>NC_140939.1:41918434-42068434 GCF_014529385.1 Adiantum capillus-veneris
CATGTCACAAGAGGGTTCAATAGCAACTTACACATTCAAGACACTATCACGCTTCTTGGGTGGACCCGTGCTGCCCAAAAGTGCAGATAAAGTCATTCTTGTGGACAAAGTGTTTGCTAGAGATTGTTTTGGTTACTGCCCGGGCTATACAGGTGGTCGGGCAGCGTATTACTACACCTACACAGCAATGGCACTAGCTCTTGGTAGACAAAACCCAGATGAACTTTTAGAGTATGGCAAACATCTCATGATTCGTTACAAGGGTGACGTGCCAAAAAACAAAATTGAACCTTCAAAATCTTGATACACTTCAAGTAGCAATTATATAAGATAATGTATTACATAAATTTTGTACAATGTCATCCACTCAGAGTATCTTTCTCCACTTGTGATTCACATACACCATTGTCTCTCTCCACCTTCGTTGACTTTCACGAGCTCCGGAGTTGTTGTATGCCATTGATCTTTTAACTTTTTGTTGTTGTAAATGTCTGATGGCTTATGTTGTTACTGAATTTGCCAAGACTTCTTTTGCGTGCATTCGATGAATGATTCTACGATAGAACCATTCAAATAGTTCTCTCAAACTGTTAGCCTTGATTCGAGAGCCACCATGTCGTGTGTGCCTGAAATAAGCATTTCTCGCCATGTAATGAGACTTTTCCATCCCTTGGGTATTCCATATTGCCGGGTTCCCATACTTTTGTATAAAATATGGTAAATGATTGAAGATGATGTGCTGGATATGAAAGCAGATTAGTTAGAATGTTTTACACTCACATATTTGCACATAAGAGAGAATGAAATACACGATAATACCATGTAGTGAGTAATCTGGGTGTCTGTCCATGCTGTCTTGAATGATTTTTTCAGAAGGTTGAGATTCTCCTTGAACTTGTTCATATCACCTTGTGACCAGTCATCTTTGTCGCACATCAAAAATAGGATGTTTATTGATTGCCAAACCTCAGCCTTCGCGTTACGAGTAGTTGGTTCTTGGTCTTTGACTGCAATATGTAGCTTTTTCCAGCTCTGATACTCTACCTTGCTAACATAAGATGTGTTATATATTTTCCATGTTTTGTTAGCTTCGGATATCTTGTACCTTGGGGTTTAGATAAAAACCTCCGTGCCTTCACCCCACCGATGGATGGTTTGCATGGGACATCCTTCTCAGCAGTTGATCTCTTTTCATCCCGCTGGATTTTCACATTGCCACCATGAAGCCCCATATCCGACAGTACCATTTCTAAGCACTGCAGGGCTACTTGTCGTTCTATCGAGTTCTTAATCTTCCAAGAAAACCCGATATATAAGTAGACCAATTTCTCCACAATTCTACAAAGGACATGCATTGTACAAATGTGGACATTCACAAGTGGTATTTTCAAAACCGGTCGAAAAGCAGGATCCTCAATGTGACGTGTTGGAGCTTTTCTCCACCACTTTGGGTCCATGACCTTTGCAGGCTCCATGCAGAACAAACACGGCGACTTTGCCATTGCACCCATTCCACAATTATACATGCACTTTAATGTTTTGAGGTCACCTGCAAGATGCCACTGAACTTGAAAGTCTCCCCTTCCATCTAGACGTAGTACCTCTCCCTAGTTAGTCTGTCGATCAATCACCTCCGGAATATTAGTTCGATGGAACACCCAATATAGAATCTCATGATCTTCTTTCTTTACCTACAACACAAAATAAATGAGACTTAAGTAGATGTGAACATTTGAGCTTACCTGAGAATCTCGCTTACCTAAAACACACCAAGCCACCATATGTTAGATTCTGATTGAACACTAAAATATAAAGGATCATCACTAGGACACTTTGAGAGGGCTCTATTCATTAAAGTAATAGTAACACGCTCTAGCTTTTTCTCTTTAACAAGCTCACACTCATCCAGTTTTAACACAAAATGTAATACCCCTCGTGACTCTTCAAATGTGATGTTGTAAAAGTCCACCATTCTCTTCTGTAATATCCGCAGGTCCATAAAAATATTATTGAACTCATCATATGCCATGTTTGCTCCATGGCCACTGTAAGTTGCTTTAATATGAAAGGGCTGTCCAAGATAGTCTCCCTATGCCTCGTTAAGCTGAAGCCTCTCTTTCCAAACACTTGAGGCTGATGGTAGAAGTTTGGATTTTATACCCTTCTTAACAAAGATGGATGAGACAGACTTTTGGATAGCCGAATATCCTCTTTTGCTTACACCAAGTGAATCAAGTGTGCCTTGTATCTCTTTTGCAGGCACTGAGTTCTCTGAAATAAAGTGGTCCACTACATTTCGTTGTAGGATCTTAAACTTCTTGTCATGTACTATATCTGCTTCCAGACTTCTACTTATAAGTGGCTTCAATCTCTTTCCTACATTGTCTTTGGGGTCAATGTTTTCCTTGTCAGGATAGATTGAATCTCTACATGAAGACAATGCATAAGTAAATAACAGAAAAGTTGCTTCACTAACACTATTTAGGCACATAAAAACAATGCATAACAAGAAAAAACAAAAAGATTACTTAACTAAGACAATGTAGCCAACCAAGAAGCATCACCTTAATGCTCGGATTCTTTTCTTGAGACCTCCTGATGCAACCTGCAATGTTTCAAGATTGCGCCATTTTTTCTTTCGGATACGACCACCCAAGATGGTGTCCTTCATTTGACAACTTTGCACCTTTCCTTTCAGTTCTTGTACCTCTGTTTTATGTTGCAAAATGGTAACCTGATCTGTAGAATGTAAATGTGAAAGGAGAACAATCTCACATTGTTGAGCTTGGAGAATGCCCTTGTAAGTTTCAGCTTCTCTTGTAAGAGATTTACAATAACCCAGAAGGCCCTTTTCTCCATTACCAGTAAAGGTCAATAAGCTTATAGGATTGACAAACGGTGGAGACGCATTAGTCATTGGATTCTTAGGGTAGAGAGAGCCTCTCGTCCAGATATCTATGTGTTTAGCTCCCTGAGCTCTGAGCGTGTCTATGGAAGCGGGAGGTATATGTGTGTTTGTTTTACTACGATTTATCAATGGTTGGTACTCATTGTCCAAATCAATGTGAAGGTGATATTTGGCTCGTTTCTGGGTAACATTTGTGCCATTTGAGGAGTGCGCCATTAGCCAAATGTGCAGGTTTAATGGAAAGTGAATAGCGGCTGTGCCTTCGTCCCTCCATGTTAGCCTCATTCCTTCCATATTGACGAGGTTCATTCAATGCAACTGAAAAGAGAATTATCCCTCAATCACTACGAACGAATTTTCAGAAGAGTAAGGAATCTACTTAAAGTACACTTTTTGAACTTTTACTATGAAAGACCCAGCTCTATTATTTGCCATTTTTTCTAGAGAGAGAGTGCAAAAAATACATTTTCTTAGAAGGCCCTCCAAATGACCTCCGAAATTCCCTAATGGCGCAGATCTAACACAGTCAGAAATCCAGTTCAGAAATTGACTTATGATGGGTATCTAGCGCATCACCAAGCCTACATGGCTAAGGTGATACAGGATGTGGAGCCCACATGTTTTGAGGATACAGTTGGAAATGTGCATTGAGATGATGCAATGAATGAAGAGATGGCTACATTGGAAGCAAACGACACATGGGAGTTGGTGCCATTGCCAAGTGGCAAGAAAGCTATTGTTTGTAAATGGGTGTATAAAACTAAGCATAAGGCTGATGGTAACATTGAGCATCACAAGGCAAGGCTAGTCGCAAAGGTTTATTCACAAACGTATGGCATAGACTATGAGGAGACCTTTTCTCCAGTGGCAAAGATGACGACTGTGAGAGCTGTCATAGCAGTGGCTGCATCTAGAGGATGGATTATGCATCAAATGGATGTAAAGAATGCCTTCTTGAATGGTGAGTTGCAAGAGGAAGTGTATATGGATCAGCCACCTGGTTATGTCAATCCAGGTTACCCAGATTATATATGCAGACTTCTCAAAGCTTTGTATGGTTTGAAGCAGGGCTCTAGAGCATGGTATGACAGGATTGCCAAGTATCTTGTCAGTATTGGGTTTAGGAGAGCTCATGCTGATCATTCACTCTATGTACGTGAGAGTGATGTGGGGATTGTGGTCATTACCATATATGTAGATAACCTTATTATTGTGGGTGACAATGCTATGGAGATTGACCATGTGAAGGGTCTTCTCAAACAGGAGTTTGAAATGAAAGATTTGGGCGAGTTGCGCTACTTTCTTGCTGTTGAGGTGATCAGGACTCCAGAGGGTGTATGGCTGTCACAGAGACAGTATGGTTTGGACATGTTGTCAAAGTATGGTATGGTTGATTGTAAGACAATTTCTATTCCCTTGGATGTGAATGCAAAGCTGAGTGCAGAGAAGGGTGATGTTGTTGAGGATGTCAAGATGTACAGGAAGATTGTGGGTAGTCTAATCTACTTGACTATCACGATGCCAGACTTGAGCTACACAGTAGGCTTGGAGAGTCAGTTCATGCAGCTTCCGAGGAAGCCACATTTGGATGGAGTACGACGCACACTTCGGTATGTGCAAGGGACTTTTGACTACGCATTGTTCTATGCAGCAGATGTGCCATTATCATTGTATGGGTATACAGATGCAGATTGGGCAGGTAGCATTGTTGATAGGAGATCTACGAGTGGCTTCATGTTCTCTTTTGGGAGTGCTATTGTTACTTGGAGCAGCAAAAAGCAGCCTACGATTGCTTTATCGAGCACAGAGGCCGAGTACAAAGGTGCAGCAGTTGCGGCGTGCGAGGTAGATTGGCTACGCACATTACTTGAGGACTTGGGAGTGCAGGTGGACCAGCAGATTGTCATCCATTGTGACAACCTCAGCAGCATGCAGTTGGCTAGAAACCCAGTGTTCCATGCCAGGACCAAGCACATAGAGGTCCATTACCACTACGTTCGAGAGCGAGTGTTGGCGGGTGACATCAAATTGGTCTACGTCAGTACAGAGGAGCAGATAGCGGATATCTTTACCAAGGCCCTCGGAGCTCAGAAGCTTTGACGTTTCCGGACTATGCTTGGACTCTGCAACATGCAGAGCTCGAGGGAGAGTGTTGAGATGTCGAGCTCTACATCTTGAGCTGGCATCCACTACGGGCCTTGGCCGCTTACGGCATTTACTCACTGGCGCGTTAGGTGACCGACATGGAGGATCTCTGCCCGTGATTCTACAGCTGGACTACACTTATAGTGCCAGCCTAGTACGCTTCTAGCAAGTTCACACTTAGTGACCGCATGTACATATGTGCTACTTTTCAGTTTTAACACTTAGTCATTTTGTACTCTCTTTTTTGTGAGAAGAAGAAGAAACTTTCCATCTCTGTGTGGTGTGTGCTTGTCTTGTGTAGCTCTCTTCCATCCTCATTCTTTACACATCGGCCATTAGCACTTGTTGTAGAGACTCTTTGACATTATGTTTATTTCTGAACCATGGTCAATCAAGGCAACAAATGGCTCTTCAAGATCACATACCTTGACCAAAGTTTCTGTAGTAGCCCTTGCCCAATGACTTCGTGAATAGTAACTCCTAGGAATATCTTCAACTTCTTCATCATCATTTGAGAAATGCACTTGCTTCACTCTCCCACTAGATTGGTAGCATCCTACCACAGCTCCATCATCCTCCTTATTTTGCAGCTGCATCCCTTGTGTCTTCGAGGTTTCCCCTTCAACCTGTGGACGAGAAACTTCAGCAAGGGTTTGCCTCTTCCTCTTGATGATGTCAATGATCTCCTCATGGAATTCACGCTTTGCAATGCCAAGAACTTCTCCCAGAGTAAACTCAATCTTGCTATTCAAGATCCTTTCCTCCAAGACTTTCTTTAAATTTGTAGCAACCTCAATATCAGATTGTAGTTTATAAGTTGGGCCTTTTGTCTTACCTTTTGTTGGCTCTTTCTTCTTTCCTGTTGTAGACTCCTCCATGAGTACTTCAGGTGGAGACGCTACTTGTGTTGAGGGTGTTTGGGAAGGCATTGAGTCGCTTCTTCCCCCACTTCTGGAAGCTCTTTTTGATGGTCGTTCATCAGCATTCTCACGTCTGCGCTTCTCTTCTACAATAGCCTCATTTTGTTGACATTTTGTAATGTAGGCATGCACTGACAATGAGTCCACTGGATCATTCCATCCTGTTTCTAGACGTATGCAATCACCTGCTTCATGTAGAATCTCTTTTGTAAGCTTTCCCTTTTTAGCTAATTGCATGACATTTGGCCAAATTTGACCATGATGGTCACTCGCCTCTTCATCATTAAGGTGCTCAATTTTTACTCCATAAGTAGCTGCATCAACTGAAGAGCTAGCACAATTAGTTGCCATATATCTTCAACTAAGGTTTGCATTCCCCCCTTCCCAAAGTTAGTTCTCAAGGGTAGACCTGTCTCTCTTAAGTGGATTTTACCATCCTTAAAAAAGACAACATCTTTTGACAAAGCATCACTAAAATCATCACAATCCCTTCTTACATGGTCTGTACTATCACACCAAATACATCTATTAACAAACCCTTCTTTGGGCTGTTGTCTTTGCCTAGGAAGTGGCCCTGATGGTTGGTCTTTTTCTTCAATCTTTGCAAGCTTCACCTTCAAGTCACGCATTCCCTTCACAAGCTCATCTAGCATGGACTCATCAAACTTAGGAGTGATAAAATTAGGCTTTACCATTTTGTCAGAAGTTGAGGTGGAAGGACTTGTAGTGTTTACTACCATCTTGTCCCTTCTTCTTTGTCGTTTGGCAAGCAGTGAGACAGCACCTTCAACCTCATTCCAGTCGGTCTTTAGTCCTTGCTCAGCATCTTTATCTTCAAGAAGAAGCTCCACATTTTCTTGAAACTCTTTACCTGCAGCTTGTAAGAAAAGATATGTCTTCTCTGCATCTAGTGTGGCCCTTTCTGACCTTGTGAGTTGTGCATAGCGTCGCTCAAATTCCCTAAGTAGCTCTGTTATTGATAGTCCTTGCTTTGGCTTGACTGCCCATTCTAAGAATGTCCTTTTGGTCACTCTCTCCGAGTCCTCCATGAAATATTCCTCCTTTAAAGCTACTTTGAGTTCTTTCCAATTTCTCCCATGCCCATCTTTAATTGCCCTAACATGCTCCCTAATTTCTGGAGCAAAAACTAGCTCAAAGCTTTGAATCATCTCACCTTCTAACACGCGATGCATCTCCATCTCCTTCACATACTCGCGTAAGTACTTGGTTACATCTTTGCCATTGAATTGATCCATTCTATTGACGACCGCTTGTATGGCCTTCGTTGCTGAAATCTCCCTTCTTTCAGTGGCATGTTGTTGTTGCATGAACATTGCAAATGCTTGAAATATTTGCATTGTTGATGGGTCAAAATGCATACCCTATTGCTCAACATGATCACCCATGGTTACCCACAAATTCTCACCCTGGCAAGTTCGTGTCGGGTTCACCAAAAATATGTCAAAAAATAGGCGGTCTTTCTAGGAAGGCACCGGGCCTCTTGCTGTGAGAGTTTGTGAGGAAGCTCAAGGGTTATGAGAAAGAGCTAAGATGTAGATAACATAGCTTCTAGAGCTAAAGAAGAAATGTAGCAAAAGAAGCCGCTCACTTTTCTTTACAAACACACACGTGATGGAGAGAACTCATGAAAGATAGTCAGAACAAAACAAAAATGAAAACATCGAGATTATGATCATATCGTAGCATGGGTAGGATAAAAGGGTTAATGGATGAGTTAATGATATTTAATCTTTGTTGTCCAAATAAGCTGCAGATTGCTCTTTGGAACTGTAGCTTTGTGCTTACTATAATGTATATGTTTTGTCTAGCGATTGGGATTAGTTGTCAGTACAAATCCTCTTGATTTATAATAAAATAACCACATTCACATCAAAAGAGAAGTCATAGTCAATAATAGGTAGTATGATGGGATCTGGTGAGAGAAGTATTTCGTTGAGCCTTTCAGGACCAAATAGAAACACTATGGTTGCTGAAAGTGAATCTTTCGACTAATCCAAATGTTGACCCTAATAGATTGCACTGAATGGAATTGAAAGAAATTACCTTTGTGTGGATTATGGTTATTCATCAATGATATACCTAGTATGTTCAAAGATAAAGGTGTGAAAGAAGTGAAAGGAGAAGAAGAAGAGAGTTTCTCTCCCAAGCCTTATTGTTGCCCTTAGGCAATAAGGATACTGCGGGGAGAGAAGTACTTGTAGCAAGGAGATTCTAGAGTTTGTGGAAGACAATGAGAACCTTAAGAGATAGAGATGCTTGTGGAAGAAGAAGATATGGTTACTAACCTTGTGCTCATAATTGTTTCCCGCAAGAAGGTTGTACTCATTACATTGACAAGGTTGCTGCTTGAATACCTTCCAATGAAACAATTAGGACACAACAAGAGAGATCAAAGGGGAAGTAAGATAGAATTAGAGATAGATCTAAGTGTGGTGGTGGTATTAAAGATAGATAATGAGAGATAGAGATAGAGTTAGAGACAAGTATTGGACTAGATATGAAAATGAAAGTAAAACTAGCAACATATATCTTACATGAGAGCAATCGCCACCACCTTAATGGAGAGAGAAGATGAGGCAAGACTTCAACCTTTCTTCAAGAGAAAGTGTGGCACTAAGATGAGTGTGTCACTATGGAATTGAGCTATTCTCACTCACTCATAACTTGCCCCCAATGAAGAGAAGGTTGTCCTTTTTATAGGTGAGGGAGCCATGTTTTACATAATCACTTGATTAGGCTAAAGAGTTAGCCCAAATCAAATGTTCTTTGGATATTTCTTAAAATGGAAAATATTAGGACTCAAAATATCATGAAATTCAGCATCTTTGGTCGTTGAGGCTCCATGTGGATGCATGATGTATGGGGGCCCCACCTAGGCATCTTCTGTGTGGCTCCAGCAGGGGGTCCCAACTTGTGTGTCTTGTCCTTCAAGGCATCTTTGAGGTGTCACATTCACATGCTTGTGTCTTTTATCCTCCAAATATCTTATTTTATGGAAAAAGACCAAGATTACCTCTTTTCACTTGACTCACATGTTTACCATCTCTTCTTGCAGTGTAGTTGTGAAAGATTTTTCACTCTTTTCCCTGTAACTTTTGACCTGTAACTCGGATTGACATGCTTCAAAACGAAAAATTGGCCTACTAAAAGACTTGACTTGGTTTTGGCCTTTTCTCCACGCCCTTAGGTTGGGATTTTCAAATTGGGATGGTCCAAGAAGCTTTGGATCTTCCTTTTCATAAAGTCTTGTAGTAGGCCCTTCCCTCTTGTATGTATCCAAGAAGGTAAGCATTATTGAAGGGTTATATTATTAAATAAATATGAAAAGAAGAAAATAATTTATATATGGTAGGGTATAGCTGAGATATTAGAAGAAATATACAAATGCTTTTCCCCCAGACAAAAAGAGGCACAATCATTGATACTTCTCTTGGAGTACTTTCTAATAGTAATGTACATTTATATTACTTCAAAGGTAATACTAAGGTATGGTAGAAAGCTTTTATTTATACATATGAATATTATATGAAGTATACTTATGCGTCAAAAAGTCACAAGACAAATTGTTTAATGCCCGTTCCCACTATATACATGCCACAGCGCGACATCCACCCCCTCTAAACCTGCACATCCTCCGGTATGTGCCACATTGTCTCTTTGTAAGATCAGACCTCTTGTACATCTTCCTTGCTTTCTTCTTCACTGGATGATTCCAAAGCTTCATCTTCACTTTGATCTTTACCTGTGGTTTGCTCTTCTTCCTCATCAACATCCTTTTTCCTGCAATGGGAATCTTTACTTCTGTACCATCTAGTTCAGACAAGCTGTAAGTAGCATTTTCATGCACACGCTTTACAACATACGGTCCAAACCATCTTTTTGAGAACTTACGAATGATTGTGTGTTGGTTATCAAGGCTACTATCATCCACTAAAACCCAGTCACCTTTGTCGATTTCTTTGCTCCTGAGTCGATGTCGCTTATCAAAGTAGTCCTTTTTTTTCAACCTTGCATTTTTGAGTCGTTCTTTTGCAGCTTCAATGTCTCTACGTCTTCTCTCGTTGACTTGTACGCAGTGTAAGGAGATCTTCCCTGCTAAGCCCCTCTTGCCAAGGTAGTACATTCCATGTGGGAATTGTATCTTCAATCGGCATCACTGGCTTTTGACCATACATTAGCTCCCCAGGCATGTAGCCAGTTACTGAGCTATGTGTTGTACGATCAGCCCATAAAGCATATGGTAACAATTTTGGCCACTCACCAACTCTTCTTTCACAAGCCTTGGCCAAAGCTTTGATGATAGGAGGATGCCCTCTTTCACTCTTTCCATTGCCTTCAGGGTTGTAAGCTGTGGTAAGAGAAAGCTTGATTCCTAATCTGGTAAAGAACTCCCTTACTTCCTCAGCATCCAGCTCACCTCTATCTGCAGTGATCTTTCCCACACAAACATAACGGCAAATCACCTCATCAAGAAGGAATTTGCACACAGCTTCTGTGGTTTTATCTCTTAATGCTCTTCCTTCAACCTGATTAGTTAGGTCCTCTCGTGCAAGAACCAAGTATCTCATCTGCCAGAGTCCTAAAGGCATTGTGACTAGATCCACAACCCATTTATAGTGCATGGCTAGTGGATATGTAGGGTGCAATTCATCACGATGTCGGACATTTGAATACATTGACAAGTTACACATGACTCTACAAATTGAGATACATCTTTATACATACCCTTCCACCAATATTTTTCTTTCAACTTGGAGAAGGTTGCCCACACACCCCTGTGTCCAGCCCATAGACTCTCATGAAACTCTTGCATGAGCTTTACTTGAGTCTCTTTTTTACATATAACCCGTTGTGGTGTAGCACCCTTTTGTTTAGGATGCTTCACAAGTAACCATCCTTCAAAAAGTACCCATATGCTTTCCTGCGTATCCTCTTGAATTCTTGTTCATACCAATGATGGAAGCACTAGAACATGAAAGGATTGAAGACCAAAAAGAAGCATGCCCCCTTCTGGGAGGAAGTTATAAAGGAGAAGAAAATGAGTTGTTGGGCCATTCAAGAACATCATCTTGATGCTCGTAGCAAAAGAAAGCAGGTTCTAAATAAGAAGGTAGTTTGCTATAGGAGGCATGTCTGTGTGAAAAAATTAAAACTCCTAGAAAACAAACTCAAAACACAATCCAGACCCCTAACCTACCTATCTGTCATCCCTTTTAGAATCAAGGAAAGAGGATATTATATAAACCGGGTGGCCACCCTAAGGCTAGGCCTCTATCCTCATCATCTAGATAAACGAAATCCTTTTTCGTGAGGCCATAGTCTTCCTTGGTCTCTATTATTTATTCTTCATCATCCTCTTGCGCAAGCATGTTAATCAAGAACCTCGCGATGCGTGGATACTCATCTTGTGCAAAAGAATAAGCATGTGCCACCAGAGAAACATTCGCTACTGGGTAGGGATCACTAGTTATCCATAGACGTATCAGCCATTCTAACTCCTCAAAATTTCGCTCACGTGCAAGTCTCTCTACCAAATCCCATTCGCAAGAAAGTACAGGGTAGCAGATGTGAAACACTTGAGAAAAAGAAAAAGGGTACCTTTCATCAAATATAGAAGCGCATGCCTCTGGTAAACTAGCCATCTCTGAGAATACAAATAGATTTGGTTAGGTATTTAAAACATGAGTTTTTTTTGTGTGTTGCTTGATGTGACATGGTGAATTTAGACTTATGTGTAGGATTTGATAGGGTGCTCTCTCGTTGTTAGTCGCTCTTGCTCTTTTACTTTTTTATCTTGTTTTTGTGAGTATAAGGCTTTATATATGCATTCCCTAAGATTGGAGATTAAGAGGTCAGAGAGAAAGGTTGAGAGGGAAGCAAGTGACTGATGGATGTCAACAAACACTCCCCCCTTCCTTGGGTAGATCATATCATTTGAAATGATGTCATCACCCTTTGAAACCAGTTGTTCCAAGTTGTTCTAGGTGAAGGCTTAACCAATAGTTTTCGACCGCTCTATGCATTTCATCTAGTTGCAAGGGTGGTAAGGTACTCTCCCATGATTTTATTTGCAACATCGTTGTAGGTGGTGAACTTACAACGGGAGATGTAAACTCTTTCTTGCTTGTATGGATACGTACAATGGTAGGTGGAGGTTGTATCGAAGCTTCTATTTCCATATAGGAACTACATGAAGAGCAAGAAGCTTCATTTGCTTTCCCTGTTCCTGAGCTATGTGGAACAAATAGTTCTTTCTTTGGTACCCAAACTAGCTCTGGAGCAGGTGTGTCGCATTCTGTGATTTTTTCCTTTCCACGATCTTCAATTTTTTTGGGAGCCACATGATTGAGCTCACATGGGCCCGGTGACAGGTAAGAGTACAATTTACGTTTGGGCACCCAGATTTGATCATTTCCTTCATAGTATCCTTGGGCTTCCAATAGTCATTTAGGAATCCAACGCAATGTTTCTTTAAATTTCTTGGAGTGAGGGGGACGTTTCTTATGAGGCTTCCGTTTTTTAGCATCAGCCATGGTTACTAAAGAAGATTTAGGGACCCACTTGTATGTTTTCTTTGTTATATTAGGATGGTTCTTGTGTGTCTCAAGCTTTCTTTCAACTACGTTAGTTGAAGCTCTAGAGAGTTGGGCTATGGGGACGTATGGTTCAACCTCTTGGACATGCAATGTCCTGGGTTTTATTTCCTTAGGCAATATCTCAGGGACTATGGATTGAGTGGTAGGGATAAGAGTTGGTTTTTGCGTTGTGACACCCCCAGTCCCCCAATCAATAGTGCATTTGGTGGCTATCATCCACGTGCGTCCTAGGTTTATATTACCCTCCATAGTTCCAACAGGCATGACCAAAAAGTCTTGAGCTACAACCCCATTGTCATAACTGACAGAAGTGTGCCAGATTCCAAAAATCATAGTTTTTTTCTTCTTGACACCCTTGACTTGGATAATACTCTCAGATAGAGGTGGCTTCCGTAACTGACACCACACCCCATATGATAGCAGATTATATTTAGCACCCGTGTCCAATAAGGCGTTATATAGGTGTGTCAGAGTCCAACCAATCCTCGTCGATTTCAACGTGGAATGCATGTGTGACTCCAAGGTTAGCCTCTCGTTGTTGTCTTATACGTTGTTGTCGCTCCTTCGCCTCAGCTTGAGCTTGTATCTTCTTCAATTCTATTTGTGTCTTGGCTGCCTTTCTTGTATGGATGGCACGCAACTCCTCTTGGCTTAAAGGATCATAGTATCTTTTAAATTTGCTCCCATTGAGGAATCCAATGGTTTCAACTCCATCAAGAGTATCCACACGAATGGTTTTTTGTGGGGTGATCTCACATACTCTATATGGTCCTTTTCCTGCATATTTCAACTTTTTCTTTTCGTTACGCACTCCATACACAAGGACTTTATCACCAACATTGATATCTTTGTTCTTTAGATGACGGTCAAACCATTTCTTCCTCCTATCTTTCTCCACAAGTGCATTTTGCACTGCTAATTGCCTCTCTTCATCTAGCCTTTCAAGGATATATACTCGCTCAACTAAGGGGTTACCATCCCAACCTTCTCGAGAAACTACTCGAAGACTAGGAACGACAAACTCCCATGGCATAACCGCTTCTTGGCCATACACCATCTTGAATGGTGTGCAGTTAATGGCAACTTTATACGCAGTACGATAAGCCCATAGAGCTGATGTAAGCTTTAAATCCCAATCTGTGCGATGAGCTTCCACCGTTTTGGTTAAGATAGAGATTAAGGTCTTATTGGTGCTCTCAGCTTGGCCATTTGCTTGTTGATAATAAGGTGTGGATTTATGGTGAGCTATCATAAAGTTGGTAGTGAGTTCTTTTATTACTCCATTTATAAAATGAGTACCATTGTCACTCACAATCTCAAAAGGACAACCAAATCTTGTAACAATGTTCTCAAAGAGAAACTTGGCAGTTGACCTTGCATCGGCCTTACGTGTCACCCTGGCTTCCGCCCACTTTGTCACATAGTCAGTGGCAACGATAATATATCGAGATTGAGTGCTACGAGCTGCCGGACTAATTGGGCCTACAAAGTCCAAACCCCATTTTTCAAATGGTTGAGTCACTTTAACCGGATGTAAGAGCATCCTATCCTTTTGTTGTGTGATCTTGTAACGCTGGCATTCATCACATCCTTTTGCAAAAAGTGATGCATCCTTAAATAAGGTTGGCTACCAATAGCCTGATTGAAACACCTTTCTAGCTGTTAGTTCCCCTGAGAAATGTCCTCCGGCTATACCCATGTGGGCTTCTTGCAGTGTGTACAAATACTCATCCTCATGGGCACAACGTCTCAGAATATCGTCCTTCCCTAGCCTGTAGAGAGTTCCCGCAATGAGAGAGTAAGGTTCACATTCTTTTAACAGTTTTCGAGCTCTGTCTTTACAAAGCTCTTTGGGTGGAAAACCATTAACTAGAAAGTTCACAATCTTCTCACTCCATTCAGGTATGGTTTCGACTAGGAATAGAGAAGTATCAGGCAATTCATCATCGACTCCATTAGGGGCTTCACCATTGGGTATGCGAGACAAATGATCAGCCATGACATGTCTTTTACCAGGTCTCACCACAATGGTAAAATCAAACTCAAGGAGAATTAACAACCATCTTGTAATTCTTCCCGTGGAACAAGGTTTATTTACTAGATACAACAAGGCTTGATGATCAACATAGAACACAAACTTGTTGGCTAGAAGGTAGTAGCGAAATTTCTTCACTGCATAAATCATACCTAAACCTTCTCGCTCTGTAGTGGTGTAGTTTCTTTCGGCATCATTCAACTGACAACTTGCAAAGCTAATGGGGTAGTCCAGTTTATGTTCTCCCGGTTGAGCTAGAACACACCCAATAGCAAAGTTCGATGCATCAATATGCACATGAAAAATTACATTCTAATCGGGCACTCGTAGAATAGAAGCGCTAGTCAAGGTCTTTTTCAATGACTCATAAGCATGGTCACACTCCGTAGTCCATTGGAACTCAATAAGAAGCTTGTACAAAGGACGAGCTATCTCGGCAAAGTTTAAAATAAACCGTCGGTAATAACCAACATGGCCCATGAACCTTTGAACTCCTTTTTAGTTTGTAGGTGGTGGCAATTCTGCAATGGCTTTAATTTTGCTCTCATCTGTGGAAATCCCATTTTTGGACACTATATGCCCTAAAATGACTCCATGTTTAACCCAAAATTGGCATTTGAAAGGGTTTAAGGAGATGCGATACAATCTACACTTCTCAAACACTTTTTGTAAGCATGATAGATATTCTTTCCAAGAGGAATAAACACAAAGGTCATCTAAGAAAGCTTCACAAAACTCCCTCAAATATTCTGTAAAAGCAGTGTTTATTAATCTTTGAAAGGTAGCCGGGGCATTGGTTAAGCCAAAAGCCATAACACGAAATGCGAACACTCCAAATTCGGTTATAAAGGCTGTTTTAGCTTGGTCCTCAAGCGCAATTGTGATTTGATTGTAGCCAGAGTACCCATCCAAAAAAGGAAGCTATAAGCTTCCTTCCCTGCAACTCTTTCAAACACATGTTCTGAATATGGCAAGGGGTAATGGTCCCTCCTAGTGGCGGCATTGACCTTTTTGAGATCCACGCACACTCTGTTTCCCATTCTTTTTTGGCACAGTCACTATTGGAGACACCCATTCTGAGTGCTCAATAGGGTATATGAATCCGCATTCCACAAGCTTTTCAATCTCTTCTTGAACGATCTTTGCATATTTAGGATTCATTGGGTAGGGTCGTTGCTGAACTGGTTTAGCCATGCTATTCATGGGGATTGTGTGTTGCACCATGGAAGGTGGAACACCTTTCATATCATGATAAGTCCAGGCAAATATATCCCTGAATTCCTTGAGAAGTTCTTTAAGTACACACTCCTCAGTCTCGGTCAGATCTTGGGCAATGAAAACAGGTTTAGACTCTTCTTCTGGGTCTGCTAACTCTATTTCCTCAACTATCGTTGGACCATCATAGACTCCATTGCTCCCATCGATAGGTTTTCTTTGAGCCTTTGTATACACAACCTTACGTTCCTCTGTGGTATAGGATTTGAAATGTTCAGGTGCAGCGTGTAAGTCTGTGGGGTCCTATTTTTCTGTGGACTGTGATTTAACTTCTGATTCCTTTTGTTGTTGAGCTAACTCTCGATTTTGTCGTCTCCTTAAGGTACGGCTCAACTTTGGATTCTCTGTAGCCTCTAGTTGTGCGATGTCAATGGGTTGTGGACTACACCACATAACGCTTTGAAGGTATTCACCCCAGTTATCTACCAACTTTCGATGAGCATCACATGCCCCTATATAATTAAGCCATTCTACGGTAGATTTCTTTTCATTTATTCTGGCACGCACATTTGCTCGATATCGTCGCCTCTTATATCTCTTACTCTTCTTGTTTAATTCTCGATTACGGTCGATTTCTAGTGAAGACTCACTAGATGAATCACTACTTGTGTCTTCTGCTCCCTTGGATAGATTATCATCTAGGTTACCACTGGGCCCTGAATGGTTTATCGCCACATTTGCACTAAGATTTAACTCAGATTCTTTTTCCTCAGAGTCAATTTCCACTGATGATTCTGACCCCAAATCGTGGGGGCTATAGTCTTGTGAGGCGCTACTGGTTTCAATGCCAGTCAAACTTTCATCTTGTAGATCATCAGAAGCTATATGCATTGCTTCTAGCACGTTTAAGGGTACAAGTGGTGGTATTTCATCCCCCTCATGTGTTACCAGGTCGTCCCCCTATTTCCCCAAGTGTCTATGGTTGCTGCTAGGTGGACCCAATCCACATTGTCCGACTCAGTCATCCCAGGTAGTACATCCATATAAGGAGAATCTTCCCCAACATCAGTGTCCGCTTTACACGTGTAACAATACTGCAATGGGGTCGAGTAAACTATGGTGTCAGATCTATGATCAATTATAAACCTGTTTCCTAGAGGATGTGCTCGACCCGTCACAAGATCCACTCGAATGACAGAATCTTGGAACTGCAAGTAGACATGGTTTTTAGACCAGTCATGCACCATTTTTGCTTCCCTCATGAAAGGACGTCCTAAGATCATCTCCGATGCCATAGTGTGTTTGGAGAAATCCATAACAATAAAGGTAATCCTTATTTTATGTCCAAAGACCTTGATCTTGAGATATTCTAGCATCCCAATAGGTTTAACAATAGACCCATTGGCCATCTTCACTACTATGGTTGTGGTCGCAAGATGAGGTCTTCCCATAGTTTCCCAGCAATTTTTAGTCACAATGCTAACCCCAGCGCCACCATCAAGGATTCCCTTCACAGTTAATCCCTTAGTAGTGATTGGTATAGTCGCATTAGATTCATCACCCTCAAAGTATTGTCCCAACTTGTTAACATGTATTTCTATAACAAGGTTCTCATCTAGGTTTGGTTGTGGATCTATGTATTCCTCCTCTATTGGCATCTCCCCAGCTCCATCCATCTGTGCAAATTGTGGTAGCCCAAACTTCAGTTCTCCATTGAGGAAGGCTCGAAGGGCTGAGACTAGCTCGGGGTCTTTATATAGTTTGGACATGATGGTGGTTCTAACTTCTGAAGACATGAAATCCATCAATTTGGCAATGTTTAACGGCACCTTTTGTTCTTGAGTCCCTTGACGTGGTGAAGATGGGATCTCCATTTCTTCGATAGGATTAGGTAGTCCCTATGTAAACATTCTTTCCATCAAGAAGTGAGTACGCCCACTTTCCCATGACGTTAAGTCACTTTCTTCTTGGATGACACTAGGTATGTCCAAGGGTCTATGGACTTGGTGAGGTTGTTGTTGCGTAGGGAACACGGTGTCTGTAATCTGAATCTTCCTAGGTGCTGGTTCTAGATCCCTTTGGGTATCTTCTACGAAACTCCTTAATTGCTTGACTCGCTCAATCTCCTCTGTAGGGTTGGGTAAGTTCTTATCTTCTTTTTGGATCTGGCCATTGTGGCTCATGAAGATCTTCCTTGTTGGTTTCTATGTTAGTGGTCGTTTTGGTCTCCATGGTTTCACCTGAATCAGAATCTTCTTCAGCGTCGTTCATATATACGGGGTCGTCACACCAGTCCCTATGTTGGTCTTTGAACTGGGGTCTGACTTCGCTGCTTTTTGCGATCTCTTTCTTCGTGTTTTCTTCTTTTTCTGAGATTGGACAATTGATGCCGTGTCTCTTTCCTCAAGAATATAATTTTGTTTTTGGAGCATCAATCGTGTGAGTACGTTTACTGTTACCACGGGTATACTTGGTGATGGCTCCTCGATAACTTCAATCAAGTTTAATGGCGAGATCTTCGGTGCATTTGGATTATTTGGACATTGGGCAATCAAATGATCTATGCCACATCGATTACACATGAGTATCGGCATTGTACACGTGCTCGCTTGATTGGTTTGCATTAGTGTGGCGTTTTTTTGTAGCCTAATAGGACACTCGACTACACGATGTGGACCTCCACACTCATAGCATTGAAGAGGTGGTCTCTTAGCAGTGTAATTGATATTTTGGCCTCTTGCCGCAAGAGCGGCTACTTGATATACAGGTTTGACTTGTCCCCAATAGTCCTCCATGTAGTATTGTGGACTTTCTTCAAGCACATCCATCCCATAGGCGATATTAGGATCTATATCTTCCTCATAGCCTTCCAAACAAGAAATAGATGACTCACAACCCACTTGATTCACAGAAGTGATTCTCGGATGTGGTGGTTGCGGTCCTAGCACTGGAGGTGGTAAGGGTGTTGTTTGAACAACATTTTGGGCCCTAGGGACCATGTGTTGTGCTGTTTGTTCAAGAGATGGGGCCGGCATCAATGCAGGCACTCGAGGTGTGTCTGTCCATGCTAAGGTTGGTCTATTCTCCATCGCGTGCTTAAATACTATGCAATCCTTAGCTTGATGACCATACCTCCCACATGCATTGCAGTTCCCATTGAATTTTACTCTAAAAGTAGGGCATTCACTGGTACTATGCGGTCCATAGCATACTGAGCACCATTGCTGCTCCCTTCTTGGATACATATGATTATTTTGCGGAGCACGATTGTCTCTAAGACTCTCTTGAATAGCCTTGGTGAGATCTGCTAAAGTCATCTCAGATATCTTTGGCTCCTTAGCAATAGGCTTTAGGGTCATTGGTTGATGCCGCGATGCTTGTGAGCTAATAGATTTAGACTCAGCAGACACTCTTTCTCCTTGAATCATTAAATTATCCTCCAATTGGATCGCATTGGTGGTGACTACTTCCCAAGTGGTGATACCTCTAATGACTAGGCCATTGTAGATATCCTCATGTCGTAATCCCTTAATGAATCTATCAAGCAATTGGTTATTGTTGAAGCGCTCATTTGGATTACAACGAGAATTCAAATGACTTATAAAGTCTCTCACCGACTCTCCTTCCTCTCGTTGGGCAGCTCACACAACGAGAGGAAGGAGAGTCGGTGAGAGAACTGCAATGCATGTGGGAGGTATAGTCATCAAGCTAAGGATTGCATAGTATTTAAGTGCGCGATGGAGAATAGACCAACCTTAGCATGGACAGACACACCTCGAGTGCCTGCTAACTCTATTGGGTAAGTTCTTATCTTCTTTTTGGATCCTGGCCATTGTGGCTCATGAAGATCTTCTTTGTTGGTTTCTATGTTAGTGGTCGTTTTGGTCTCCATGGTTTCACCTGAATCAGAATCTTCGTCAACGTCGTTCATATATACGGGGTCGTCACCAGTCCCTATGTTGGTCTTTGAACTGGGGTCTCACTTCGCTCCTTTTTGCGATCTCTTTCTTCGTGTTTTCTTCTTTTTCTGAGATTGGGCAATTGATGCCGTGTCTCTTTCCTCAAGAATATAATTTTGTTTTTGGAGCATCAATCGTGTGAGTACGTTTACTGGTACCACGGGTGTACTTGGTGATGGATCCTCGATAACTTCAATCAAGTTTAATGGTGTGATCTTCGGTGCATTTGGATTATTTGGACATTGGGCAATCAAATGATCTATGCCACATCGATTACACATGAGTATCGGCATTGTACACGTGCTCGCTTGATTGGTTTGCATTAGTGTGGTGTTTTTTTGTAGCCTATTAGGACACTCGGCTACACGATGTGGAACTCCACACTCATAGCATTGAAGAGGTGGTCTCTTAGCAATGTAATTGATATTTTGGCCTCTTGCCGCAAGAGCGGCTACTTGATATACAGGTTTGACTTGTCCCCAATAGTCCTCCATGTAGTATTGTGGACTTTCTTCAAGCACATCCATCCCATAGGCGATATTAGGATCTATCTTCCTCATAGCCTTCCAAACAAGAAATAGATGACTCACAACCCACTTGATTCACAGAAGTGATTCTCGGATGTGGTGGTTGCGGTCCTAGCACTGGAGGTGGTAAGGGTGTTGTTTGAACAACATTTTGGGCCCTAGGGACCATGTGTTGTGCTATTTGTTCAAGAGGTGGGGCCGGCATCAATGCAGGCACTCGAGGTGTGTCTATCCATGCTAAGGTTGGTCTATTATCCATCGCCCGCTTAAATACTATGCAATCCTTAGATTGATGACCATACCTCCCACATGCATTGCAGTTCCCATTGAATTTTACTCTAAAAGTAGGGCATTCACTGGTACTATGCGGTCCATAGCATACTGAGCACCATTGCTGCTCCCTTCTTGGATACATATGATTATTTTGCGGAGCACGATTGTCTCTAAGACTCTCTTGAATAGCCTTGGTGAGATCTGCTAAAGTCATCTCAGATATCTTTGGCTCCTTGGCAATAGGCTTTAGGGTCATTGGCTGATGCCCCGATGCTTGTGAGCTAATAGATTTAGACTCAACAGACACTCTTTCTCCTTGAATCATTAAATTATCCTCCAATTGGATCGCATTGGTGGTGACTGCTTCCCAAGTGGTGATACCTCTAATGACTAGGCCATTGTAGATATCCTCATGTCATAATCCCCTAATGAATCTATCAAGCAATTGGTTATTGTTGAAGCGCTCATTTGGATTACAACGAGAATTCAAATGACTTATAAAGTCTCTCACAGACTCTCCTTCCTCTCGTTGGGCAGCTCACACAAAAATTTAGTGGAGACGGGGATGTGACAAATCATATCGAAGTGTTTGAACAAATATGCGATTCTCTAGGAGAACATAATGACCTACATAAGAGCAATGCTTTAAGCCTAACCTTAAGTGGAAAGGCTGGGGATTGGTATAGAACCTTAAGGGTGGAAGAAAAAACGATTTACCCTACTCTTAGGAGACTGTTCTTAAACAAAAAGAACTTTCTTAAGAACAGTCTCCTAAGAGTAGGGTAAATCGTTTTTTCTTCCACCCTTAAGGTTCTATACCAATCCCCAGCCTTTCCACTTAAGGTTAGGCTTAAAGCATTGCTCTTATGTAGGTCATTGTGTTCTCCTAGAGAATCGCATATTTGTTCAAACACTTTGATATGATTTCTCACATCCCCGTCTCCACTAAATTTTTGTGTGAGCTTGGCTATTTACATTTAAGAACAGTCTCCTAAGAGTAGGGTAAATCGTTTTTTTCTTCCACCCTTAAGGTTCTATACCAATCCCCAGCCTTTCCACTTAAGGTTAGGCTTAAAGCATTGCTCTTATGTAGGTCATTGTGTTCTCCTAGAGAATCGCATATATGTTCAAACACTTCGATATGATTTCTCCACATCCCCGTCTCCTAAAAACGATTTACCCTACTCTTAGGAGACTGTTCTTTGCCCCATTTTATAAATGAAGTGATAAAAGAACTTACATAAAAATTCATGATATCTCTCCATAAATCTACACCTTATTATTCACAAGCAAATGGCCAAGCTGAGAGTACCAACAAGACTCTAATTTCTAACTTAACTAAGATGGTAGAGGCTCATCGTACAAATTGGAACTTGAATCTTACACCAGCTCTATGGGTTTATTGTACTACTTATAAAGTGGCCATTGATTGCACACCATTTAAAATGGTGTATTGTCAAGAAGCAGTAATGCCATGGGAGTTCGTCATTCCTAATCTTTGAATAGCTTTTCAAGAAGGTTGGGATGGTAATCCATTAGTTGAGTGCTTATATATTCTCGAAAGGCTAGAGGAAGAGAGGCAATTGGCTATGCAAAATGCCCTTGTGGAGAAGATAGGAGAAAGTTGTGGTTGGATTGCCATTTAAAGAACAAGGGCATCAAAGTTGGTGATAAAGTTCTTATGTACAAAGTGCGTAATGAGAAGAAAAATTTGAAATACGTTGGCAAAGGGCCATATAGAGTATGTGAAATTACCCCACAAGGTACCCTTCGTGTGGAGGGTCTAGACGGAGTTGAACCCATTGTATTCCTCAATGTAAATTCAAAAGATACTATGATCCCCTAAGCCAAGAGTAATTACGTGCCATCCATCAAAATAAAGCAACAAAAGACCAAGTTGAATTTAAAAAAAACCAGGATTGAAGCTCGAGAACGATAGCAACATAACGCCAACAAGAAGCCAATTTGGGTGTTACACGTTCATTCCAAGTCAAAGTAGATGACAATTCTATAGACTCTAAACCGCCTCTACAGTACCCAATTGAGTTGAATAGATCCTATGGAAAAGTACTATATAATGCATTATTGGACACATGAGCTCAACATAATTTGTTATCCTATGGATTGTTGTGTCAGCTAGGAAAACCACCCTTATCCACAAGTACCATCCAAGTTAAGGGTTTCAATAAGAAGAAGACCATTATTTTAGGAATCCTACACACTCATATCCTTTATGACAATGGGACTGTGGTTCAAAGCTTTTTGGTCATGCATGTTGGGACTATGGAGGGTAACATAAACCTAGGGTGTACGTGGGTGCCTGCAACTAAATGTAGTATTGATTAGGGAACCGGGAGTATCATAGTAGAGAAACCAGCCCCTCAAGCAGTAGTCCCTGAGTTATCACCTCCCAAGGAATCACATAATAGAACATTGCAGATCCAAGAGGTTAAAGCATCTGTACATGTAGCACAAGCCTGTAAAATTTCAACTACCATGCCGAAAACATAGAATGTGGCACCCATGAATCAATTGTTCTGACAAGGGGAACATACAAATGGGTCCCTAAATCTTTGTTAATGACCACTAGTTTTGATCTTCAATCTTGTTCAAAATAGAAACGTCGTAAGAGACGTTTCACTTGCCCCAAGAAATGTAAGGGTACGTTGCATTGGATTCCAAAATGACTATTGAAAGAGCAAGGCTACTATGAAGAAAATGATCAAATTTGGGTACCTAAACGTACATAGTGTTCTTACTTGTCACTACAGATCCATGTGAGCCAAATGCGGTAACTCCAAAGCCAATTGAAGACCATGGGAAGGGAAAGATCACGAAATACTACACACATGTTCCAGAGCTAGTTTGGGTACCGAAGCAAGAATAATTTGTTCCACCTAGCTCAAAAATAGGAAACTCAAATGAAGCTTCTAGCTCTTCATGTAGTTCATCCATCAAAATACAAGTTTCTACACAACCTCCACCTACCACTGCAAATATCTACAAAACACAAAAAATAATTTTTGGAATTAGGGTTGCAGAGAAACGCACACAGCTTTGAGAAGATGAAGGAAGCTCAAGGCACACAATAGAGAGTGTGTTTCTTAGTATGCAAATGGAAAGATAGATAGCCCTAGAGTGATGGGCGTATATACAATGCTCGGGGGAAAAAACCTCCTAAAGAGGGAAAAAATGCCCCGGAGGTCCTAGTGTGTTCACACACATCACTACCACATGTATATGGTAACAAATCCCCCCTGGAGTGATGCGGTGAACGAGAGCTAGCACATGAGTAAAGGGAAGTGCCATGCCCTGAGGACATGATCAGTCCACAAAGGGGAGTAAGCCCAAAGCTTTGCGGAAAGCTTCAAGCTTCTCATGACACAATGCCGTTGCGAAAAGATCTGCAAGGTTGTCCTGTGTTGGCACATAAGTCAAGCTAATCTCTCCTGCTGAGAGCCTCTCCATGACATAGTGGTAATGCACCTCAATGTGCTTTGTGCGAGCATGAAAAACTGGGTTCCTCGCAACTGCCAATGCGCTCTAACTGTCAGTGTAGATAGTGTTGGCAGTGTCCTGTCCAACACCCAAATCAGCCATAAGGCGTCTGAGCCATACACACTCAACCGTAGCTGTGAAGACTGCCCTGTACTCAACCTCACAACTTGAAGTGGCCACAGTAGGTTGCTTCTTGCTCGACCATGATATACATGAACTGCCAAGCATGAAACAAAAACCACTTGTGGACACTCACGTGTCAAAACAACCAACCCAATCTAAGTCCGAAAAAGCATGTAAGTCTGGCGGCAATGATCCCCCCTTGGGATAAAACAAGCCAAGATGTAAAGTGCCACTAAGGTAGCGGAAAATCCTCTTGACAGCCTGCCAATGCTTAGACCCTGGGCTATGCATAAATCTGCTGACCTATGAGACTGCAAACTGAATATATGACCTCGTGTTGCATACATAATGAGGCATCCAACAACAGTTTGGTAAAGAGTGACATCAGCAGGATCGCCGCATCATGTAGACTCAACTTAAAACCTGTTTCCATGGGAGTGGCAATAGGTTTGCAATCCTCAAGTCCAAACTTACATAGCAATGTCTCTATGTAACTTTTCTGACACAAGGCAATACCACCATCACACTGCTTAAAATGTACACCTAAGTAATGATGCAACAGCCCCAAATCTGTCATCTTGAAAGTAGCATTCAAATCAGCCTTAAATTCAGCAATATGTCTCTCATTTGGTCCAGTGATCAGCAAATCATCAACATAAAGAACCACGATGAGAAATACATCACCCTCACGCTTTACATACAATGTGCTTTCTGTTGGACTGTTACGAAAGCCTTGTTTGACCAAATGAGTGTCAGCTTTCACATACCAAGCACGAGGAGATTGCTTCAACCCATACAAAGCCTTGTTACATTTGCACATTTTCTCCTCTTGTCCTTTTATGACAAAACCGCTAGGCTACATTACATAAACTTCCTCAAATATGTCACCATTCAAGAAAGCAGTAACAATGTTTGATTGATGTACATCTTAACCAAAATGAGCTGCCAATGCACATAGAAAACGCACAGTAGTCATACGACAAGTGGGAGAAAAATTCTATTCATAATCTATGCCTTTTTGCTGTGCATAACCCTTTGCAACAAGTCGAGCCTTATGGCGATCAATCTCACCATCCGGCTTGCATTTCAACTTGTAAACCCACTTCGTACCAATGGCCTTTTTTCCAAGAGGAAAATCACATAAGTCCATGTGTCATTTTCTATAAGTGCATCATATTCTGATTGCATGGCAGCCATCCAATTTTCTAAATTATGTGCTTCATCAAAAGTCAGAGGCTCCTCAACATCATGTAAGCTAGACACAACCAAAGCATAACAATCTGATGCATAAGATGCATGGCGAGAGCCTGAACGAGTACGACTAGACAAAGGTGCATCCAATTTACTGTCACACAAAGTGTACACCAGCCATTTTGGCATACCTCTAGCCTGCTCATTTTCAGCCCTTTCCTCATCAAGTACATCATGTACATCTGCATCAGTAATAGGCTGATCTAAAACATTTTCAGAAACCCCCATAGGCTGTACACATGCCTCATTGGAACTTACATTCGTATTTCCACCACTGAAAAGAGGCAACAAAGTGTCATAAATGTCCTGTGAGCTTACATTACTGTCTCTAGTACATGACAGCAAGGGCTGAACAGAATCTTCCACAAACACTACATCCCGAGAAACTAGAATATGTTTTGTTTGCGGATGATACAACCTGTAACCTTTGCTTTCAGTAGTATAACCAACAAAAATACATTTGACAGCCTTATCATCCAATTTTCTGCGCTGCACTTGTGGCACCAAAGCATATGCCAAACAACCAAAAACACGCATGTACTCAATAGAAGGCTTTCTATCATGCCATGCTTCATATGGAGTAATAGACTGCAAAGCTTTCGTAGGACACCTATTTAGTACATAAGTGGCACACATGATGGCCTCAAGCCAAAAAGAATGCGGTAAAGCTTGACTTTTGACCATACATCGTGCCATTTCCGTCAGTGACCTGTTTTTCCTCTCAGCAACACCATTTTGCTGAGGTGTATAAGGCACTGTACATTAGTGTTTTATCCCACGACTAGCCAGAAATGCATTAAATTCATGAGACATATACTCCCCCCCCTCGATCGGAACGGAGGGTGCCCATAGTACATTTCGAGACATTTTCAGCCATAGCCAGAAATTGTTTGAAGCACATAAAAACTTCGGACTTCGCTTTAACACTAGGTTGGTAACCTAACAGGACATAAAAGTGTCCTTTCAGGGTTTTGAAAAAAACCTCCAAAACCATAGTAGATCCACTCATTTTGTAAAATCCTTTCATGAGGTTATAGTTCAAGGCCTACTACACATGGAAAAAATAAGAAACTTGTAAAATTTCTCATCTTTTGGTCACACCAAGCCTCTAAAGTTGATGGACCAGTACATTTTCATCAAAACTGTCATTTCTTATGTTTTGTTGCATAAAAATAAGATTAGGGATTTTTGTAGGACTTGAGATAAATTCTCTAGTTAACTTCAATGGGTTGGTGATCAGAATATATGAGTGCTTCTCACTCACTATTTTTTGTTTTTCCAAAAGAAATAGGCACAAAAAAGTTGAATTTTTACCAATCTGCAAACCTATCATCAAAGTTTCTATAGCCACGCTCAATACAAATAATATATGCATGTTTTCTTAGTTCCCTATTGTCCTTTAGGTTCATAAGGATCCATGGAGAATGTCAAAAGAATAATACATCTCTTACCAAGGGGAATCTTGGGGACAAAGATGAAGTGCTAAATACAGCAAACATGAAAAAACTGGGTTCAACATTATGAGTTGTAGAATCCCATAGAAGCTATTCAATATCTAGGCAAATTTGATCCTTATGACTAGATATGGTTACTACCTACAAAATTCATATAGTTGTCACAAGAAACTAGAAATATTGAAAAAGCTATACTTGATATACTATAATGTTTCGTTTTCTTCTATAATTGAAAAAATCAACCATCGTTGTGTACTATGCAAAATAGGGTATTAGGTGCCCCAAAACTCAGGGAATATTAGCTTTATGTTACAATATGCGACATAGAAAATCAAAACTGCATTTGGATATCATGAAAGCCACCAAAAAAATCATAGAAGAGCTAAAATTGGCTACAAAACAGGATTTGACGATTTTTTTAATTTGGTCATAACTTACAACTTTAACATTTATTTATCCCTAGAAGCATCAAGACATGCTGAGGACTACTAAAGATAGTTCTCTAGCATTATAGACCTCACAAACATGAATTCTAGAGTGGTATAGTTGCAAAAAGTTGAAAAAAGCCAAAAACAGGACCCGTTTTTTCACACAGTTTAGGTTGTGAAATGTTGTGCAAGGACAAGCTTAAAGATGGAATTGATATTCCAAAAAAATGTCAAGTTTTTTTCAGCTCATGAAACAACTTTCTAGATAGATAGAACCTCAAAATCCATTTTGAAACTCTTGATATAATTCAAGGAAAATGGTCACTTAACAGGACATAAAAGTGTCCCATTACCAACCTAGTGTTAAGCGGAAATACCCATGCATGCCTGCAGTAATCATCAATGAAAGTCACGAAGTACAGGTAATTGCCCAAGGACGGAGTTTGTATAGGCCCACAAACATCACTATGCACAAGCTGTAACCTGCATGTGGCCCGAACTGAACCATTCTTTGGAAATTTAGAACGCTGCATCTTACCCAAAATACAGCCTTCACAAACATGTTTGACAGGTGCTTCAAGAGGCGGCAAAGAAGCAACCATATCAGATTTCTGCAAACGCAGCAAACTGGCAAAATTCGGATGACCAAAACGTGCATGCCAAAGTTTTGCATCTGAAATAGCCCTTGAATCTGCAATAGCATTTGCAAAATTTTTTCCACACTTGTCATACACAGTGAGCTTATACAGCCCACGGCACAAAAGCCCAGATGCAACAATTTCATCACCAAAACTGAGATCATGAACTGTACATCTGTCATCCACAAATTTGACTACAAGTCCAAGTCTAGCAAGTGCGGATACAAACAAGAGATTCTTCTTGATCCCAGGTACATAAAGTGCATCAACAAGTGTGAAAGAACTGCCATTAGCAGCAGTAAGCACAATCTTTCCAGCTCCCTGAACTGGATAAGAGGCGTTGTTGGCACAAGTGACTAAATTCCCATGAGGGACAGACTCGAGAGAGGTAAACAATTCACGATGTGAGGTAATGTGCTTTGTAGCACCACTTTCGAAATACCACACATGTGAATCTGCAGCACAACTGACAAGCATGCATCATGGATAATAGGATTGTAAGTGCACTCTACGCTAAAAGCCCATTCTGCATCAACATCAGCAACGTAGTCTCCTTTCACAGAAGACTCAACAATGGCTGCATTTGTAGTGGAACCAGCATTTGCAGTGGAACCATCCTCTTTCTTCTTAGCCTCTTTGGCCTTCAACTTAGGACACGACTTGATCAAGTGATCATTGGATTTACAATAATGGCAACGCATCTTCTTTTTGCCCTTATCACCAGAATTTCCAAACGAATTGTTGCCAGCAGAAGCATTAGGAACATAATTTTTGCCACTCGCAGGAGAACCATAAGAAGTGGTTGCATTGCTATTACCACCCTTTCTTTGAGAAGCAATAAAAGCCTGTTCAACTGCACGCTGTCTAGTCCTGTTTTTTCTGGAAAGTGACTCTTGCAACAGCAATGTGCATAATGCATCAAACTTGACAACTTCTGGATTTCCTTGGGTCATAAGTCTCCAAGTACTAGCAAAAGTCTGGTAAGAATCTGGTAAGGCATCAAGAATAGTCTTCACAAGGGAACTGTCTGAAATAACTTCACCTACAGAAATAAGTTGCTTATTGATATCCTTGACACTAGCAAGGAAAGTGTCCATATCATCTTCCTCATGCGTAATCTTCGACTCCAGCTCTTTACGCAGCAAAGCAATTTTAGCCTCATTGCGTCTTGCATAAAG
Source organism: Adiantum capillus-veneris (assembly GCF_014529385.1). Lineage (NCBI taxonomy): Eukaryota > Viridiplantae > Streptophyta > Polypodiopsida > Polypodiales > Pteridaceae > Adiantum > Adiantum capillus-veneris. The sequence continues at coordinate 41,947,604 of NC_140939.1, forward strand.
ACCTGCTAGAATATCCCAAGCCTGTTTTGCAGATTTTGCTGAACGGATGTGAGGAACAATGGTGCGCTTCACAGACAACGAAATCAATGCATGAGCCTGTGCATCCTTAACATCCCAATGAGCTTGTTCTGCCGTAGGCAAAACAACTCTAACAGTTGCAATCCTTGCAGCAAGATCTGCAACATCCTCAACATCGCTACATCCTCAGAACCAGGACGTACATCAATGCCCTGCGCAATGTTCCAGACACCCTTTGACACAAGAACATGTTGCATCATATAAGCCCACATAGGGTAGTTGTCCCCATCCAACCTGTCCTTAGTAGCAAACATCTTGAACACATCTGTGTTGTTGTTGTCCGCCATGGTAAATGCTACACCTGATGTGAAAACTGCCCGAAAATAGGAGAAACGGAGTGGGAACAACCTGTGCTATATAGCACAAACCGTAGAAGACTATAAGGCACCTGTTATGCAGAAAACGGCACTGACAAAAATTCTGCACAAAATGACGAAATAGTCTGTGCAGTATTGCCTGTAGTGGAAACAGAGGCCGAAATGAGCCCAGATCAAAATTCTGAGCAGACCAAGCTCTTTGAGCTTGCCCAAAATATTTGTTGACCTGCGAACGCTCACCAAAGCTCACTGAAATCGGAGAAAGTGAGCAGGCGTGTACTGGAGCAGCTGGCGACTAAGCCCGGGAGGACGTGACTTGCTCTGATACCAATTGTTGGAATTAGGGTTGCAGAGAAACGCACACTGCTTAGAGAAGACGAAGGAAGCTCAAGGCACACAATAGAGATTGTGTTTCTTAGTATGCAAATGGAAAGATAGATAGCCCTAGAGTGATGGGCGTATATACAATGCTCGGGGGAAAAAACCTCCTAAAGAGGGAAAAAATGCCCCAGCGGTCCTAGTGTGTTCACACACATCACTACCCCATGTATATGGTAACAAGAATTAGCGCCTCCCATTGTAAATTCATCACCTAAAGCAACGTTACTTCCCACTTAACCTTTCTCCCTGACCCCTTAACTTCTTAATCTTAGGGAATGTATATATATAGCCTTATACTAAAACAAACCAAAGCAAAAAAAAAAAGAGTGAAAAAAGTAAAAAAGCATCTAGTCCATAAACCAAAACTCACAATAACACATCATGCACAGTGACACAACCCTTATGTTATTTGCAAACTAACCAAAATCTATCTATGTGTACAAATATGGCTAGTTCACTAGAATCATCTACCCCTACTTTAGATGAAAGGTATCCTCTTTACCTTTCTTAAGTGTTTCACATGATCTACCCTATACTTACCTCAGAATGGGACTTGCTAGCTATCTAGCATGTGAGAAAAAAATTGAGGAGTTAGAATGGCTGATGCGTTTATTGACCATGAGTGATCCCTATGCAATAGAAGATATTGTCCCGTTGGCACAAGCTTACCCCTTTGCATAAAATGACTATCCATAGATGGTAGCATTCTTGATTAGCTTGCATGCACGAGAATATTAAGAAGAACCAATAGATGACACCGTGGAAGGCTATGGTGATCTCAGTGAGGATGACTGTGTCTATCTTGATGATGAGGATAGAGGCCTAGCCTTAGGACTGCCAACCAACCTATACAATATCCTATCTTTTTCACCCTATAGGGTAATGCAAATAGATAGGTTAGGGTTCTTTACTGTGTTTTGGTTTTGTTCAATAAGGGTTGATGCCCTTCCCACTGATGTGCCTCCTATTTCCTATTGTTTGTTAGTGTGTATAGGAACATGCTGCAGTAGCTCAGCGCGCTTTCAAACATCATGCAATCCTTGTCAGGTCCACTTATCGAATTGAGCGTGATGGCTAGCACAAACAAGTGTTTCTTGCCCATTCTCATCACTGGTTGTCTTTTATAACATTCATGTTTGTCTGCCTTAATCATGATTGGTAGCAAAGTATTTCACACATTTGCTTAGTATTAGACTTTGAATTCAATATAATTTTATGTCATAGTCCCTTGTTTAGGTTTATTGATCATGAATTCCGGCCAAGCTAGTTTGACCAAGGTAGAGCATTAGAGATCTTCTATTAAGACTGTAGGAGATGCCTTCCTAATTCTCAATGGTTACTTTAGGCTCTTAATCTGATATTATGAAGCATTGCGGGTAGTGTGCTAGTGCTTTCATAATCCCTCTTGATCTTTATCTTTATAAAGAAAGTTTGACTATTGTGATGATCCTGGGGAGGGTGACAGTGTCAAAATGACCCCCCAAAGTTACACAATTGAAATCAATGAAAGGAAAAGCCACTTTTCCTTCTTTCAAAAAGAGCCCAAAAGATCAATTAAGGCTCTATGTTGCAACAAAGTCCATAAAATAAACACTTTGGGGGGTCAACAAAGGGAACAATTCAGGCGACGATTTCATGTGTGATTTCCTTTATCATATCTTAACTTGAAGGTCTTCTAGGTAGCCTCTAGTCAACCCTGGGACATGAAATACTCCGCTCTCGCAATTGAAAGCTAAAATGACTAAGGAGAAGTAAGCAGCTCTCCCATGGTATTAATAGTTGACCTCTAGTGCCTACTCACAGTTAAATTAGCGAAGCTAGACTTTTTGATTCGATGACCTTCACAACTGCTCATGAGTTCAATTATATTGCATTTTAATGTTTATGACTCAAAAAATTATTTAATGTTTTGTACCAATCATTCTTTGTGCTTATTCATTGCACATGACTTTTAATTACCCATGTTCTTATGAGAATGTAGCTACTGTGCTATTCATTGTTGATTTTGTAGCGTTCGAGTGAAAATAAAGATTGCACTCTGGCTGAGAACAAGTGCAACTTTTAAAATTCTTGATTGAGGGCATGTCTCCATGGACCACTACTCTCATCAAGATGTTTAACTACTACAAGACCCATACAAGTGGAACCATGGAGTTCTTGTTTTTCAGACAGACCTTCCTAAATTTTGAGGACGTAATTTACATCAGGAAGGGGGTACATGTTAACTTTGCACGTCATCCTTACTATTATTATTTGTATTCAGTTATGGACTGGGCTTGTAGGTCCCGTAGGTCTATAGTATAGGGCTGGTGATTGTTGGTTATTGATGCACTAGACTGCGCACCAAACTCGTTCAATGCCAATTGGCTGAATGTGGGCGCTCGTATGTGAAAGGGACAGACCCAATCCATAGATAAGGTTGTAAAACTAGTATTTTCAATCATTCTGAATGTATGAATCTTGCCCTTGCCTTATCTTCTTGTTCTGTCTATCTATGAGCGTGAGAGAGAGAGAGAGAGAGAGAGAGAGAGAGAGAGAGAGAGAGAGAGAGAGAGAGAGAGTAGGCGATTAATTAGCGGGAGTGTGATGACAGCAGTGGCGGTTTCTTCTTCTCGACGCACGTGGGATTCCCTCAGTGACAGCATCGAAGGAGGTGAGTGTCACACCATCTACAGTCGTAGAGCTTGTCTATGTGTACAAGTTGTGTGCTTGCAACCCCTATGGTTCGCACACGGTGTTGGGCAAACTCCCTGTAGTTGATAGAGGGGCTTATGATTGCCCTACTTGCATGATCCTGCTCTCCCTATGCCGAATCTCTACTTTTTAGATTTTGCGGAGGGCACTCCACTTGACCCTCATGATAGGGTAAAATGGTGTCTGTGGTGGATTTGGGCTACCAAAGGAGGCATTTGTCAAGTGGCAATCAATCATTTTCTCCCTGGGACCATGTTGATGCTATCAAGGTGACTTGGTTATCTAATAGTGGGAGATAATATGTGGGCCCTGATGGATCTAAAGGTTGATGTTTTTCGCTGGTCTGATGGTCCCGATTGAAGTTTTTTGGTGGGCTTGATTCTGTTGCTTGTGGATCCTCACCAGATTCCTCTTTCTTATGCTTCTCTTTTAGTTTATGTTTGGCCAATGTGATGTTCTATGGGAGGAAGATAACCCATGATGGCATCCATACAATTTTCTTTTTGGAACGTATTCGGTTATGGCTTCCATGAGTCTTAGATGAGCAATCAATTTTTATTTTTCCTCATAAAGCAAGTTATGTGCATGGGGTCGTATGGATTGTGTTGATGCTTTTTGATACATTTTACCACTAAGGGGAATTTTAAAAAAGGAAAAAAAAGATTCATATCTCTATGAGCACTTTGACAATGTGGTTTAGGGACCCATCGTTTGAATCGAAATACAATCCTCATCGTTTGATGCTGATTTGATCCTTTCTTGGAGTTTTGACTAAAAAATGACCTCATGTGGATGTGTAACCAGTACCCCCTATTTTATAGATGAGAATGTTCAGTTTACTGTGACAATCACTGCATGTGGACTATCATAAGCAAAATTTCCTTTGTTGCAGGTAGCTTCCGACATCCATTGCAAAGTTGTGCACCATGAGGAATCCCAAAATTCGAGCAAACAAAATCGAGCAAACCATAATCCGAGCAAAACTTGCGATGTTTTGTGACCCCCTTGTGCAATATATTTGTTATATACATATTTGTTTTTCGCTGGTTATAAATAATCCCTTCATAGTTTCTTTACCTTAGAAAAACCTTTTTCAGTTGTTCAATCACTCACACATGCCAAAAACCTTACATCAACAATGAAATTGACAAAAAATATGTATTGCACCTACAATTTAGAAAAGTGTACAATGTACAACAATACTTCCGATCAAGAATACTTGGTAAAAACTTTAACACCTATATCCATATATCACCAAAAAAGTTTGTGTTAGGGAGAAAGATACCTTCAGCATCTTGCGATATACAAATCTTTCCCCCCAATGAGGGACTCATACATCCCACCAAGCCAACCAAGTCTCCAATGAAGGAACCTCCTCTTCAATGGACATTCCTGTTTTCCAAAATCTCCTAAGCTCTCCCTTACAATTCTTAGTCTCATTCTCTGTTGGTGTAATTCTCCTTTTGCGGCACAAAATCTTGTGCTCCTGTTGAAATTCTAGACGGATGCGCTTGATAGTATGTCAAACCATACTTCGCTCCCAATGGAAAAAACATGATCTCTCTTTGTTTGAAATAGATTTCTTTGCTCCTCAGATAAATCGTACGCACAGCAATATAATTGGCACTTGCTTCATTTGCCATGAATCCTCTGAACTCTGGTTTATCAAAGTCTTGTTCCTTAACCACATTATTTAGCATCTTCCAAAATTCAATCTAAGCATATTAAATTTATTTTCCACAATAAACTCATCAGTTGCAATGGTGAGCAGCTCTCGTACGTAAGGTCATAGACATGTGCTGACATAGCCAGCCATCCTTGAACACGGTGGACATGATCAAAGTGCACCCACTTTTGCTCTAAATTACCTCCAAGGTGCAACCAATTCACTAAATCATCTCCACTGCCAGGTCCTTTAACTAACATCTTATATACATGGGGATGCACCTTATCAACCAATTGACATGGGAAGAGGATACTATGAATAAAAGGATATCTGAAATTGCTTTTAAGGTGAAGCACTACCTCAAGACCCTTTGTAGTGATATTCTTTGATCTTTTTGCACACTCCAAAATTTTCTCTACTCTCCTTTCATTTGAAAGGGGAGTCAAACTGTCCAAGAATTCAACAAACACCAAATCTTCAATCACACCTCTTGCCGTTGAGCCTGCTTCAATAAGCTTGTCTATGATAATATCATGAGTAGTGGCTCGCTCCAACTGTTTGGCATTCACCAAAGGATCTCGACTTGCATGATCAAGCAACATTTCATCTATGTGACTCAATTGTCCGACTCCTTCCCTCTGCACATGGATGATTATGCTCTCCAAGATGCAAAGCACACCTAGTACAATGGTGCTTATTTCTTGGCAAACAATAGTAAGTAACCGCAAGACATGTAGAGACATATTCTGGCATTTTTCCACATTGAGTGCATGTCATTGTGCCTTACTAAGAGGAGACAAATCCTTTAGGACATGATTTAACAAGCCGACCACGCCATTGAGACTCATAGACATGTTTGAGCGCAAAAAAATGGACAATCAATGTTAATGCAGTGCAAATACCCAGAGCATCTACTAAATCTAACAACACCATTAAAACTATCACTACTACAAGCGACGTACTCTGTCTACATGTGACTATCATGTCTTTGCTCCATACCACTCATATCTGAAGAATCACTAGCTGGTGGCAATTCAAACGCAATGTAGCCATCATATTTAGCTGGGAGTTCATCAGTCTAGACCACCTTCTTGGCTTGATGGAGAGAAATATATAAATTGCTTTGGCAGTGGCGTGCACTTAATCATGTCAATCACACTTGCATTGATTTGAGTGATCTACGTTGTGTAGATCATCATTTAAATGATCTCCATTGTTGTCTTTCTTGTCTTGAGGAACTCTGCCGATGCATGCACCAATTTGATCCTCACTTCTAACGTCTACCTTGTAGAGCTGGTGCAGATCATGATCAAGCATGCAAGTTTGCTCACCATCATCTGATATTGTAGCCTCCAGCTTTACTTAATCTTGCAGTCCAGATAATGTTAGTGGTCAAAGATAGAAATTAGCATCACGAAGCTCAAATGTTCTTGCACAGAGGCAACTGCTAGCAAATAAAATCTACTTTGAAACATTAGCACTAGCTTATGTCCACGTCATGGCCCAAAAATTGTAATGCATCTCCACATGGGTTAATAGTGTGACAAGCAGAATTTTAGCAGTTGTAGTGTACAGATTGCTACAACGGGTTGAATCAAAGTTTTAAATTTCTTCCAAATTTTTTAACTTGAAATTCTAGTCATAACTATAAGCCGCCTGAGGAGGTTTGCACGTTCATGTGCCCGTACTCATCAATCATGGCTTTCTTTAATATAAAATTTTCACTATATAAATTTTTTACAAAGTGAGATCAAAATTTTTAAAAAAAAATTCTTGAATTGTCCGAACAAAAATGTGCCATGTCATTACTGTACAATAATGGAAATTTTCACCTACCCTTGTGAAACCAAAACCCAACCATCTGCCTTGCATTTCTTCTGTGCAAATCTCTATAAGAAACTTTCAATTTACGCAATTCGTGGAACATCTTGCTTCTCAGCCTTGTGTTTGTTCTTTGACGATTGCATTGGTACAACCCTTCTATGCTTGCCTTGTCTCAAACTCACAGGCTCCTGCGGTTTGCAGTCCACCAAGAGCTCGACTGTCTCTAACGGCATCGTTTAAGCTTCTTCATGTGAAGGCATGAGTCATCATCTGCAGGGAAACCTCCTCCCAGGTACCTTTGAAAACTACCTGTAGTCATCCACGTCGACGTGGATGGCTACAGGCAGTTTGTTTTACATAGCTTTAAGATTACTATGCACGGCTGTGTTCCTATTGCAGCTTCAACTATTCAATAAGGTGGGTTTAATTGAAGTGTGTTGTAGTAGTTGTAGGTCATTCAAAAGTCGTTGTAGGCTCTTGCGGGGCCACGAGTTTATGAGCTAAGATATCTTGGTGGCGGTGCCAGCAGAGATAGCGATGACGGTGTCAGCGCGTCAAAGATTTCATCCAGTCCTTCACTTCATTCACCCACCTGGCACACATTTTATGCATGTTTTGAACCTGATCTGGTGGCGAGCAAGAGACGGCCGGCTGCTTCAATACTAAATAGAATGGTTGTATGAGCGCCGAACGGCAAGCCTCTTGGTGGATGGGATCTAGGTACTAGACTTGCAGGGTGGGTGAGGTCAGCCCGGCCTGGATACTGAGGGCAACGTGATATTGATAGATTTGCAAACTACCTGTAGCAGTCCACGCCAACGTGGATGGCTACAGGTAGTTATTTTCCCTAAGGGTGCAAGCCACCTCATAACGTTGGCCAGCAGCTGTAGTTCCATGATCGCATGCACTAGCTTATGGTAACATTTCGGCTACGGGTTGCGTGCTTAGCAAAGCAGCCAGAGCCACATGCAACCGGCTAGAAGCAGTCCACTAAAAAGTCAACACATATTCAAGACACGCTCTACGAACTCGCGACCTCTCGCTCATCACAAGCTGCTCTCATACCACTGCACTACTGCGCATGCTTCTGCAATATTACTCTTTCCATACGTGCACTGTACTCTTTCGATGCTCAAAATACAAGTACTCTGCACAAAAAGCGTCATTCATGTCACTAGGATCAGCTTGTGTCGCTGATGATTGTGGAAATGAAACCCAGCAATCTATTTCAGAGTTATAAACTCAAAGATCGTGTACAAAAAATTCCTGCTTCACCTTGGTGCAATACCATGCTGTCCCTATTGCGCGTGCTTCCAGGCAATGAGTGGCTTTTTGCTGCCCCACAGAAAAGCGCGATGGCCGACTCTTCCTGTCAACTATTAATATGCTTGACTCTTTACAGTGTTCGGGAAAATGTGTCTCAGCTTAATATCGTTTCAAAAATGCCGGTTGAGGGCAAGGGGAAAACGAGAAATTCCGCCCCAAAATAGAGAAAAATAGCGTAAAACCTTGAAAAAATGACCTTATTTTCTAAAATTTCCTTTTGAGAAAATCTAGGAAAGGAATTTTAGTGATTTTTCCCGAACAGTTACCTTGATTACCGTCCAATTTTGGGCTACACAAGGGGACCATGGGTTTGGGCTGAAAAGGCGTCGAGGGATGCTAGTAGGCACATGCTCTATGGGTGCAGAGGATATTCCAGTCCAGACAAGTACCATGATTGGTAGATCATAATCTGCTATTAGTTCTCTTAGCCCACCAAGCTTATCATTACAAGTACCCTTTGCCCCTTAGTATAAGCTGCATTTGTCATGACAAATAGCCAGCTTTCAATTTACATGAAGCAAGCCAAAACACGGACAACACATATGAATGCCTGCTCCGTAGTGCCACGCACGAGCCTCTACCTGCTCCTTAATCCTATGAGGAGAAGTCAAAAGAATGAACTAGACCAAACATCCCATTTGCAAAATGCCGAGAAGGCTGGGACTCTGGATGAGTCGGATCATCTCTTTCAGGTATTCTCAACTCCTCAATGGCACCCTTTGCAAGTCAAGCTGGAAATAGCTTTAGTGGCTTTTTTTCACATGTTTGCAAGATTCTGAAGTGCTAAAATTGAGCAACACTTACCTTGATAGCTTGCTGCAACTTGCTGCATGAACAACATGGCGATAATGGTGCTAATCTTTGCGCCTAGTAGTGCTCTAGTTCGCGCAGCTGCTGCAATGGGGGTCGGTCTCATGATAGTTCTGCAATAGTACATGGCGGGTTGTGACTGATCAAGGATGGTCGAGCTACTTCTGCTACTTCCATATTAAGCTGAGTATGATAATGTAGCTAAGTTGGTACTTTCTTGGCCGAAACATGAGAAGAGGCACCATTGTCATGAGAGCGGTATTCCTGCCATATCATCAGGTTACCTTCCAAACTATCTATAGCCATCCATGCTAGCGTGGCTGGCTACAAGAGGTTTTTTTCTCCTGAGTTTTTAAGAACTACAAAATCAATGAAATGAAAGCTACTGGTGGGCCATAATTCTCAAAAGTTTTTGAATCATTGTTGAAAATCAAAACGGACCGCTCTGATAACACACGAGCTTGCATATTCGATTTTGTTAGACTCTGGGTGGTTGTTGATCATGGTCTCTAATGGCAGGTTTGTGCTACCATCATATTTTCTATACAATACTTTTTTATTTTCTGGTTGTGTGTTTTTTATTTTAGTTTTGAGAATCCCTTGCAGGAGAGATTTTGTTGTGCATCAGAGATGGCTATTCATCATCGCATTGCGGTCCTCCATCATGGAGCTTACGGGTATGGCGATAGCTTTGGTGGTCGGATTGAGGTGATGCTCTTCTATATACTAACATGTTTGTTTCTCATTTGGTGTGTTAAGTGTTATTGTTCTTATTGTCTATGTTGTAGTGTAGTGTCATTGTTCTCTCCTACTTATGGTGCATAGGGTTGGCATGCAACCACCTTGCTTTGTGGTGGAGAGCACCCCACTAGCATGAATCCTTTGAACTCTTACATGATGCACTACCTTCCAGAGTCCTCTTAGGCAAGATCATCATCAGGGGAGCCATGGCGTGGTGGCCTTCGACTAAGTCATTCTTTTGCTGCATGTTTTGTGGAGCTTCTTTGTAGGCGTGGAGGTCTTTGTTTAGAGTTGGAAAGTGGTACAGCTCCAGTATTGGCAGCATGTTTAGGTACAGGGTGGGTGTGTGTAGCTATTGACAGTGATGATGCTTTGATTTCAGATTATGTGCAACCATTACCTCGTCGTAAAAAGCTAAGCAGAGAGGGGGCTTCCATCTCTCTTGATGTTGATGATGTGGGTGACATGCCTTCACGTGTCAACCCCTTTGATGACTAGTCAAACTCCACTTTACTCTTCCTTTTTCTCTCTAATTTATGTTCACATCGTACTTGCATGCTATTTTATTACTTTTTTGTTATCATTATTCATTATCTAGGAATTATGGATAATGATTCAAACAACAATTTCGATTCTAGATTTCTTGTTTCTATGATGTAGGTTCTATATTGCTTACATGTGGATTGTGAGTCTTATATATATTTTTCTGTTATGGAAGTGTGTGGCCGGTTTATGCCGAGGGGATTTCAAAAACCAGGGTGACTGATGTATGAAATATTGACAACCATGAGAAGTGTTAGAGGCACAACAGTGTCTTTATTGATGATGAATGTGATTCTTCATAGTCACTAGAGAAAACTATAACATTTTTTGTTGTTGTTGTTGAAAAGGCACAACATGCTACTCTCTATTTTGCATCAATGTTCCACTTTTTATCTTACAATTCTTTAAAAATCTCTCTTCGTTGGATATAGGATATGACAATTGTCTCTTGATATAGAACTTAGAAACTTTGTAGGTGTATGAGCATTGTTGAATTGCATAAGATTGATCGTTAAAATTCAAAGTTAAAATTATAGTAATGATTGTTGTTGTGGATCATGACATGCTTTGAATACTTCTAAAATAACTTTGCTACTCGCTCGGGTTTCTCATTGCTTGACAACTCTTGCGTTAAAATTGTAGTGTTGATTGTTGTTGTGGATCATGACATGGTTTTCATACTTGTGTAATAACTTTGCTACTTGCTCGAGTTTCTCATTGCTCGACAAATCTTGCTCGGGTTACGGTCAGACTCTGCAACATAAACCAAGTTGATATGTGTACATATCAACATCTGGACTCTCCCCCCTATTGTCATTGCAAAGTGTTCAGTAATGCCTATTGATAAGACTGAGCAAGAGATATATAAGAAAATTATTTTTTTGGTATGCGTATCAAGAGATAGAAAAAAGGGAATTCTTGAGCTATCTTTGGAATCTTATATCCATAAGATATTACAACATTCTAGTATGCAGGGAGGGAAGGCAGCGAGTACCCCACTACCATCATATTTAAAACTTGGCAAAGAAGATTCTCCCAAATCAGATGTTGAGAGAGAAAAAATGACAAGTGTGCCATATCCTTCAGCTAGTATTATGTATGCTATGGTAGCTATGACACCAGATATTGCATCTGTAGTGGGAGTGGTTAGTTGGTATATGGCTAATCCTAGCAAGTAGCATTATATAGCAGTGAAATACATTCTCAAATACTTGAAGGGTACAACGAGTAGGTGTTTACGCTTCGATAACGGTGATGTATCAATTTTTGGTTACACAGATGCAAATTACGCGAGTTGAAAGATAGCACGAGATGTACGTCTAGCTACATTTTTATATTTGGAGGAGGAGCCATTTCTTGGAGATCATCTCTCCAAGATTGTACATATTCTTCTACTATAAAGGCCGAGTACATTGCATTGTTAGATGCGAGCAAGGAAGCCATATGATTGACACATTTAGTGGGAGATTTAGATATTCAGTAGGTTCCAATATTACATTGTGCTACTTAGAGTGCCGTTGCTTTGGCAAGAAATCCAATGTCACTCCAAGTCAAAACACATTGAGGTGAGGTATAATTTCATTTGGAATGCGTTAATAGATACGCAATTGAAGCTTGTCAAGGTCCACACTGATGACAACCCAACGGATGCTCTCACAAAGAGCTTAGGTGCAGAGCAATTTGCACATTGCATCGAGTTAATGGGTAGGATGAACTCCGTTGTACAAGGGTGAAGCAGACCCATTGACAAACTAAAACAAAAAAATATTTTGATACTTTCATAAGAAAAGTAGGTCTAATAAGCATAAAAAACAATAAAACAATCTAATAAAATGGACGTTTATGAGGTCCCTAAATGAAAGGACTCTTTCACAAATTAAAATATTGAGAAAAGTTTCAATGGGTCAATACTTCACATCATCGAATCAAACTCCTTTGAATGCGCTCCTTAATCCCTTGTTCTCTAAGGCTTTTTTTCAGAGGCCAAAAACATATGGAAATTCATTACGCTACTGTTGATTTTTTGGACTATATATGTGCAAAATTCATTAACCTACTCTTAATGTTTTGGACTACATAAATCTGTAGTAAAGAGCATTTTGGGTGCAATTGACCATTAGATAAATCTCTCTAACTATGCATATAGCAAGCTAATGATGACAATCTTTTTAAAAACTTTTTTTAATAGGCTTTTGTGAGAGGGTGTTGACATTTGTTTAACCCCCTCTTTAAAGAAGGGCATTGGGTATGGGGTGACACACAATCTTTCCCATCCTATTTCACTTTATTTTTTCTCACAATTTTTTAACAATGCTTTCGAGTGTTTTTTCAGCCATTATTTTGTATGCTTTTGGAATTATTGTGAATATAATACTTTATTGTGACAAACAAATGTTTTAAGATGCTAATGTCATTTTCTTATCTTATCTCTCACAAAGAAGCTTCTTATTATTAAATTCCTCTCGATAATATTTTATTATTAAATTCTTATCAATAGCATTTTTTTTGAAATTCCAATCCATGCCATTTCCAACAGGAGAAGACTCAAAATATCAAGAAACAAGGAGAAATAGTATCTCTTTAAACATTACTCCCAACAAGGTGAAAGTTTCCTTTGGCATTCTAAATTAATAAAACGAAAGAGACATCAAGCCATGCAAAGCTTTGAAATAAAGGGAGTGACAATGAACACCTCAACCCACTCACTGAAAACAAATAAAAGATTTCAATTGTTCACATGAAAAAGTAGGTTCAATCAATGCAAAAAATAATAATTTTTCAAATGTACGATGAACTCTCTTCTTTTCTAAGACTTGTTTTAGAAAGCCAACAAAATAAGAGCGAAGAAGGTCCGCAAATCTATACGATATACAGAGAAAGGTAGATTTTGTGGATGCCCTTGAAACTTGCAATCCTTCCAATTCTATGGATATAGAGGTTGGTCCTTGCCACCGCCTCTTGGTTTTATGATGCCACTTGGGATGTTAATGATGTGTGTATCCTACTTCTACATGAAACTCTAATGTTCTTTGCTTGCTTGTTATAGGTAGAAGTGACAAAAGAGCTTTGCATGCACAAGGAAGATTGGAGCCTAGTCAGTAAGAAGTGTCAAGGTTTGGGCAAGTGGTTGATCATATCAAATTGCTCAATGGGATAACAATTATGATGTTATAGACAAACCACCTAAAGCAAGTGCATGTGACTCTTAGAGTCTTCTGGTGGTCTCTTCTCCATGTGTCTCTCTCTTTGTCTTTGGGTACTCCTTTACACACTTACACACACACATACACACACATTTGTCTTTAACAACATGGTGATCTTGTTGTATTGATGAAAAGAGCTGTGTAGCCTTTCTAGCTCTTGTAAGTCAAAATGAAGTGTACTTGTTGGTGGTGGTGTGAGATACCCCTATACAAATGTGGATTATTCTAGTAGAGAACAAAGTCAAGCTCACTTTAAAATGTTTACTCATAGCTGTAAGGTGAGCAAGAAAGCCCGTTTCTGTAGACATCTCTCCAACATCCCCGGCACGCTCGTAGCTCTCTCTTTCCAAGTAGCAGAGGACGTGTAGCAGGTGATAAGCTTATTACATGCCAGACGTAAGGATGATGCTTTCTTTTTGGTGTTGACGGCAGAGCGTGCATGTAAAGGACCTGTGCGGGTATGGGAATGGGTTGTGTGTGTGTGTGTGTGTGTGTGTGAGAGAGAGAGAGAGAGAGAGAGAGAGAGAGACTTCCATACTTAAACCTGGCCCAGTGTCACACGATGCATGCATCGTGGACGGTGGTTTCGTGTTTTTTTTCCCTTTTTGTTGCGAGGCCTTTTAAATTAAGCTTTTTTTGTTGTCTGCTTGCTCATCAGAGGGCTATATGTGTATGCGTACCATCCACCCTCATTGTGCAAGCAAGCCTCCTTGTGGTGCTCTATACCAAGCAATGTAGTTGCACATTGGCTCTTCATCAAGGCTGGGTTATATTTGCAATCTCCACACACACACACACACACACACGCTCCTCACACACACTCACACACACACACACGCGCGTTTGTTTCTTGCTTCACCATGTAAATCACACCAGACTTACGGAAATTTGGAGCCCATTGCTCCTAGAGCCATTTCGTGTGAGTTTATCTTTATAACTGCCAGAATGTAAAGCACTCAGGGAGCTTGTGAGGTTTTTGATCTCAAGCTGGAAGCATCAATTCAGATCAGATTGCCAGTTCAGTGTTTGTTTGTAGCTTCACCATGTAAATCACACCAGGCTTAGGTAGATTCAGAGCCCATCACTCCTTCCATGTGAGTCAATTTTTACAACTGCCAGAATGTAAAGCATTCAGGGAGCTTGTGAGGTTTTTGGTCTCAAGCTGATTGTGGGTTCAGTTGCAACCATGTTACCGTGGGGCTCGCAGCGTTACAAATCCTCATCTTTTGAATGAGTTTGATATAAGGTATGTACATCCCATTCAACTTGTCTGCAAACTCTTGTTATGTACCCATGCGAGTTTTCTCAATTAGTGCTTTTGTTTTTACATGCGAGGTGGTTGCTTACTTTTCTTAGGGTTTGTTTCTTCAGCAAGGGGAACTCAAAATCTTGTAAAAGAAGTACACCCAAGGATGGTGATAGCCTCCAATGGATCTCACGCAGGTGACCTTGCAAGTGTCTGGATTGTAATGAGTTGAGAGTTATTGATTGTATTGTTTATTGATGATCTTCTCGGATTTATCTAAGTGAAAGTATACAATAAGTTGTACTTACATTATAGTTCAATCAGCTTACACATGATTGCTTGTGGGAACCCCAGGCTGCCTCACACTCATATAACAACGTGTGTTGAAAATTACTCTCCATTGGCAACATAGCTGATCGTTCAAAATGCGGAACAACATGAGATCTTTCAACCATAAAAATGCAAGGTTTGACCTTGTCGTACTGAAGGGAAGCTTTGCTTACCATATCTATTGAAATCTTTGCTTTCAAACTTAGCCATATTCGAAGTATGTTAACTACGCAATAACGTTAAGCTCGACTTCCATCGATATACTAACGATGACAGATTGTGTCATTGCATCTAATAATCAGAGTTAAAGATCCCAATGTATAGAGAGTGCTATCCCTTGTTGGATATCCACAGTACTTTTTTCTAACTTTTTGAGATGGAAGAGACTTTTGTTCCATTTCGTGGCATTATCAACGATTTGAGAGGGCGCTTGAATTGTTACAAGGAGGATTGGGTTGGTGGCTTCACCTCTGGTTATAGGTTTGCCACTTGTATATCTGCTCAATTGTAAGTTATCTTGTGACCTCTTTCATTATTTAGTTTGGTTAATATCCTTTCTGTGAATTGAACAGAATTTTTGCTCCAACGACATACATATTTTTCGCATCAGCGATTCCTGTCATATCCTTTGGAGAGCAACTTGAACGAGCAACCAGTATGAGTGCTACTCATTTAGTATTAGCTTTTCGCACGGCATTAAATTTGGTAGCTTTTGTTTTGCATTTACTTTTTTTTTTCGTTGTGTTTACTAAGACCTCGCTTAAACAGATGGGGTCCTAACAGCTGTACAAACATTAGCCTCAACCTCTCTGTGTGGCATTGCGCACTCCATCCTAGGGGGTCAGCCATTGCTTGTGCTTGGAGTAGCGGAGCCTACGGTTATAATGTACACGTTCATGTATGATTTTGTGAAGGATAAGAGCGAAGTCGGGCCACAGCTGTTTTTGGCTTGGGCAGGATGGTACGCACTCTGCTCAAGCATTCTCAAATTCAGTAGTCTAGACAAATGTGATGTCAAGCATGCCTTACAGCTTCTGGTCTTCTAAATTTATGTCATCATCTGTGGCTTGTTTCACAACAATGATCTTAGTTTCTCATCTACTGTAAGGATTTGAAGGGCTCCCTATTCTTTGGCAATGAGAAGTTGCGCACCCTTCCCTATGGAAATGAATATGTTCATATTCCCTTCTAATGACGAAATATTACAAAAATTACATGCCAATTTTTTAAAACTCATTGACATGTTTGGTGAAGAATATATGCGGAGGGTAGGGTTTAGTGAACAAAATAAGTAGTCTCTGTTTAGAAGCCTTATTAGAGGTTTGAAATACACTTAAACAAGAAGAGACTCCTGTTTTACGTTTACTTTCCTGTTTTCATTGCTATAGCATGTCTGTATTTTCTAAATTAGATGGCTATATCAATGTACTCCCCTTCCATTGACACATACCCTATTTTATTCCCCTTTCCTATAGAGAGGCAATTCCTAAACAAGCCCATTAAACAACGGGCTCATGAAAATTTTGACCTTCATATGACGGAAAAAAATGGCCAAAGAGGAGCACATGGGAGTCAAATCCTACCATGGGCTTGTTCCACAACAGTGATCTTAGATAGAATCTTATCCCAAAAACTGTACCATCGATGTAAAATTTAATTTCTGAAAAGTCAGCTAGTGAATGATGGAAGCACATACTGATTTTCAAATTTTCTGGTCAGGAAGGAGCATGAGGCATATTTGTTTTAGGGAGAAATGAAATGAAATGAAATGTTATATAGTTGTCTGACAAAGAGTAGTTGACAGCAAAAGAGTAGCCCTCACCATCGCTACCAAAACCACATGCATGCAACACATTTCGAGGACTTGTGCGGTGGAAAAATTCATTCTTGTAAATCCCCAGCCTAGAATGCTTCTTCAACATGCAAAATTGTAAACCAACGGCCAGGAATTTGTCTTGGTGTATGGAGAGTGCAAATCTCAACCGAATCTCTCCCCACCGCAAGAACAGATATGGTAGAAGAATAAAGACAAGAGCATTGCAGAAAAAAAGAAACATTCTTACCACATGATCAATGTCAGAAAATAATGCACACAAATCTTTGTATCTGGCACTGTTTTCTATGACATGAACTTTTTTTTGTGGCTGGTAGTGTATTTTCAAGGGGTTGACTATGCATACCTTATTACAAATCTGCTTTCGTATGCGTTGAGGTGAGATATTGAAGCCTTGCTACATGACAATTGCCACAGGGTTTGTATTTGGACCTCATTTCTGTTGCTCTTAATGTCAATCTTCGGGGCATGTTCACTCATCAATAGATTCACTCGAGTGGCTGGGGAGCTCTTTGGTTTGCTGATAGCCATGCTATTCATGCAGCAAGCTATCAAGGTAGCAATATAGCTCCTCAATCTGAACCTTTTTATTCTTTGGCTGATATGGACACTTGTGTACAATGGACCTTCCTAACAAGAAGCTTTATTGCTAGGGACTTGTTGAGGAGTTTCGAATCCCTGAGCAAGATGATTCTAACCTTCCACAGTTCCAGCCCTCTTGGCTTTTTGGAAATGGGATGTTTGCTCTCGTTTTATCATTTGGGCTCCTTTTGACAGGGTTGAGAAGTAGAAAAGCCCGCTCGTGGCGCTTTGGATCAGGCATGGTATCTTCTTACTTGCTGATTTTCAGAGTGCAGTCACTCCTGTTACTTTACAAAATAAACCCACATCTTGCTCCTTACTAATTGAATCATAGATAGACCTCATTGAAATTGCACAAAATGTATGTTTCTACTTTTGCCTCATTATTTATATGAGGCAATGACCATTGTAGGCGCAGTTTCTAGCTGTGCAAAGTAGACTTCTATGAAGAATTTACATGTAGATAATTTATCGTGAAATTCAATATCCTTGTGACCATTGATGCCATTGTGTCAGTAGGCTCATTATTGTTGGAGGCTAATAATGATTCGTCTCATTTTGTCAAATATTCCTGAATCAGTCAATGTCTTCAATTTTGTAGGCTGGTTGCGTTCATTGATAGCTGATTATGGAGTGCCTATTCTGGTACTCATCTGGACAGCAGTGTCATATGCACCTACAGGGCATGTTCCTGGAGGGATTCCACGGCGCCTCTTTAGTCCTAACCCCTGGTCTCCTGGAGCTACTAAGAACTGGACTGTGATTACGGTGAGCTCATTTGCACAATTCAGCCGATGATGTTCCTCTTGTCTTGTGGATATCCTAAATCATGTATTTTCTTCACAAATTTTTTTGCTCTTCAAGAAATAGTCAACTCTCTCACATATTGTACGCCTGTATCGTGCTGAGAGGCACAAGCCTTGTCTTGTTTTGCTTCATATTTTTTCCTTCTTCCTCTCAGGACCTGCTTGAGACTCGGCCAATAACATTCCTCGTCTTGTGGATATCCTAAATCATGTTGCTTCACAATTTTTTTTTTGTTCTTTAAGATGTAGCCAACTCTCTCACACATTGTACGCCTGTATCGTGCTGAGACGCACAAGCCTTGTCTTGTTTTGCTTCATATTTTTTTCTTCTTCCTCTCAGGAGCTGCTTGAGGTTCCGGTGGTGTTCATTTTCGTTGCCTTCATCCCAGCAACCATGATAGCAGTGCTTTACTACTTCGACCACAGTGTGGCATCTCAGCTTGCTCAACAGAAAGAATTCAACTTGCGCAAGCCAGCCTCCTTCCATTATGATCTGCTTCTTCTGGCTGGACTGGTCTCAACTTACTCTTTACTATGTTATATTTTTAATGTTTGCGAAGGTTTTTCAATGCAAGCTTATTTTAGAGTGAATTGACTGTATGCATTTTAGGTGATTGTTTGTGGTTTGCTTGGAATACCACCTTCAAATGGTGTGATACCTCAGTCTCCAATGCACACAAAGAGCTTAGCAACACTGAAAAATGAGGTAATTTGCATTTTCCTAAATAGATGATGGACAAAAGAGTTGGCCTACACAAAAAGAAGATTGATATATGTGTTTTTTCTTGAAGATGGTACGAAAAAAGCTCGTTCAAACAGCCAGAAAGAGCATTCAAAATAACTCGTCTCTGGGACAGCTTTATGGAGACATGCAAGAAGCCTTTCAACAGATGCAGACTCCCCTAGTTCATCAACCAACATCTTCTTTGGTAATGCGTAATCAGCAGAGGTGCTCCCTTTGTGTGCTTGTCGAATGTTGATGTTATAAGTGCAAGATGGAGAGGATCTCATCTCTCAGTAGAATTGCTTTTGTGAGAAAGCTCTAGTACTGTCTTCGGTATGGTCAATTGGGATATGCAGTGTGAGTCCTAGACGAGAGTACTGCAGAGCTATCATGTTTTTGAAGACTCATGTTCTCTGTTGTACAGGCTTTGAAAGAGCTGAAGAGGAGCACAATGCAGCTAGCAGCCGAATCTGGCTCCATAGCTGGTCCAATTGATGAAACTGTCTTTGACCCCGAAAAAGACGTGGATGATCTTCTTCCCATGGAGGTTAAAGAGCAACGTTTGAGCAATTTATTGCAGTCTTTGATGGTGGGAGCATGCCTTGGTGCAATGCCTATCCTCAAGAAGATTCCCTCCTCCGTACTCTGGGGCTATTTTGCTTTCATGGCTATTGAAAGTCTGCCCGGAAATCAGTTTTGGGAGAGGCTTCTCCTACTGTTCACAGCTCCAAGCCGTCGCTACAAGTGAGTCCTTTTGCACCATTTTCTGGCAATTATTTTCTTTGCGTATTAACAGTTTTCTTTGTGCCACGAAATTGAGGAATCGGAAGTCAAAATTAAGTCCAAAACAGTGAGTGACTATATCCTGCCAAAACTGCCACAATATTTTTTACGTCTCCATGGTGGAGTCAAGACAGATTCAAGTGTAGTCATCAGCTTACGCCTGGTGTAGTCCTGTGAAAATAGATGACACAACTACAGATCAGTATCTTCATCTAGTGCATTGCTTAACCACCTATCAATAGCTTGCCATAAGCTTTTCTTTCAGCAGTGAGTTTGTCCAATGCACTATGCCACTGGGGAACACTCAGAAATCACCATTTCATCTGCAAAATTCTAGGTGCCACTGCCTCTTATGCATGGTTTAATTCACTATCAATGCTTGCTAGCTTGAAAAAAATGGATGTAAATTTTAAAACCATCGAAGGTAGTAGGGAGAAACTTCATACATACCCATGAATTTACAATTGCACATCATTGTACATGACTCCCTCGAGGACCTCCCCAATAGGGGAGGAGGATACACCCATGGAGAATGCAGCCTGTGAGCCTCGAACGCTCAACCTTGGGGTCGCGTCACGAAGGCCTCACTATGCATGTGATTGCATATAGCATGGCTTCATCCTCTATTAATGCTTGTTGTATGCATGCAATTGCAGAAGATTGGAAAAGCTGTAGCTGCTACTGCATTTAATGCTTGGCTTAACGTAAAATTAGTGATTGTCCCCACTCACAGTAAGAATTCATCCCAATGCCACATGCCATTGGGGAGCAAATGGAGAAGCATTCATTCCTTTGGAGAGTCCTAGCTCTATTACTTATCAATGCACTATTGAGCCCACCATTGGGCATGAGTCCATAGAGTAATTGTGAATGCAAAGCATGAGGGGAGTCCAGCATTGGCTCTAATCAATTGGTGAATCGATGCTAATTGTCTTTATGATGCCATCTAGCATCAAAATTGCATGGACAAACTTACACAATGTTTGCTTGTAAATGCTTACAGGGTTCTGGAACATGCCCATGCCTCCTTTGTGGAAACAGTACCCTTTAAAATGATCGCCATCTTCACTATATTTCAGCTGCTCTATCTTCTATCATGCTTTGGCATCACTTGGATACCAGTGGCGGGAGTTTTATTTCCTTTATTAATTATGCTTCTGGTACCCATTCGACAATACATACTTCCCAAGTTCTTCAAGGGGCCACATTTGCAGGAACTAGATGCGGCGGAGTATGAAGAGGCTCCGGCCTTAACATACAACATGGCAATGAGAGTATGATTTGTGGTTTCTTGCAAGTATTTTCAGCTAAATGTGTGTGTGTGTGTGTGTGTGTGTGTGAGAGAGAGAGAGAGAGAGAGAGAGAGAGAGAATCTCCATTGCTCCTTAAAGTAAGGGCATGCAAGCTTGAACACTCAACTTTAAATTCCAAAAACTCAGCTTGTTATATATAGTCCCTTGCTATGTGAGGAATTCTTTGATAAAATAATAATAATACAAAAGAAATATAGCAAAGGGTGGGAATTGTCACTCACGCAGTGGTTACAATGATAAACACAATGAGATGCCTCCAATTTTACCAAACAAGAGTTGCATATCTTAGTATTCCATCAACTGTTGATAGCTTGTTATCCTTTTCAGGAGGCTGATTTACAAGGCATGGGAAAAGCACCGGAGCAAGAGGATGATGAGGAGGTCTTGAGTGAGAGGTTTACCCCTAGCCGTGGTGAGATCAAGCGTCGTCGAAGCCCTCTCAAATTGTCATCTTCAAGTATGTTTTCATGTCTGATCAATCTGATTATATGTATGAAGCTTCAAATTCTTCAAGCTTACAATTGTTTTTCCTTTGCAGGCCCTCAAATGCCCTAACCTGCCAAGCACAAATTTTGAAAAAGAAAAAAACATGTAATTAGGATTATTTGTATAGTATTTAGGCATAATAAAGGTGGAAGTCGAGCTAACAAATTTTTGAGTTTATCTTTCATGGAGTGTTATGGTGGTTAAATGAGTGGGGCAAAAGTTGAATCAAAGTAGCAAAATGAACAAAGAGCCAAGACATTTAATATTAAAGTAACAAAGGTAAAGGTAGGTCTATTCACATGAAGAGGCAGGTCCAATCACTAAATGAAATAACAAAATTTCAAAATGTCCGCCTAACTCTCTTCTCCTGTAAGGCTTCTTTTAGAAAGCCAAAAATGGGGGTGTTGAAAGGGAAGTGTTGGAATTTATAGAGTGAGTTTGTAGATGGTGTCACAAGCTTGGGCACCCCAAGTCGAGAATCCAACACGACATACGAGAGAATCACTTGAAATACTTCACAACTTTAAAATCATAGTTCAATTCGGTCGACACGGTCCGGTGTAGTTTCGTGCCCAAAGAGATTGGCTCCAAAGACTGGCGTCCCTTTCAGTAATTCTTTTGTATTAATGCTTGATCAAAATACAACTCCCACGGGTCCTCTGTCCTTAGACTCTGTGTCTAGATGCTATGAAGAGTGAGGCCCTTGGGGCCCCTTTTTTTTCTTACAAGGGATGCCAAATGCAGAGCCCCAAAAGAAATTAAACTCAAAAGCAAAGAGTTTCAAAAGCAACTGGTCCTCAAAAACTGTAAAAAAAGCTTCAATGCCAATTGCAAAAATTTGTAAAGGTTGCCACATCATCAGTCAACGCAAAATCAGGGTTTTCGTACAATGTCACGTTAGTCTGTCGTACGGTCTTGCCACATCTGCCATATCCGGGTAGTATTGCCACGTCATCATTTTGTGACAATCCCCCTTTTGAAAGAATTATAATCGCCCTCGGTTATGCTTGTAAATCAGACATAAGCCATATACCAGTTCAACAGACATTGACTCTAAGTATCAGCGCACTAGATGACACAAATCCAACACTTGTACAAAGTCGACAGTCACGTCACATCACATGAAAGATCAAATCAATCATAAAAAAATTAATTTCAAATCTCTGACCATGATTGCCAGCAACGTATTTAGTAATCGCATCTAGTTCCATCTCGGACTTCACTGATGTCGAATTAACTAATCCTTATTGCGTTCATGTCTATAGAGATTTTTCACTTAACCACTGTCGTGTGTGAGTAATCATTCGCCTCAAGCACTGTCATGTGCGAGTAATCATTTTCGAGGATCCCAGTCCATCACTAAGTTCATATTGAACATAGGTCCAATCATTCAGTCCCAGAGCTCTGTGGCCATTTCATCCCACAGGAACTCTTGATGTACGCATGTTAGTTCCATTGAATCGGTCGTGATTCAATCATCAGGTTCATTTGGGAGCTCTCATTGCTTTAAAATCATCATCATCTCATTTTTAATCATGTTATCTGTTCAGCAGGTTCTTTTAGAAAACATTTGTTTTATTTAGAATTTAAAATCATCTTTCAAAAAGCTTTACTTCGTAAATTTATAAAGCAAAATAATGCTAGTTCATCTATAATTTTCTATGTGTTTTGGAATGAGTATCGCCTCGTCCTGCTCTCCTTTCAATCTGTCAGTCGTCCTGGTTCTTGTGCCTTTTTGGGGCACTGTGTAGTGATATGTCCTTGTTTTCCACATTCAAAACACATTCTTGCTTTGAAATATTCATCTCTCTGGTCTTCTATCAGTGGAGGCCGTCTATCTCTCTGTCGTTTGTTTCTGTTCTGACTTGTCGATGGTTCGGTGGGTAAGTCAAGTTACCCGAATGTATAGAAAAACCCCGCTTCACATGTCCCACCAACTGTTGTATATACTCAGACTTCTTTTCAAGAGAGTAGGCTTGGATCTCTTTAGGAAGTCCACAACAGAACCGTTCAATCTTCTCCTTAAAAAATGATATTCTTAAAGGATGACAGGTAGAAAGACATCCCAAAATCTCTCAAGTAAGAATCCAAAGACTATGTCTTGACCATCTGAATATGGCTCCAATCAGTAATCACATCTCATTTGTATTCTTGTGTGAGCCATGAAGAAATAAAGAGTTTCTTGAAAAGGCAGGTCCAATCATTAAATGAAATAATAAAATTTCAAAATGTCCGCCTAACTCTCTTCTCTTGTAAGGCTTCTTTTAGAAAGCCAAAAATGGCGGTGTTGAAAGTAAAGTGTTGGGAGGAATTTTTAGGGTGAGATTGTAGATGGTCAAGGTGTCTAATTATTCATCATATATAATAAAATTGTCCTCATCCTAATGTCCTCTAATTATACATCATATATAATAAAGTTGTCCTCATCCTAATGTCCTCTAATTATTCATCATATATAATAAAAATATTCTCATCCTAATGTGAGGCATGTGAGCACATTGAAGGAGGTATCCGTGACTCCCAAGGTGAGGAGGACCCTTAGCTTCAAGGTGGTCAGTTCCATTGTGTGAAATGGAAGGCTTTGCATAAGCAAAACTAAAATTGAGGATTTTCGACGTAGGCATGGCATCTTTTTTCAAAAATCTCAATATCTTTTGTGCATCATGATAATGTGTTGTTATATTATGCTCAAGCAATCAATTTGCCTCGTGTTATCATCGTAGGTTTCTCACATGAAGATTGTGCCAATATAAGTTTGACAGACAATTACATGCACGCATCTTTTTGATAGGAAACTTCACTTCTGGCAAGGCTTGATCCCACAGCTTACAACATGCTTTGGAAACGATTGAAACAAAATTTTATTCAAAACAATTTGTCTTTAGTATACTACTAATTTGAAGATAACTGCTATTGATGGCATTTTATCCTTAACTAATATATCCTGTTAAGAGTAGAAACCAGTTAAAGCTAGGTAAATGTTGAGACTCCTTTTTGGAACTTTAATGCCAAGTTGAAATGAAATTTATATCATTAGTACCCTTTGTGCACGTCTGTCGCACGTGTCAATGCAAGGAACTTGCCGATACACTATATACGAGCCACAAATGGCTCCAAGCACGCAACTAGCTTAAACTAGTAAGCTCAGAGATGACGATGGTGTGTGTCACTTACCGCTCTACGCTTGCTTTCGTGGAGAATTCCTCGCCGCGAAGAAGAAGGAGCCGCCGCTGTGCTGTGCTCAACCGCTTTGCCGCCGCCATGCCGTCGTCGCAATGCTCGATCGCACACACACACTCTCTCTCTCTCACGCATACACACACACAGAAAGAGGTGAAGAAGAAGAAGATGGAGATGGAGCAAGAGCACTCTTCAATTGCACAAATGAGAGAATCCGTGAATTTTAGGTTTAGTTGACTTTTATATGAGCTCGTCCCATTCACACTTAGGCGCCCATCCTGAGCCAACTAATTCTTTGAATGTTCCAGTTAGAGTGCGGCTCTCATCGGCGATCACTCTTACCTTTTTCTTATTGGACCGAAAAACCCGGTACCTGACTCTACCAAATAAATACGACATCCGTTGTAGGTGATAGGAATGTGCGTGAGGGTTAACATGCCCCCCTTCCTGATGTAGATTCCGTCCTCGGAAGCTATTGAATGAAGCTCGTTCGTTGAGGTGGAAGAGCATTTGAGATGAATGTCCTTAGCCTTCTTCAATCTCACTGCAAAATCAAACAACATTGGCACAGTAATTGCATTCTCATATAGAATTAAAAAGCATATGCAGTTGTAGGCAGACAAATTCATTGGTAGCAAGATTCTAAACCATTTGTCAGCAATAAATATTAAATTGCAATATAATCAAACGCATAAACAGTTGTAAAGGTAAAAAATTAAACAAGTATGGGGTCGCTAATTTAACGAGCGAAGGGCACTAAAGATCGACTATTAATCCATGGGCAAGCTTCTCATTTTTCTCTGGTCAATTAAGTTGTTTAATCGTGAGAGCAAAGTATTTCATGTCTGAGGGCTGACTAGAGGCTAAGAAGACCTTGTAAGCTACAATAAAAGGAATTTCTCACGAAATCATCGCCCGACTGATTACCTTTTCTTTGACCCCCCAAAGTCTCTTAACAGTGATTCAATTTTGATGTGCGTGCTTATTTTGTATGCCTTGGGTTTTTTGCTTTTCAAGGAAAAGTGTCCACACTAGGAACCTCTAGGGCTTTAGTACCATAGGCGATACATGTGAGTGAAGTACCAAATCAAGCTGAGGTTTCTCTTCTAGCTTAAGATTTTACATTGTGGCACTTTGATTCTTTTGTTTGTTCATTTTCAGCATTTTAATTTTGTAACTTTGGGAGGTCATATAACACTGTTACCCTCCCCAAGCCCATCACACTAGTAAACTCCCTTTATAATACTTAAGCTAAAGGTCAATATGGACTAAGCCCACTAGAAATACCTAGTACATTTCACACAATGCTGCCTAAATCGGATTAAGAACCTAAGTAACCAGTGATTATTAGGAAGACATTCCCTATGGTATTAAGAGAAGATCTCTAACGCCTAGCTTGGTCAAACTAGCTTAGTCAGACAACACTCCTACTGTACTAATCTTACCTACCCTCCATCACTCTAGTGATGAGGATCAAAGGTGTTTTATGACATAGGTTTCTGTTTCGGTGTACCGGATGTAAATGTGTAGGTATGGGTCAAAGTTTTGACTTTTATTGTGCATACTTGTTTGCTAATTGCTCTTGCTCTTTATTATTTTTGTTTTTTGTGAGTATAAGGCTATATATATACATTCCCTAAGATTGGGAGATTGAGAGGTCAGGGAGGAAGGTTGAGAGGGGAGTGAGTGAATGATGACTGTCAGCAAACACTCCCTCCTTCCTTGGGTAGATCATATCGTTTGAAATGTGCTTGTCACCCTTTGAAACCAATTGTTTCAGTTGGTAATAGGTGAGGATTTTTGCCAGTAGTTTTCTATTACGTCAGGTGTCTCGTCGAGTTGCAAGGGTGGTAAGGTACTCTCCCAGGATCGAACTTGAAGTGGTTCATCAGGTGATTCTTGAATACTAGGAGGTGTGGATTCCTTTGTAGCTTTATGGAGGTCCACTATTGTAGGTGGAGGCTGTGGAGAAGCTTTTACCTCTATGGATGCATTACATGAGGAGCTAGAAGCTTCATGGGACTCTCCCCTTCCTGAGCTAGGTGGAACAAATTGTTCTTTCTTTGGTACCCAAACTATCTCTAGAGCGGGTGTGTAGCATTCTGTGATTTTTTTCTTTTCGCAATTTTCAACTTGTTTTGGAGATATAGGATTGGGCGCACATGGGTCAGATGACAGGTAAGAACACAATCTACTTTTTGGCACCCAGATTTGATCATTTCCTTGACAGTAGCCTTGGGATTTCAATAGTTCTTTAGGAATCCACTGTCACATTTCCTTACATTTTTTAGGGCGAGTGGGACATTTCTTACAAGGCTTCTATTTCTTAGCACTAGCTATGGTCGCTAAAGAAGCTTTAGAGACCCACTTGTATGTTTTCTTTGTTATATAAGGATGAGTCTTGTCATGCATTGCTTCTAGCATATTTAAGGGTACGGGCATTTCATCCCCCTCAGGTGTTACCCAGGTCGTCCCCCTATTTCCCCAAGTGTCTATGGTTGCTGCTAGGTGGACCCAATCCACATTGTCCAACTCAGTTATCCTAGGTAGTACATCCAGATAAGGAGAATCTTTCCCAACATCAGTGTCCGCTTTAGACGTGTAACAATACTGCAATGGGGCCGAGTGAACTGTGGTGTCAGATCTATGATCAATTATAAACTTATTTCCTAGAGGATGTGCTTGACCAGTTACAAGATTCACTCGAATGACAGAATCTTGGAACTGCAAGTAGACATGGTTTTTAGACCAGTCATGCACCATTTTTGCTTCCCTCATGAAAGGACGTCCTAAGGTCATCTCTGATGCCATAGTGTGTTTGGAGAAATCCATAACAATGAAGGTAATCCTTAATTTATGTCCAAAGACCTTGATCTTGAGATCTTCTAGCATCCCAATAGGTTTAACGATAGACCCATTGGCCATCTTCACTACAATGGTTGTGGTCGCAAGGTGAGGTCTTCCCATAGTTTCCCAATAATTTTTAGTCACAATGCTAACCCCAACGCCACCATCAAGGATTCCCTTCACAGTTAATCCCTTAGTAGTGATTGGTATGTTTGCATTGGATTCATCACCCTCAAAGTATTGTCCCAACTTGTTAACATGTATTTCTATAACAAGGTTCTCATCTAGGTTGGGTTGTGGATCTAAGTGTTCCTCCTCTATTGGCATCTCCCCAGCTCCATCCATCTGTGAAAATTGTGGTAGCCCAAACTTTAGTTCTCCATTGAGGAAGGCTTGAAGAGCTGAGACTAGCTCAGGGTCTTTATATAGTTTGGACATGATGGTGGTTCTAAATTCTAAAGACATGAAATCCATCAATTTGGCAATGTTTAACGGCACCTTTTGGACTTCAGTCCCTTGACGTGGGGAAGATGGGATCTCCATTTCTTCGATAGGATCAGGTAGTCCCTCTGTAAACATTATTTCCATCAAGAAGTGAGTACGCCCACTTTCCCATGACTTTAAGTCACTTTCTTCTTGGATGACACTCGGTATGGCTAAGGGTCTATGGACTTGGTGAGGTTGTTGTTGCGTAGGGAACACGATGTCTGTAATCTGGATCTGCCTAGGTGCTGGTTCTAGATCCCTTTGGGTACGTTCTACCAAAATCCTTAATTGCTTGACTCGCTCGATCTCCTCTGTAGGGTTTGGATAAGTTCCTATCTTCTTCTTGGATCCTGGCAATTGTGGCTCATGAAGATCTTCTTGTTGGTTTCTATCTTAGTGGTTGTTTTGGTCTCCATGGTTTCACCTGAATCCGAATCCTCTTCAGTGTCGTTCATGTATACGGGGTCGTCACCAGTCTCTATGTTGGTCTTTAAACTGGGGTCTAACTTCGCTGCTTTTTGCTTTTTCTGAGATTGGGCAATTGATGCCGTGTCTCTTTCTTCAAGGATATAATTTTGTTTTTGGAGCATCGTCGTGTGAGTACGTTTACTGGTACCACAAGTGTACTTTGTGATGGCTCCTCGGTAACTTCAATCAAGTTTAATGGCGTGATCTTTGGTGCATTTGGATTATTTGGACATTGGGAAATCAAATGATCTATGCCACATCAATTACACATGAGTATCAGCATTGTAGACATGCTTGCTTGATTGGTTTGCATTAGTGTGGAATTCTTTTGTAGCCTAATGGGACACTCCACACTCATAGCATTGAAGAGGTAGTCTCTTAGCAGTGTAATTGATATTTTGGCCTCTTGCCGCAAGAGCAGCTACTTGATATACAGGTTTGACTTGTCCCCAATAGTCCTCCATGTATATTGTGGACTTTCTTCAAGCACATCCATCCCATAGGCAATATTAGGATCTATATCTTTCTCACAGCCTTCCAAACAGTGGTACAAGAGAGAAGGATCTCAAGATTACGTTTATAACTAAGCTTTCATGCACACATTAGTGGTACAAGAGAGAAGGATCTCAAGATGACGCTTTATAACTAAGCTTTCTTTTGCATGTGAGATTAATTTCCACTATCTCCCCATGATGGTGAAAGGGCCTAGGGAAATCTATATGCTCATCTCCACTCATCTATGCTCCTTTATAGGCCACCTGTGGCCCCTTTTCAAGAGACCCCTTGACAATGCATGCATAGTCGGCACTTTGCCAGGGACATGCCCTCCTGGTCCTACCCTTATTCTAACATTACTCCCCCCTTGGAGAAGCATTTTTGTCCTCGAAAACAAAAGTGGGTATTTCTTCTTAAGAATACTAATGTTTTCCACTTGAACTATACCATGATATTAAAGAATAAGTGATTGAGTGGGGGGTTCAATAAAATCAACAAGAACATCTTGATTGATAACATTGTTTTCCCTATGTAGAGTTTACGCAAATGGTTTACATTAAAAACCAAATGAAATTGAGAGTATATAGACTTGATCTCCAACTCACTTGAGTGTTTTGAATGGGTCACAACACCTAAGATTTAACTACATGAATGACCAATTTTCAGACTTTTTGAAGGTTCTGGAATACCTCTTCTTGACTTTTCGTGAAAGTGAATGTCGATGTTTCTCATCAGCATACTTATTGTATTCATCTATGCTTGTGGAAGGTTTTTACGAGAAATGAATTTATATGGTCCTGGATAAATTCCTCGACTTGCTAAATCTTCTCCCTAGCCAACCCCATCACAATTGGCGATTTGGGTTGAAAACCGTACATAATCATGAAAGGACTAAACCTAGGTATAGCAAGCTTTGCAATAATATAAACAACTCCAAAATAGAGAGAGAATATTCCCAATCACATTGCTTCTTGCTAACATATACTCTTAGCATATCGTGTAGTACCTAAGTAACACATTCAGTCTGTCCATTTGTCTTTGGATAATCTGTAATACTAAAGCTGTGTCTCCAATTGTGTCCCTATAGTTTATATAGATTGTCAACCAACACCTTGATTAACTATAGAGATTTAATTGTGAACTTGGTTAGAGTAAACTTACAAATTTTTAGTCAACCTATCTACAATTGCCCATACGTAAACTGTGAGCTTATATCCCTATTATGCCAAATTTCCACAACTATGTGCTAATGCCGTTGATCCCAAGTTAATGGGTAGTTCCACCTTTTGTGCTTTTCACATGAAGTATTCTAAAGATCCTGAGTTGCCCATATTTTCCTTGAAGATATTATCACGATTTTGGGGGTATACTCCCCTTCAAATCAATGAAAACAAGATCATGCTACTTGAGAGATCTGCATCACTTAGAATATTTGGGTATGTTGCAGGATTCAATGCGTTAAGAGCGGGATACTTTCTTTGCTACTCTAGTTATGCAACGACATTTGAGGACACAAATCTCAACCTTCTTGGGGGCTATATAAGAAGAAAGTTTTTGAGATACATGGGTGACATGCCTAGTGATACCAAAAGAATAAAAAATTGATGTAAAATTGAAAATATATTGTGTAAAGATATATTCTTTGAATTTGGATCTTTTTAGAAAGACTCTATACAAAGTTTCAAAGTGAAACATCAGTCTCCATTTGTGCTTGAGAAGCATGGTTGTTTAATCTCATCCGTTGTAATTTCCTCCTATAGAACCAATTGAATAATTCCTTTAGTGCATTGCTTCTTCTTTGTCCCCCTCCCTTTCTCGTACATCTGAAAACTGAAGTCCTCGCTTGATAGTGAGATTTTTTCATTCCTTGAGTATTCCATGTTGCAAAAGATGGTCAAGACTTTAAGAAGTAATTGAATGCTCACCAAGTAAATGTGATGTCTTTTTCTCCCCAAGCATCTGCGATAGCAGTTATTGAAAGATTTATTGCCTTCTTAAAGTCATCTCCATAAGTAGTTGAGCTAGCTTGTTGTCTCAAGACTTTCAAAAAATTGTCGAGCTTCTTCTACACTTCCATGTGTTTGTTGGCTACATCTGGTCTACTTTTGACATTGGTTGTTATTACATTGAGATCCTTCCAGCAGCTCCACGTAGCATCGACTTGTTTGTTGTCATGGTTGCTCAAAAATCTTCTGGGTTTTTCTCCTCCCATTGAAACATCTTGCAAAACATCACTCCTCCCTTTTGAAAGTGTAGAATCTTTTTTTAGATGTACTTGACCACCATGGAAACCCATTTGAGAGAGAAAAGCCTCGCATTTTTCTATGCACTCATTTGCAAGTGTACTCGGCTTAATAGAATATGCATAATCAAGATGGAGTCGAAGAAATTCATCCAAGATTCTAATCTCTGCATGCACTGAACATATATGTACTTTTTTAAAATCTATTTCTAGAATTGGATCCCAAATCATTGAAGACGATGGGAAATTGATGACATTCAAACTATTTCTCAATGGTGGTTTTCTGACCTCATGTTCTATAAGCCATCCTTTTATTCCAGTGCTTTCCATGCAATATAGACAGGGATAATTGGTATTGGCACCTCCACATACACCAAACATGCACTTCACTGCCTTAAGGTTGGCACTCAAGTGCCATTCTACAATGAATTCACCCATGCCATCTACATGGAGTTGTTCACCTGCATTTTGGTCATGTACAGAAGGGATGTCGGTGTGCAAAAAGAGCCATTTCAATGTATCGTGGTTTTCTACTGGTATTTGAGTTGCTTCAATCCACCATAGCTCCATTTCTTATTGAGTTGTGTGGGATGCAAAATCTAGCTTACCCTGGCTATAATCCAATGCTCTATTCATTAGGGATATAGATACTCTTTTTATTTTTTGACATTTTTGAATTTGAGCCTCATCCAATTTCATAACAAATATAAGTTTTCCTTCACAATCTACTTCTCGCATTTTATAGTATCTCACCATAGCAGATTGAACTTTTTTTATACTCATCCAAATGGTATTAAAAACATTATTCTCAAAAGAATATTTCTTCTTTTGTTTTTCGTATGGAATCGTTCCCTCTATATGATAGTATTCTCCAATATGGTCGGGTATTTATTATTTAACAGAGTCCTTACTTTCTCAACATTGTGAGGCCTAGGCAATCCAAAAGATTTAATCTTGTAATACTTAAGGACCTGAAACCAGGTTTTAGAGATGGCCCTATAACCCCTTCTACTCACGCCCACTGTGTCACAAACTTCTTGCATTTGAGAAGGTTGGACCAATAAATCCATACCTTTCAGTAAATTTTGAAATACCAATTTCTTTTGGGTTCAATTTTTGGGAAGTTTCAAAAGTTTTAAAATGTCACTCTTGTTCATTAGCTCATTCAAGAATCTCACCCTTTCTTGAGCATTGGACATATCAGATCCTAAGCTAGTTACATATTCTTTAGTAATCTTTAACCTTTTTTTCTTTTGTCTAGATCCTTTTGTTAAGTTTACTACATCTCTCATTTGTTTTACTCGTGCTCTTAATCCTATTGGAGTTTCTTTTAAAGTCTGAAGCTGCTGATTTTCTTGTTTTAGAGATATGGTTTTCAAGTTCTAAAATTATTGTTGCATTTTAAGACAAAGAAGTTTGGAGATATTAAATGTAATGTATATGACTAATGTGTAACTAAGATAGTCAGAACTATATCCTAGTAAGCCATCAACCCCATCTCCAACAAATCTCATCAAATCATGAGGTGTGTGAAAGGTGGATACCTTCCAGTGTTAGGATCCAGTGGATACAAGCTCCCATCTATCCATAGATTAATATTTTTCTTTCCCTTGTTGCAAAGTTTTTGTGCTTCATTTTCATTTGTAATTGGTCTTTGATAGACACTCCGTGTAGTAGCATATTCTTGGCTTAGCTTAATGTTCAAGTGAAACTTGCGATTATCGATAATGGAAGATGTATTACTCATTGTTAGTAGTGAAGAGCACACAAAAAGTATAATGGAGATAACATAGTAGCAGAATTGCTAGCTTTAGAAAAGAAGAGAGAAAGCTTGTGAAAGTAGGAATCAAATGCCAAGATTTGATATGTCAAGGTTGCTGCAGGCTGCTGTAAAAACTTCAACGCTCATAATTTTAAAATTTTGATATGATCACTGCATTTGAAATATGTCAAAACCACAGGTAGAACTGTAGATCACATATATCCGAGTCTGGGTGTGAGAGATATGCCAAAAACATCCCAAAAATGCATTTGGAAAGTGCTAAAACTCTAACCTAGACTTTTGGATCATATCTATCCGACTCTGTATGACAGAGATATAAAAAAAAAAACTATTTTGGAAGCCAAAAACAACAAAAATGAGCTACGATACTTCTTGCTCCTGCTTTGTCTCTACAAAATTTAGCAATGTCTTTCTACACAAGCTCTATACAAGTTGAATATAGATGCCTAAGCTCAAATCGGCAATTTAGGCTTCTCTTGCATTGCAATATGTGTGCACACAATGCAGGCGTAGAAGCTTCCATGTACACAAGAAAAACCGCTTGCAAAGTTGTGATGTACACACGTTTCCAAGCTGCTCCCTTTTCCTGAATCCACTATGATAAATATGCTTGTCATTGTGAAGCCATCGACTGGACTGTTGCACTACACCCGTGAAAAACTCAAGCTCTGATACCACTTGTGAGAGCGCTAGGTGCAGAGGCAATGCGTGGTGCGTGCAGAGTGTTAGGGAGGAGAAGAGTGAAGACACCCTGTGTAGGTGGAGCAACCTCCAAGAATGTGGTGACGAGCTCCTTATTCTTTTTGTATATGAAGAATAAGGAATGTGTATGTATATACAGTGGGCGGTTGGACATCGGACAACAACACATGCACAACGGTCAAATCCATGCACAACAGTCTAATCTATGCATCATAAATTGTATCAATTCAAATTTTATATAGGTAATTATGCACTACTATATATAGACACATTCGCACCCAAACAATATTTTTCAAATTTTTTTCTTGTCAACTCCATTGTTCTCCCCACATTTCTCCACAAGGTTGATGTAGATCGGACCTTCTCCTCATTTTCTATACTCAAATCTTTGGATGCTCATTGTAAGGTGAAATTTTGTAATCTTAACGCTTTATTTGTAAATTCTTCAATCCACATCGTCACTATGCAAAAATAGTGTAGTCGAACGCATGTTCCGAGTACACTATTTTTACATAATAATGACATAATAGATTAAAAAAAATAAATTATGCTTGTATCTTCTCTATGCAAAAATAACATTTTTTGACATGCATTCGGCAACCCTAATTTTGCGTAGGGAAGACACAAGAGCTTATTTAAGATATTTTTGTAAAATTTTTTATGGATGTGTCGTCTCTACGCAAAAATAGTGTAGTCGGCATGTCTGACTACACTATTTTTGCGTAGAGACGACACAAAGGCTTTTGTATATATATATATTCTTATGGTGTTCTCCTTCAACAAAAATAGTGTAGCCGGATGCATGTCCAACTATACTATTTTGCGTAGAGATGACACAAAGGCTTTTGTATAATTTTTTTAATGGTGTCCTCCTTAAGCAAAAATGGAGAGCCACCCATATACATAGTTTTTGTGCAAGGAGGTGTTACCATATACATGTGGTAGTGATGTGTGTGAACACACTAGGACCGCCGGGGCATTTTTTCCCTCTTTAGGAGGTTTTTCCCCCCGTGCATTGTATATACGCCAATCACTCTAGGGATATCTATCTTTCCATTGCACACTAAGTAACACACTCTCTATCGTGTGCCTTGAGCTTCCTTCGTCTTCTCCAAGCTGTGTGTGTTTCTCTGCAACCCTAATTCCAACAATTGGTATCAGAGCAGGTCACGTCCTCCCGGGCTTAGTCGCCAGCTGCTCCAGCACACGCCTGCTCACTTTCTCCGATTTCAGTGAGCTTTGGCGAGCGTTCGCAGGTCGACAAATATTTTTGGGAGGCTCAAAGAGCTCGGTCTGCTCAGAATTTTGATTTGGGCTCATTTCGGCCTCCGTTTCCACTACGGGTAGTACTGCACAGGCTATTTCGTCATTTTGTGCAAATTTTCTGTCAGTGCCATTTTCTGCATAACAGGTGCCTTATAGTCTTCTACGGTTTGTGCTATATAGCACAAGTTGTTCCCGCTCCATTTCTCCTATTTTCGGGCAGTTTTCACATCAGGTGCAGCATTTACCATGGCTGACAACAACAACACAGATGTGTTCAAGATGTTTGCTGCTGAGGACAGGTTGGATGGGGACAACTACCCTATGTGGGCTTATATGATGCAACATGTTCTTGTGTCAAAAGGTGTCTGGAACATTGTGCAGGGCATTGATGTACGTCCTGGTTCTGAAGATGTAGGCGATGTTGAGGATGTTGTAGGTCTTGCTGCAAGGATTGCAGTTGTTAGAGTTGTTTTGCCTACGGCAGAACAAGCTCGTTGGGATGTTAAGGATGCGCAGGCTCATGCATTGATTGCGTTGTCTGTGAAGCGCACCATTATTCCTCACATCCGTTCAGCAAAATCTGCAAAACAGGCTTGGGATATTCTAGCAGGTCTTTATGCAAGCCGTAATGAGGCTAAAATTGCTTTGCTGCGTAAAGAGCTAGAGTCGAAGATTATGCATGAGGAAGATGATATGGACACTTTCCTTGCTAGTGTCAAGGATATCAATGAGCAACTCATTTCTGCAGGTGAAGTCATTTCGGACAGTTCCCTTGTGCAGACTGTTCTTGATGCCTTACGAGATTCCTACCAGACTTTTGCTAGTACTTGGAGACTCATGACCCAAGGAAATCCTGAAGTTGTCAAGTTTGATGCATTATGCACATTGCTGTTGCAAGAGTCACTTTCTAGAAAAAACAGGACTAGGCAGCGTGCAGTTGAGCAGGCTTTTATTGCTTCTCAAAGAAAGGGTGGTAACAGTAATGCAGCCACTTCTTATGGTTGTGCTGCGAGTGGCAAAAATTCTGTTCCTAATGCTTCTAGTGGCAGCACTTCGTCTGGCAATTCTGGTGATAAGGGCAAAAAGAAGATGCGTTGCCATTATTGTAAAGCCAATGATCACTTGATCAAGTCGTGTTCTAAGTTGAAGGCCAAAGAGGCTAAGAAGAAAGAGGGTGGTTCCACTGCAAATGCTGGTTCCACTACAAATGCAGCCATTGTTGAGTCTTCTGTGAAAAGAGATTGTGATGCTGATGTTGATGCAGAATGGGCTTTTAGCGCAGAGTGCACTTACAATCCTGCTATCCATGATGCATGCTTGTCAGTTGCTGCAGATTCACATGTGTGGTATTTCGACAGTGGTGCTACAAAGCACATTACCTCACATCGTGAATTGTTTACCTCTCTCGAGTCTGTCCCTCATGGGAATTCAGTCACTTGTGCCAACAACGCCTCTTATCCAGTTCAGGGAGTTGGAAAGATTGTGCTCACTGCTGCTAATGGCAGTTCCTTCACACTTGTTGATGCACTTTATGTACCTGGGATCAAGAAGAATCTCTTGTCTGTATCCGCACTTGCTAGACTTGGACTTGTAGTCAAATTTGTGGATGACAGATGTACAGTTCATGATCTCAGTTTTGGTGATGAAATTGTTGCATCTGGTCTTTTGTGCCGTGGGCTGTATAAGCTCACTTTGTATGACAAGTGTGGACAAAATTTTGCAAATGCTGTTGTAGATTCAAGGGCTATTTTAGATGCAAAACTTTGGCATGCACGTTTTGGTCATCTGAATTTTGCTAGTTTGCTGCGTTTGCAGAAATCTGATATGGTTGCTTCTTTGCCGCCTCTTGAAGCACCTGTCAAACATGTTTGTGAAGGCTGTATTCTGGGTAAAATGCAACGTTCTAAGTTTCCAAAGGATGGTTCAGTTAGGGCCACATGTAGGTTGCAGCTTGTGCATAGTGATGTTTGTGGGCCCATGCAAACTCCGTCCTTGGGCAATTACCTGTACTTCGTGACTTTCATTGATGATTACTCCAGGCATGCATGGGTATTTCCGCTTAAAGCGAAGTCCGAAGTTTTTATGTGCTTCAAACAATTTTTGGCTATGGCTGAAAATGTCTCAAAATGTACTATGGGCACCCTCCGTTCCGATCGAGGGGGGGAGTATATGTCTCATGAATTTAATGCATTTCTGGCTAGTCATGGGATAAAACACCAATGTACAGTGCCTTATACACCTCAGCAAAATGGTGTTGCTGAGAGGAAAAACAGGTCACTAACGGAAATGGCACGATGTATGGTCAAAAGTCAAGCTTTGCCGCATTCTTTTTGGCTTGAGGCCATCATGTGTGCCACTTATGTACTTAACAGGTGTCCTACGAAAGCTTTGCAGTCTATTACTCCATATGAAGCATGGCATGATAAAAAGCCTTCTATTGAGCACATGCGTGTTTTTGGCTGTTTGGCATATGCTTTGGTGCCACAAGTGCAGCGCAGAAAATTGGATGATAAGGCTGTCAAATGTATTTTTGTTGGTTATAGTGCTGAAAGCAAAGGTTACAGGTTGTATCATCCTCAAACAAAACGTATTCTGGTTTCACGGGATGTAGTGTTTGTGGAAGATTCTATTCAGCCCTTGCTTTCATGTACTAGAGACAGTAATGTAAGCTCACAGGACATTTATGACACTTTGTTGCCTCTTTTCAGTGGTGGAAATACGAATGTAAGTTCCAATGAGGCAGATTTACAGCCTATGGGGGTTTCTGAAAATGTTTTAGAACAGCCTATTACTGATGCAGATGCACATGATGTACTTGATGAGGAAAGGGCTGAAAATGAGCAGGCTAGAGGTATGCCAAAATGGCTGGTGCACACTTTGCGTGACAGTAAATTGGATGCACCTTTATCTAGTCGTACTCGTTCAGGCTCTCGCCATGCATCTTATGCATCAGATTGTTATGCTTTGGCTGTGTCTAGTTTACATGATGTTGAGGAGCCTCTGTCTTTTGATGAAGCACAGAATTCAGAAAATTGGATTGCTGCCATGAAATCAGAATATGATGCACTTATAGAGAATGACACATGGACTTTATGTGATTTGCCTCCTGGCAAAAAGGCCATTGGTACGAAGTGGGTTTACAAGTTGAAACGCAAGCCGGATGGTGAGATCGATTGCCATAAGGCTCGACTTGTTGCAAAGGGTTATGCACAACAAAAAGGCATAGATTATGAAGAGACTTTTGCTCCCACTTGTCGTATGACTACTGTGCGTTTTCTATGTGCATTGGCAGCTCATTTTGGTTGGGATGTACATCAATCAGACATTGTTACTGCTTTCTTGAATGGTGACATATTTGAGGAAGTTTATGTAACGCAGCCTCGCGGTTTTGTCATAAAAGGACAAGAGGACAAAGTGTGCAAATGTAAGAAGGCTTTGTATGGGTTGAAGCAATCTCCTCGTGCTTGGTATGAGAAAGCTGACACTCATTTGGTTAAACGAGGCTTTCGTAACAGTCCAACAGAAAGCACATTGTATGTAAAGCGTGAGGATGATGTATTTCTCATTGTGGTTCTTTATGTTGATGATTTGCTGATCACTGGACCAAATGAGAGACATATTGCTGAATTTAAGGCTGATTTGAATGCTACTTTCAAGATGAAAGATTTGGGGCTGTTGCATCATTACTTGGGTATACAGTTTAAGCAGTGTGATGGTGGTATTGCCTTGTGTCAGAAAAGTTACATAGAGACATTGCTATGTAAGTTTGGACTTGAGGATTGCAAACTTATTGCCACTCCCATGGAAACAGGTTTGAAGTTGAGTCTACATGATGCTGGCGATCCTGCTGATGTCACTCTTTACCAAACTGCTATTGGCTGCCTCATTTATGTATGCAACACGAGGCCAGATATTCAGTTTGCAGTCTCGCAGGTCAGCAGATTTATGCATAGCCCATGGTCTAAGCATTGGCAGGCTGTCAAGAGGATTTTCCGCTACCTTAGTGGCACTTTACATCTTGGCTTGTTTTATCCCAAGGGGGATCATTGCCGCCAGACTTACATGCTTTTTCGGACTCAGATTGGGCTGGTTGTTTTGACACGCGAGTGTCCACAAGTGGTTTTTGTTTCATGCTTGGCAGTTCATGTATATCATGGTTGAGCAAGAAGCAACCTACTGTGGCCACTTCGAGTTGTGAGGCTGAGTACAGGGCAGTCTTCACAGCTACGGTTGAGTGTGTATGGCTCAGACGCCTTATGGCTGACTTGGGTGTTGGACAGGACACTGCCAACACTATCTACACTGACAGTCAGAGCGCATTGGCAGTTGCGAGGAACCCAGTTTTTCATGCTCGCACAAAGCACATTGAGGTGCATTACCACTATGTCAGGGAGAGGCTCTCAGCAGGAGAGATCAACTTGGCTTATGTGCCAACACAGGACAACCTTGCAGATCTTTTCACAAAGGCATTGTCTCGTGAGAAGCTTGAAGCTTTCCGCAAAGCTTTGGGCTTACTCCCCTTTGTGGACTGATCCTGTCCTCAGGGCATGGCACTTCCCTTTACTCATGTGCCAGCTCTCGTTCATCGCATCACTCCAGGGGGGATTTGTTACCATATACATGTGGTAGTGATGTGTGTGAACACACTAGGACCGCCGGGGCATTTTTTCCCTCTTTAGGAGGTTTTTTCCCCCGTGCATTGTATATACGCCCATCACTCTAGGGCTATCTATCTTTCCATTGCACACTAAGTAACACGCTCTCTATCGTGTGCCTTGAGCTTCCTTCGTCTTCTCCAAGATGTGTGTGTTTCTCTGCAACCCTAATTCCAACAGGAGGACACCATTAAAATAAAATGATTTAAAAACTCAAAATATGGTGATCTTGACCCCATCAGTGCGTTCAAAAGGCCCAAAAACCCAAGGCTCGACTCCTAAGTCACCTCTTTTGGACACTCGGAGAGGGAAAAATGTCAAAAAAATCCTCCAAAAATGTTGTGTCCTCCCTGTGCAACACAACATTTTCAGAGGCTATTTTTTATGTTTTTTCCTCTTTGGGTGTCCAAAAGAGGCAACTTAGGAGTTGATCCTAGGATTTTTGGGCCTTTCAAACGCACTTGCTGTCAAAATCACCATATTTTGACTCACATTGTTGGTTTTTCAAAATTCTTGTTAATTTTAGTACCTTGCTTAAAGTATTTCAAGGGTACTCTAATTTTGTGCATAAGGGATACTCTTTACTAAAAATAATCTTTACTCGGATAACAAACTTGGATGATATTCACCGCTTTCTATTTATGTATATAAAAGACACGTATTCTTCTAAATTATATGCTTCTTTTTACTTATACTATGGTTGATGTTACAAGAAGGGAAAGTCATTGATGGCAAGGACCAAGAAACTACTAGGAAGGTTCCTAATGAGGAGATGAAGCAGGAGGAGCTACATGATTAATCAAAAGCAAACCAAGGAGAGAGCTCAAAGCAAGAAGAAACGCTTGCACCTAAAAGCCTATCTCTTAAGGAAGGAATTCATACCAAGATTTCACTTCATTCTCTTTCAGAGAAGAGAATATTTTTTCAAAGAGTGATATGCTTCACAGAGATTAGGAGAGCACAAAAGGCACTCATTGTGGCAATTCATAGGCTTCCTTTCTAGAAATTGTGTAGGCATGTTGCATAACAACTCAAAATAGATATGAGGTGGAAATTTTGCAAAGAGCATATAACATTTTGTAAAGAATTTACAATATCCCTTTTTCTAAACCAACAATTTGTATAGCTATAAACCCCTTGTAGAATCAAACATTTTGATTATAAATAAATCAAATACAAGTAAATTTAACCAAAGGCTTTCATTGTTATAATTTCATTGTCTCCAAGTCAAGTGTAACTCAATATAGTCTTTCAATTTTTGTTGCAATTGTGGCAGTCCTTGGATATGTCTACATGTTTAGTCCCATCTAATTTTGTTGAAATTAGCATGTCAAGCCCCAAAGCATAATCCATGCCATCTACACCTGGAGGGCCTAAAAGTTGAGATGATGAAAATTAGTTCAAAGTATGCCTCTACTTCCTCCTCTACCTTCTCCTCCTCTATGGTCTTTATGTCTTCTACTCATCCTCTTTTCTCTTTTCTTCTTCTCCTTGTTCTTGCTCATAGGAATGAGGAAGAGAAGCATGTATCATTTCCCATATTTCTATATGTATTGCTCATTGTAAGTGTATATGGGTGATTTTTGAAAATATGGCTTGAGCTACTTATAGTGTTATAAAGCAAGGGCATCACAAGATTGTGGTATGATAGCACTTTCTTTTTTTAACATACAAAAACCATACAATATTGAGGGCATAACATTGACACACCTTTTTCCATCTAGCATTAGAAAAGCCTCACAAAATGAAACCCAACAAGATGAGACATTTATATCAAACTAGTAATTGCCAAGTTAATTGTCATTGATATCAAAATAATTTGTACAGAGTGTCAATTGTAGGGAACAATTGATACAAATTGCCAACATCACTAGCAATAGTGTAGGACTCTAACTAAGGAGTAGTTTAGCTTGGTAGTAGATGGACAATCCCTTCTGGCACTTCTTGTCATATAAATTTATTTAATCCTTATCAAGACCTGCAAGCCATATTATACAAAAGGGAAAGTAAGACTATGCCTCATAGAAGCAACAAATGGTAGAAAGAAGTGATGAGAATGGGATCGTGCTAGCTAGGGTGGATGAAAAGAAACATTGCACACAAGTGAGTGTGTGTTGGCTAGATTATCACTCAAGCAAATTAGGTTCCAAAATCAATTAACTTGGATTCATAAACACGATCTTGAGTATTTGCTAAGCCATCACAAGCTCACCATAAATCAGGGAGATGTAATGCAAAATGGAATGGTTTTCTTTATTCATGAAATGAGCTTTAAGTAGCTCTACAACCTTGCACCCATACATGTAGGATACTTCCACCTTTTCTCTCCTTGACTTATACTCTAGTACTCTAGGACAAAGCTCACACCTTACAATCCTTTCCGCTCCTTGACTCATACTCTAGTACTCTAGGACAAATCTCACACCTTACAATCCTTTTCTCTCCTTGACTCATACTCTAGGACAAAGATCACACCTTGCAATCCTCCCCTTGAGGTTTGGACTAGGAAAAAATTGAAGACACTGACATCTCTGGCACAATCCAATCCAGGAGCAAAAAGAATA
This sequence comes from Adiantum capillus-veneris, assembly GCF_014529385.1. NCBI lineage: Eukaryota > Viridiplantae > Streptophyta > Polypodiopsida > Polypodiales > Pteridaceae > Adiantum > Adiantum capillus-veneris. Next base: position 41,989,979 of record NC_140939.1, read on the forward strand.
TCTCCAATCCAAGAGACAAACCATCTCTAATCCAACAGACACTCAATACCTCCACTCAAACAGATGTATAAAGTTGAGACCAAGCTATCTCCAAACAAATACAATTGAAGGGAAAAGGCCAAAACAAAAAGCTAGAGAATGTCATCGTAGACTAGAAGGCTACTGTCGCCTTCTTCTTCATCTTCATCTTTGTCTTCTTCTGCCAAATAGACTTTGGGCTTGGATTTTTGATGGCGCTTCCTTTGTCCTTTTTGAAACACTTGGAAGGAAGGTGACCCTTCTTTTCGCAAATGCTGTAAGTCTTCAATGCTAAACAATCCTTTGCTATGTGCCCTTCTTTGCCACACTTGAAATAATTTTTGTTACTAGAGCTAACTACAAAATCTCCTCCCCCTGAAGTAGCATTCACCCCTTGCTTCTTCTCTTCTAACGTTAAAGAGTTGATTACATCTTTGAAATCTGGTCTTGGATCCTTATCCTCAATGATGGTAATATCAGGTCAAAGCTAGGTGGCTAAGAGAACTGCAATTTTTTCCTCCTCTGGTACTACACTGTTTACATAAGCTAGTTGTGTGTTCATGCTTTTGAGGCGATTGACCAAGCTTGCAAAATCTTTGTTATGTTTCATTTCTAATTTGTATAGATCCTTTTTTAAGCTCACTTTGCTCTTCTTTTTCCTAGCTCCAAAGTTTTTTCTAGTGCTTCCCATGCAACTGATGAGGTTTCACAATCATCAGTAAAGTGTACATAATTGTCATGTAGTGCAGTGTGATTATGATTCCTAATGCCTGATTTTCCTTGTCTTGATTTTGTGCATTCATAGCTCGTGTCTGTATGTATGCTCTATCGATGGATCAATGATTGTTGGCTTGACTACTCCCCACAATTTTTTGTACATTATGTAGCCTTTTAACTTGGTTTTCCAAGTGTGAAAGCCCTCCTCATTAAATTTCCTAAGCCTTTCTCTTCCATTGGGCTAATAGAGGGGTCGTAACTTGGGAGACTCTCCTAGCTAGTGTCTACCTCTTTACACAAGCACAACTAAAAGGTCAATTTTGAATTTTTCTTTGCATATTTACACCCTCCTCTTTGTTGCCAGAGACCCATGAGTTCTGTTACCATATACATGTGGTAGTGATGTGTGTGAACACACTAGGACCATTGGGGCATTTTTTCCCTCTTTAGTAGGTTTCTTCCCCCGTGCATTGTATATACGCCCATCACTCCAGGGCTATCTATCTTTCTATAGCACACTAAGTAATACACTCTCAGTTGTGTGCCTTGAGCTTTTGTCATCTTTTCCAAGCTGTGTGCATTTCTCTGCAACCCTAACTCCAACAATTGGTATCAGAGCAGGTTGCGTCCTCCCGGGCTCAATTGCCAGCAGCTCCAACACACGCCTGCTCACTTTCTCCAATTTCTGTGAGCTTTGGCAAGCGTTCATAGGTTGAAATTTTTTGGGTAGGCTCGTAGAGCTCAATCTGCTCAGATTTTTGATTCGGACTCATTTTGGCCTCTGTTTCCACTATAGGCAGTACTACACAGGCTATTTCGTCATTTTGTGCAGAATTGTTTCCAGAGCCCTGTTATGCATAATAAGTGCCTTATAGTCTTCTACGGTTTGTGTTATATAGCACGTGTTGTTCCCGCTTCATTTCTTCTCTTTTCTGACAATTTTCACATCAGGTGAAACATTTACCATTTCTAACAACAACGCAGATGTGTTCAAGATGTTTGTTGCTGAGGACAGGTTGGATGGGGAAAATTACCCTATGTGGGCTTCTATGATGCAACATGTTCTTGTGTCAAAGGGCGTTTGGAATATTGTGCAGGGCATTGATGTACGTCCTGGTTTTGAGATGTTGGCGATGTTGAGGATGTTGCAGGTCTTGCTTCAAGGATAGCTGCTATTAGAGTTGTTTTGCCTATGATAGAACAAGCTCGTTGAGATGTAAAGGATGCACATGCTCATGCATTGATTGCATTTTCTATGAACTGCACCATTGTTTCTCACATTCGTTCAACAAAATCTGCAAAACAGGCTTGGGATATTCTAGCAGGTCTTTATGCGAGCCGCAATGAGGCTAAAATTGCTTTGCTACGTAAAGAGCTGGAATCGAAGATTATGCATGAGGAAGATGATATGGACACTTTCCTTGCTGGTGTCAAGGATACCAATGAGAAACTTATTTCTGTAGGTGAAGTCATTTCAGACAGTTCCCTTGTGCAAACTGTTCTTGATGTCTTACCAGATTCTTACCAGACTTTTGCTAGTACTTGGAGACTTATGACCCAAGGAAATCCTGAAGTTGCCAAGTTTGATGCATTATGCACATTGCTGTTACAAGAGTCACTTTCCAAAAAAAATAGCACTAGGTAGCATGTAGTTGAACAGGCTTTTATTGCTTCTCAAAGAAAGGGTAGTAGCAGCAATGCAGCCATTTCTTATGGTTTAGTTGCGAGTGGCAAAACTTCTGTTCCTAATGCTTTTGCTAGCAACAATTCGTCTGTAAATTCTGGTGATAAGGGTAAAAAGAAGATGCATTTCCATTATTGTAAAGCTAATGATCACTTGATCAAGCAATGTCCTAAGTTGAAGACCAAAGAGGCTAAGAAGAAAGAGGGTGGTTCCACTGCAAATGCTGGTTCCACTACCCATGCAGCCATTGTTGAGTCTTCTATGAAAGGAGACTGTGATACTAATGTTGATGCAGAATGGGCTTTTAGTGCAGAGTGCACTTACAATCCTGCTATCAATGATGCTTGCATGTCAGTTGCCTTAGATTCACATGTGTGGTATTTCAACAATGGTGCTACAGAGCACATTACCTCACATTGTGAATTGTTCACCTCTCTCGAGTCTCTTCCTCATGGCAATTCAGTCACTTGCGCCAACAATGGCTCTTATCCGGTTCAAGGAGTTGGAAAGATTGTGCTTATTGCTGTAAATGGCAATTCTTTCACACTTGTTTATGCACTTTATGTACCTGGGATCAAGAAGAATCTTTTGTCTGTATCTGCACTTGCTAGACTTGGACTTGTAGTCAAATTTGTGGATGATAGATGTACAGTTCATGATCTCAATTTTGGTGATGAAATTGTTTCATCTGGGATTTTGTGGCGTGGGTTGTATAAGCTCACTTTGTATGATAAGTTTGGACAAAATTTTGCAAATACAATTGCAGATTCAAGTGCTATTTTAGATGCAAAACTTTGGCGTGCATGTTTTGGTCATCTGAATTTTGCCAGTTTGCTGCGTTTGCAAAAATTTGATATGGTTGCTTCTTTGCCGCCTCTTGAAGCACTTGTCAAACATGTTTGTGAAGACTGTATTTTGGGTAAGATGCAGCGTTCAAAGTTTTCAAAGGATGGTTAAGTTAGGGCCACATGCAGCTTGCAGCTTGTGCATAGTGATATTTGTGGGCCCATGCAAACTCCGTCCTTGGGCAATTACCTTTACTTCGTGACTTTCATTGATGATTACTCCAAGCATGCATGGGTATTTTTGCTTAAAGCGAAGTCCAAAGTTTTTATGTGCTTCAAACAATTTCTGGGTATGGCTAAAAATGTATCGAAATGTACTATGGGCACCCTCCATTCCGATCGAGGGGGGGAGTATATGTCTCATGAATTTAATGCATTTCTGGCTAGTCGTGGGATAAGATACCAATGTACATGCCTTATATACCTCAGAAAAATGGTGTTGCTGAGAGGAAAAACACGTCACGTACGGAAATGACACGATGTATGGTCAAAAGTCAAGCTTTGACTTATTCTTTTTGGCTTGAGGCTATCATGTGTGCCACTTAGTACTTAACAGGTGTCCTGTAAAATCTTTGCAATCTATTACTCCATATGAAGCATGGCATGATAGAAAGACTTCTATTGAGCACATGCGTGTTTTTGGTTGTTTGGCATATGCTTTGGTGCCACAAACACAATACAAAAAACTGGATGATAAGGCTGTCAAATGTATTTTTGTTGGTTATAGTGCTAAAAGCAAAGGTTACAGGTTGTATCATCCGCAAACAAAGTGTATTCTAGTTTCACAAATTGTAGTGTTTCACAAATTGAGGGTGATGTACTTCTCATCGTGGTTCCTTATGTAGATGATTTGCTGATCACTGGACCAAATGAGAGACATATTACTTAAATTTAAGGCTGATTTGAATGCTACTTTCAAGATGAAATATTTGGGACTATTGCATCATTATTTGGGCAAACAGTTTAAGCAGTGTGATGGTGGTATTGCCTTGTGTCAGAAAAGTTACATAGAGACATTGCTATGTAAGTTTGAACTTGAGGATTGAAAACCTATTGCCACTCCCATGGAAACAGTTTTAAAATTGAGTCTTCATGATGGTGGTGATCCTATAGATGTCACTCTTTACCAACATACTGTTGGATGCCTCATTTATGTATGCAACAAGAGGCTAGATATTCAATTTATAGTCTCACAGGTCGGTAGATTTATGCATAGCCCAGTGTCTAAGCATTGGCTGGATGTCAAGAGGATTTTTCGCTACCTTAGTGGCACTTTACATCTTGGCTTGTTTTATCCCAAGGGGGGATCATTGCTGCCGGACTTACATGCTTTTTTGGACTCAGATTGGGCTGGTTGTTTTGACACACGAGTGTCCACAAGTGGATTTTGTTTCATGCTTGGCAATTCATGTATATCATGGTTGAGCAAGAAGCTACCTACTGTGGCCACTTCGAGTTGTGAGGCTAAGTACATGGCAGTCTTCACAGCTACGGTTGAGTGTGTATGGCTCAGACACCTTATGGCTGATTTGGGTGTTGGACAGGACACTGTCAACACTATCTACACTGATAGTCAGAGTGCATTGGCAGTTGCGAGGAGCCCAATTTTTCATACTTGCACAAAGAACATTGAGGTGCATTACCACTATGTCAAGGAGATGCTCTCAGCAGGAGAGATCAACTTGGATTATGTGACAACATAGGACAACCTTGCATATCTTTTCACAAAGGCATTGTCTTGTGAGAAGCTCAAAGCTTTTTGCAAAGCTTTGGGCTTACTCCCCTTTGTGGACTGATCATGTCCTTAGGGCATGGAGCTTCCCTTTACTCATGTGCCAGCTCTCATTCACCGCATCACTCCAGGGGGGATTTGTTACCATATACATGTGGTAGTGATGTGTGTGAACACAGTAGGACGGTTGGGGCCTTTTTTCCCTCTTTAGGAGGTCTTTGACCCCGTGCATTGTATATACGCCCATCACTCTAGGGCTATCTATCTTTGTATAGCACACTAAGTAATACACTCTCAATTGTGTGCCTTGAGCTTTCGTCGTCTTCTCCAAGCCGTGTCCGTTTCTCTGCAACCCTAGTTCCAAAAAGTTCTCCCTTTGCAAAGCTTCTCCCCAGTGGAGCCAAGGCTAGACATCCAATATGTCCATGGAAAACTCCACCCACATTGCCATTCCTCTATGCTTTAGAGATAGAGATGTGTAAGAAGCACAATAGCACAAAACAAGCAAAAAATATAAAAAACATAAGAGAAATAATAGTCACCATAAGAATCAATTATAGTTATCTCTGTGGAGAGGAAGATTGGAGCTCCCGGATGGAGATGAAGCTCCTTCTACATGTAAACATGTTCTTGGCTTTAGAAAGCCTAAAATGTTTCACTCTTTCTTTTCGGCATGACAAGAATTGGTTTTTTGAGGATTTTCTTCTTCTGCTTTGCTACATAATAATCTAGCTAACCGTGGTTATGGATGTTGGGATCCACTATTAGTGCTCCTTTAATGTGGCATAGGTGACAATGATTTCAATGGATATGCTAGGGTGTTTAGATCGGGTGGACTCCATTGCTTGAGGTAGATGACACACAGAAGATGAGTGAAAAGAGAATAGTATGAAGAGAAGGGAGAAGAAGATGGTGGAATGAGGAGAGATGTGGGAATAGGAGGGAAAAGAAGGCCGTGAGAAGATTCAGAAGAGAGGTGGAGATATGAGGGAAAAGAAGGCAGCAAGAAGATTCAAAAACACTTATTGGTCAATGAAGGAGACCTTTTGAGGTAAAAGGACCACGTGATGGAAAGCTACCTTAGATTTTCTTTCCAAAAAAATCATTTTAGAAATTCAAATACAATTTAAAAATAAAGGTTCCGTAACAAAACTCCTCTTATTGGCCTAGAGCTTTCTCTCTCTCTCTCTCTCTCTCTCTCTAAACATTAAAAGGAAAAAAAGATACATCAAACCTCCCCTAATGTATGCCCCAAAACACTATCAAATTCTTCTTTCCTTATCATGCAATGGGTCACCCTTGGATTCATTGACATGCCTCATCTTTGGGTGCTACAAACTATGGATGTTCTCAAGCCTTCATTCCCTTCCCTTTCTCCAATGCTGAACCAAGGTTCTTCCTCACCCTGACCTCTAAAGTCACTGATTTGTTGGCCGATGATCTGCTGGATCCTGGTCTACCTACAAGCTCACAAAACAAGGCATGGGTGCTTCTACCCAGCTGGAGTTCGCTAAGCGGGTGTGGTTGTATATACAGGTGAGGGATGTTTTCTCCCTCACTTAGCCTTGCAAGCTTTAAAGATAATGTGGTTCGTATTGTGCACATTATATGTCATCGAAAAACCCTCCTTCTCAGGTTATCATCCAAAACATGTTGTGGTCTTCAATGTTGAAGTATAATAAATCCGTGAATTTAATTAAAACCTTTTTGCTTAGCCTATTGATAATGTTGTATGGCCTACTCTTTTAATAGCGTTACATTGTACTGTTTGGAATATTTAAGAATGCAACTACAATGGCCTAGGGTGGTTTTGCATGGCTTAAAATTAGATCTTAAACTAGCTTAGCCTTGCAATAATGCTTGAGTTGAATGAGAATGATAATATTTGTACATCTAGAATGTGCATGTCTTTTCTATGTCTCCTACTTAGGTCTAACCACCTATTTTGAGTCACTTTGTCAAACTACTATGCATAAATTGGGTAAATATTTAGAGTAAACTTGATGGATTTCATGATGTTCTGAGCTAATTTGTCGGCTTTTGACAAATTTTGAAATGTATACCTAATGACATATTTTTAAACACAGCATTAGTCACAAAAGATGCCCAAAGAGCTTTTGAAAGGTTAAATTTCAGCTTTCAAATGAGTGGAGTGAGTCTACAGAGATGTTACAATTTACACAAGGCTTGCCACTTTGGTTTTTGAATCTATCTTTGTGTAATACTTATTTTGAAAAATTGCTTAAACCAGATATTTTTAATAAAAAGAAAGGGCCAATGCATGATGACCTAATGCCTTATGTTGGGATTACCGGTATTAGCTGACCTCTTTTGTATCTCTTCTAATAAGGTCTCTTCCTAGCTTGGATTATGATGGATGACTCTCACTTATCTGATGGGTTGCTGCAGATCAACATTAGCTCTAAAGAAAATTTTCTAATACTATTTTGATACCATTTGGTTACTGATTTACTTTTGATAAATTTCTCATGAATGGTACTAGCATTTTATTGGTTCTGTTGATCCTTGAGAACATGTTCTCATGTATTATACTAGCCCTTTGCTGGTTTTTCTAATCCTAAAAGCTATGTTGATGTTGCTTTTACATTCCCAATTTGCAGGGGTTTAGATATTATCTAAATTGTGATAATATTTTCTTGTTGGATCTCTAACAACCAATTGCTGAGCTTGTTGGTTACTGGTTGGATATGCATTGGCTAACCTTGAATTGCTTTGGTTTCTAAAAAATGATGTTGGGATATAATACTACATTCTATTTACAAAATTCTTCATATAATATTTTACATTTTATATATTGGAGTATGCCTATAAATGTTTGATATGCTCTACCTTGAGGTAGTTTAGGTTCTGAATTTTTGGGTACACTTACTCCTATGGGAGATAGTACTTGGGATGGTTGGCTTTCCTACTGATAAACCTTTCAAATTCATAGATTTAGTTATGGGGTTAGACACTACTTTAGAGATAGATATTGTGGACCCTGGCTAGTGCTAGGTTTGGTACAAGGTAGGATAAATCTTTATTTTAATTTAAATTGATATCTGATAAACAATGTCGGATCAATTAGGCTCCTGGAATTTTTTAAAGTTTTGGTTGTGTGGCACTTTTAGATAACTTTGAATTGTCCCTTGAGTTAGAGTGAACATTAGCTTTTACTCATAAAAAGAGCCAAAATTTGTTTGGGTTATTTAATGCCTCGCTTGTCCCAAGATGGTAGTTACTTGGGTAATTTGCTGATTTCTCTAAATAGTTTGGACTTTGGTATGATATGGTTATGTTTGATTTATTGAAGCAGTTGGTTCAGGTTTCGATGACGAGTTTTTGACTAGCTCAATTAATAGGGTTTCATGTACAAAATCTTAAATGGACTACTTATGTTGAATATTTGTTCAAAACACTTGCATCACCAAAAAGGGTAATGGACTTTTGATGCCCTTAAAGTGGGTTTATAATTAATAAAGATACTTCATGTTTTGGTTACTTCACACTTTAAAAAATAATGGGTCAACACTTGGATCATAAGGGGTGATGGCCTTCTGAACACAATAAAAACATTTGGAAATATTTATCTTTAACCACTTACTTTTGAAAGGATATTTGAAAGAATAAATAAAAGATGGTGGGTTTACTTTTAAAGACACCTTATTGGGTTACTTCACATTTTAGATAAGAATTAAAAAATGAAGAGAGATACCAAGAAAATTTATAAATAAAGTTTTGTTAACAGTTTGGATCAGAAGAGGTAGTGGCCTTCTGATCATAGAGAATATACTTTAAACTAAGGGGATATTTTGACACTTAGATCAGAAGGGGTGATGACCTTTTGATCATAATAAAAACATGTAGAAATACACTTCTTTTGGTTTATCTACTTACTTTTGGAAGGGTTATTTGTCTCCTAAATACTTTGCACCTTTTGTTACTCTAAAAAGGATGGTAGGTTTAAGTTAAAAGGTTTTTTAAGTAGGACATGGATAACAACTGATAGGTTTGGTTGACACCTGTAATGCATATTCAAGGCTAACAAATTTGTTGTCTTGTTTATATGGATGCAACTAATAATTCTATCGTTACTTATTCAATGTGGATAACCTTCACAACTGTATAGTTTTTGTATAGTATCATTGGAATGATGCCCCATTCTTATTATAGTGAACGAAAATAAATTCGAGACTGAGTCGTTTTTGTACAAATCCATGTCCAGATATCTAAAGGGAGTTGTCTTTGAACATTATGTTCTTTTGTGTATATGTATTGTTTAATACATCAACACACACGTCCTAAACACAAGGCCCTACTAGGTAGCTGGGTTGACCCAGATGCTAACTTTAGATTATTTTTTGTCTATAGCCTTTAATTGACCCACTGTTTATAAATCCTTGTTAGGTTGATAGGTGTTAGGTGGTCTTTTCTTGTCTATAGACTGGGTTCATGCTTACAACTATTGTAGTCTTTTGACTGTGCTAGTTTTAGGCTGCAGGTTAATCCAAAGTTACTTACCCATGTGTAATTTGCTTCTTTTGATTTCAAGAACATATTACCTTTAAATGGACTACTTTTGTGTGGATTTTCCATTATCATGAGAAATTGGTAAAAATTATGGATAACATCCACGAAGGACTGTGTACGACATTTACACTATTTTTATTTGGCTGACAAAGCCTTAAAACTCCTGCTGGAGTACAGTCTTCTCTAAAGACATTATTGAATATTATTCTATTGAAGTTTGCTTTACTATGACTTCTGGATGTGGTACATCTTTTGTAAGGTTCATACTTGATTCTTATACTCTCATCAACTTGATGAGGCAGTATGCCCATACTCAATGAACCTACTACCTTTACATTCAGTATGGTGCCTGGGTAAGGAGGTGGTCACACACACACACACACACACACACACACACACACACACACACACACACACACACACACACACACACACACACACACACACACACACACACACACACACACACACACACACACACACACACACACACTTTGTCACTTTACTTGGTGGACCTAATGACCTACCTAGATAGGACTTTCCAATGGCTTGTGCTTATCTGAGATTTTAATTTCTTGGGAGTTCTCACCTTGAATATTTAACTTCCATATGGATTGTGAAGTATGCTTATATGATATTTTTATTTCTTGAGAGTGCTCACCTTGACTATTTAACTTGTTCACACATACACACTCTTCTGATGATTGGTTTTCCATTGAGCATATTTTCTCTCAACTTTTTTACCCTGCCTAATTAAATAGGGCAACTGGTGTCACCAGGCCAAGGGCCAGGGCGCACGCACGGTCAAGGGGTGCTATATTTATTGAGCTACGAGCCTATATAGCTAGGTTGGGTGGAGATTTATATGTGTCAATCCCCCACGGTCTTATATTGGTATCAAAACTTAGGGGAGAGGAAGGAGAAGGCATGAAGAAGAAGGCATGAATCTTCTCTCTCTGTCTGTCTCTCTCTCTCTCTCTCATGTGTAGTTACAAGGCGAATATGACCAGGTATGGCACACGCTCTCTCACATTAAGGAGGTGGAGAACAAACTGGGCAAGTGGCAGGAGGTTTGGATGCAAGGCAAGAGGGTGCCATGCTTAATCATGCAACGTAGGAAGAATCTCAACATGAAGGGCTGCAGGAAGCGACCCCTACCGACATGAGGCAAGGAAGCAATGAGCATGTGCAACACTGCTTGTAGGAAAGGTAGATGTTGGTGGACATGCACTATTGGTGGTGCAAACTGTACCAAAACAAAGCGCCCTACGGAATCCAACAAATTGTTTTTCCTTGCTGAGGCCACCCAAGGTTGACAGAGGATGGCACGAGAAATTCTTCTATGTGTGCACTGTCTACAGAAGTCGCCATGGCTAGGGCATGAACACGGCCCATGGTGGATGTGCTATGCACGCAAGCATATGCAAAATCCCATGGACAAGAGGCAACAATGATCAAGGAGGCCATGGTTGCATGGCATGCACAATCTGCAAGGTGGGACCATTGCTATCGCATGGTGAGGCCAAGAGGCAACACAAAGTCCATGCATGGGCGGCGACAACCGAAACTGGGCATTGGCAACCCACATTCATACTTCTCCTTCATTAGCCATAAGGGCAAGGCTCCTGGGAAACAATGATATTGATGATCGATTTGAGGATTATGCAAGCTCGAACACTACGGACATGCGGTCGTTGAGGCAAGTTACTCGAGGTCATTTATGAGGTAAGCAATAGATTTTCAACTTTGTTTGTTACTTTCCTCAAGAACATGTGAAAACAGTGTTGTTATCAAATTTGTATACAAGCATGGCTTGTCAAAGGCCTATAAACCCAGCAAGGTTGGACCATGCTGAGGTTTTTGTTTAGCAGACTTTGGCTATCCAAAGACCAATGATTGGTTTGAAGACCAAAATAAAGCATAGCTTCTTCCCATGCATGGCAAAGTCCAGTTTCCAAAATTTATATTTTGATGCAAAGGCAACCCGGTAGTGCTTGAGAATGTCACATGAAGATTGGCACGGCCTGTTGTTGTTAGACTTGATGAAGGGTGTAAAGGTGCTCAGTATGACCGACCATTTGTTCCAGTTTGAGATGCCGAAAGAGTCTCTCTATTTCGTGTTTTGGATTTGCATTTTTGCTAGGATATGGTTCCTAGGCAAAGTTTTTTCCGAGCTGCAGTTGATCAAGACAATCCTATATGGTCAAGGGCAGCAAAAAATCATACTAAGCAGGTATGACATACATAACTTGAAAGTGTTTTTCTACTTCTCAATAAGATGTACAATTAGACCAGGTCAATTATTTGTACCTGTTCGACAAGGTCGGTTCTCTTTGCCATGAAATTTGTATGACGACAAAAGTATTTGTTGGCTATGAGCATAAAAGTACTTATGTGAAGCAAGGCTTCAATTTTGGCATATTACATTGAGGCTTCCAGATTTGGGAATATGCTATCAGCATACGAACTTGGGGGACTTTGCAATGTGTTGGAAAATTATTTCATTAAGTGTCCGCATGAACCAAGTCAAGAGGGTCCGATCACTCTAAGTTTTTCATAATCCATGGCTATGAGCCAAATTCTATGACAGTTACTAAAGTCAAGCTAAAATTCACTCTCAAGCAAGATTTTGCTTCTAGATTTCAAGATTGAACATGCCACAGTTGCTCAAAAAGGTTAGATAATTTCAAGTTTTTCTTGGTTTTTGTTTTGTTTTGACATTTAAGGTGACAAGGATTGCTTGTGCTACAAACCAAAGTACTTTGACAAAATTCACGAGAAGCAAGGCTTCTAACCCATGCTAAGGTCCTTTAGATATACAATGCATGAGAGAGGAGGCATCCCTTTTGGAAGTTCCCTCTGTTGCTTTCCCTCTCGAGCCTGTAGCTCTCCCAAGAAAATTGTCCTTGTCAAGGAGTTAAATTTGCAAAACAAGAAGTAATAAATAAATGAAACAACTTGAAAAAAAAGAAGATTGTAGGAAGGGAGATCAAGGTGAAACTAAATCTACCTTTTGCAACTCATCCTTGGCATGACTTTTTCTTGAAGGAGATTGTGTGATCCAGTCATCTCTCTTTTCTCAACGTCCTTTTCAAATTGAATCTACCTTTTGCAACTCATCCAATGAATTTTTATTGAAGGAGATTGCGTGATCCAATCATCTCTCTTTTGTCAACGTCCTTTTCAACCTCCTTTAACTTAAAGTCTATGCCAAAATATTGGATACAAGCTCAACAAGATTCTTCTCAAAATCCTCATCTTTAAGAGTAGGTTTCTCCTCTTACACTCTTTTCATGCATAGAGCAAGTGTATCAGGAGCAGGAAGAAATAAGTTATCGAATGTCTGCAGATCAAGTGCCAAAAACTCCTCTTTTGACTCTTCTTCTGTATCAATGAAGTTTTTGACCACCTCAAAAGCTTCAAAAATGGTTGCAATATAGTAGTCCTCCCTGTTATTAAGCAGGCATTGAATATGATGGAGAGGGATATACTCTTTTCCATTGATATAAAATTAGGGAAGGATTGGAACAATAACGGAGGCCTCAAATAACTCTACCTCCTCTGTGGGCTCATCAATGACACTACTAGCTCTAAATTGAGCAACATCAAAATTTGAACTCTCCTTCTCCTCAGCTACAACATCAATTTCCTCCTCCTCTAGAAATTCACTTTTCTCAAGCTGTAGGACTGTGGAAACGTTTGTATTTGTTCCCTCTTTGTTTGCGTCTTCCACTTCGTCTTGACATTTGCCTTGCATATCAACTTTAAGGAATAAAAAGAAAAGAAAGAAAACTTATTTTGAAACAAGGTTGCAAGGCTTTAAATGGACATGAAAAGAAATGGTCGGTGGGCGGACAAAAGAAATCTTCTTGGAAAATCTTCCCAATCTCCTTATTACCTTGCCTTTATCAATTGAGTTGGTAGTAAATTCAGTTAGATGATAATAAGTTTTGCCATTTAATACAAATCAGTCACCCTCAACTGTCTCTTCAAACTCTTTGGATTCCCCTGATAGAATGTCCTTCAATTTGTCTAACATGGCTTCAAGATCAAACATAGGATTGAATATTTCATATGATTTTGTGTACACTTCCATGTCGCCACCATCCATGACAACAACCAAAAGCTTCTCACTTGGGATCTCCTCTAAAATCTCCTCTCGACCTTCAACATTGAGACTCATCTTTTGGTTTGGAAAGATGGTAACAAGAGGTAACTTGAAAGACTACATGTCCTTGACTTCAAAACCGAACGGCATGATACGACGGTGAGACAGATTTTGCGAGTATGGTTTATTGCATCATGCAGGATGGGGAGGATGGTAGCTGATGGATGGGATAGGAAGGATGGAAAGGAATGGAATTGCTAGATGGATGTGGAGAGGAGGGGGATTTGTTGGAGTTGATAGATCTACATAGAGAGAAGGTTCTAGATGACACAATATGGCAGGGAGCTAAAAAATGTACAACTATGCTTTATCACTTCGTGTGGGATGCAGAGGATATGATAGGGAGGAATGGATTTAATAGACAAATGTAGAGGGTGGGAAGATGAGAGAGCTCTAGAGGGGTTGATGGAGTTGATAAACAAATGGATAGGATGGAAGAGAGAGAAGTTGTTGAAGCCTAAACTATTCCATTGCAGTATGACTGAGATCTCTCAACAAGGCCTACTTACGTTGTGCATCACAAATATTAAAGCATTAAGAAGGGGCTTGCAAGGTCAGTGGACTATGCCTAATTGCGTCGTAGGGGGGATATCACCTGAGGGTATGGAAAGGGAGAGAAATTTGGAAAGTGCCTTAATATATGGGATCAGAAAAATGACAATTGGTGACACATATCATGCATGCACACGTACCATGTGGCATAGCTCCAAAAATCAGCTGTACAGATGGTCAGTGGTATAAAATGTCCATGGCACGTGCTCATTTTCACATCTTTCAAGTCATCTGATCACGTCGTTCCATCTTTTTTTCCATCTTCTTTTCATTTTGCTACTCTTAATCCCATCGCCCCACATGGTGTGATCAAGCCTTCCTAATCCTTCTCACACCTCTTCCCATCATGTCATCCTGCAGATCCTATTCCCATTCCTCATCCCTCATATTGTGATAGAGGCAACTCATACATGGTCACAATAGCACACCTTGCAATGCCATTTAACCTTTTCTTTGCTCCAAAAAGCTAATGGATCCACCAGCATGTTTGTAGGCCACTAGATGATTTTTCAACATCATCCCTCCATGACACGATAGGGTGTGGCTGTGAACGTTGGAAAGACGTACCATCAAATATTTTTGGGCATGTTCACAGGCTACAAGATGAATTTCTATCATCATCCTACACAGCATGACAAGGCATGGTCATGAACGTTAGAAGCACCTCGTATCACTTTGTTTGGGCAATCTTATAAGGTGTTAGATGATTCCTTTTGATGTTATTGCACGGTGTGATAGGGCATGGTCATCAATGTTGGAAGCACCTCCTATCACTTTGTTTGGGAGATCTCATAAGGTATCAGACAATTTCTTTTGATCTTCCCGCATGGCACAATAGCACGGTAAACTTGGAAGTACCTCCTATCGCTTTTTTCGGGCGCATTTTTTGGCTTGCCCCTTTTCAACTATAATATGGCAAGGACAAAGCAGACTGCAAGAAAAATTTACCAAGTTCTAGTAGAGAATTCAAAGAAAGATGATGACAACCAGCAGGAATCAATCAAGCCAAAATTGGGGAAGAAAGAGGAGGAGAAGCCACTCACACAACCTCGTAAGACGCCTACTCCTAGGAAGAGAATGAAATTTCAAGTGAAATCTCTAAAAGAGATAAGGGAAGCACAAAAATCTACTTTTCTTCTTATCCCTAGGCTTCCCTTCATGAGAGTTGTCAAGGAGATATCAGATAGATCGGTAAGCATGATGAAAAGCAAAACAAAAATTCCAGCATGGTGGAAATATCAAGCCTTGACGTGCCTTCAGGAGGCTACTGAGGATTCTTAATAGGCTTTATGAATGATAGCTACATTGTAGATTCATTTGCTCACAAGGTCACATGGATGAGCAAAGATTTTGTGCTTGTATCAAGGCTGATGTACAAGTTTGATAAAGCTCTAGAGCCAATTCCTAGTGAGGATCTTAGGGCCTATCAAATTTTAAATATTCCTCCTACGGGCAGCAAAAGAAGTCAGGAGTTGTCATTGAAGATGTTACACATCGGTATGAAACAAGAAACGACAAGGATATCAAAGTAGGCAAGGAGGTTGAGAGGGAGCAAGACATGATATTAGAAGATGCTATCCTTATGTGACTTACCTTTGGGTCTAAGACCTTCTATTGGAACCTCTCCCCTTAAGCACTTGAGTTTCCTATATTTCTCAGCAGCCCTAGTTTCAGCTGCATCAAAGGTAGCAGGTGCACCCGCCTCAACTTTTACCTTAAGGTCAGGAAAGAGTCCGGCTATGAACCTCTCCTTCTTTAGAAATTCTGCACCATCACCAGGGTTAGCAACATTTCGTATCCATAGAGCCCAAAGATGTAGAAACTCTTGCTTGTACAAGTAGTAGTCATCTAAGTCTTTTTGCTTATGAGAAACAATGTCTTGCCATAATTTTTGAGTGTTTTGGGGATCAAAGAAGTATTTCTTGAAACGATTCAAAACTTCTGTGTAATTCCCCTTAACTTCCTCAGGCAAAGAGTCAAACCAAGTGCTAGCATCTTTCTTAAGGACCACCTCAAACATTTCTACACGTTCTTGATCAGTTATTATCCTCTTGATACGGCAAGACATCTTGAAATTCGCTAAAAATAATTCTGCATCCTCTCCAGGCTCTCCAAAGAAAAGAGGATACCCAGACATTTGGCGTTGGCTTTCCATTGAATTGATTTCAAAGTGACACCCGTTTTTGTTTTTCTTTCTTAAAAAGATTTACACAATAATGTTTTCTAGCTTGCAATCTATTCTACAACAAAATAAAGATATTCACATCAAACGACCTATGATAATCAATAAGAGGTAGGATGACAGGGTTTGGTGATGCGAGAATTTCTCCTACTCTTTGGGCACCAAACATGAACACCATACGTTGTTGAAAATGGATTTTCCTACTAATTGCAATGTTTATTCTAATGTGTGGAGTGGAATGGAAGGGGAAAACCTCTATTCCTGGGCCATTATCCATGGTCTATGCATGACCTAATGCTTAAAACAAAACAAAAATATAGATGTCCAAACTAAGGTCGTACCTAATGAGAGGCAAAATAAAAGGATTTACTGAAGCGTTTATCTCGGCCAACCTAAGAGGACCTAAAATTCTACGAATGACACGTTGAAATTGCAACTTAGTACTAACAATTATGTGTACCTTTTGCCTTGCAATGAGAATGAAGGGATCATACAAATTTTCGTGATTCATGCAAACTACTTGACTATGCTAAAGGTTGATTCTACACAAAAATACACAAGCCGTCCTCAGTGGGGGCACCAATTTGAGGCGGTCTGGGGCGGGCAACAAGAAGAGCAACCTCTAGACACCCTTCAAGGCTCCCGTGCTGCTCAATGGGGCTGGGGCACAACACAACACAAACCAAAACAACAAACCCACAGCCAAATCCCAACTACACAAGGGGCACCACCTAGTTTAAGAGCGAACTAGGACGCAAAAGAGGAGAATCGTTAGAGCAACCCACAAACAAGCAAGGAATTTACACTAACCCTAACACCAATGGAACACTCTCACACACTAAAACACGAGAGAGAGAGAGAGAGAGAGAGAGAGAGAGAGAGAGAGAGAGAGAGAGAGAGAGAGGGAGAGAGATAGTGCTCGGGCTGCTTTGAAACGTATCGGCAATGATCAAGCAAACACAACTATATATTTAAGAAAGAGAGAGAAAGGGGGAGGGGGTGCTTGTTGCATTAATACCTTCTTACAAATCTGTCATGACAAATCAAAGTGAGATTAGTATTTGTTCAACATAGCTTGCGTAAATTTCACCACAACACATCACAAGAAAAGCCACCCCAATCACGGTCTTAAGGCCAGGGGAGTCCTCTCCACCCTGTCGCCCTCTTACAGTATGTGGGATTTATGGCTAGATTGATGACAACACCAGAGACAAGCTATCAAGAACTTAACAAAAAACACCAAGACACTTACGCATCATTGTTGTCCATTACTTCACGTTGGAAGGGAGACAAAGTATCCAAGCTTAGTCCAAATCCACCCTCCTTGATTCAGCAAATGTTGGGCTTACACTAGTAGGAGAAATGATAGATTTCCTACTCTCAATTGAATGATCACTCTCTCTCTTACAATGGCATAGAGTTCCCTTGCTAATCCCCTATTACAACACATGCACATGCATAAGACAATGAGCTTCCACTCAAGAGCTCCTTCTAGAGAGGTTGAGCTTGGCTTCTCAAGCTATAGCACAGTGCTCTTGCTTATGGCTCCCCCTTTTGTGCTAGCTACACCCTCCTTTTATAGCAATTTTGAAGGCTAGGGTTACTCCTCTAACCATGGTTGGGTTAGATTTTCAGCAATTTATCTAATTTCTTTTGCTTGGAATTATCAAGAAGTTGGTGGGGAAAGAGAGAGGAGAGAAATGGAGGTGATAGGACTTTTCATAGTGGGTTAGTGTTAGTAGAGTTAGTATTAATTTACAAATGGAATTGGATATTTACAATGGGAGTATCCATGTAGGATACAAATAAGTAAGAAAAACTCTTAAGAGGTAAGAAAAGGTGGATTTCTTACAAGGTTGATGCTCCAAGTGTCTTGAGTAGGGCCAATTTTGATGCCTGTTGACGGTCCACTAGCTTTGACGGTACATTTTTTCTCCACTCTTGACCTTCCTTGAGAGACAAGGTAATTGAAGCTGAGTAATCAACCACCATGATGCTGTCTTTTAAGAGAAGAGGCTGAATTTTGTGGTTTTTTTGATAGATATGGGTAAATTGGAGGAGGAAAAATGAGACTAGGTGGTCAATTTTGGAATGGAATTATGTGTGGGAGGTATGATTTCACCATGGTTTCTCTTATTCTTCAAGGTTGAGGAGAAGGTGAGTAGGGTGCAGAGAGGAGTGGTGAGAGAGGTGGGGATGATGAGTGGAGAAGTGTGTGTGAAAGAGGAAAATGATAAAGTGGAAGAGAGAGTGTGGCTGCATAGCATGGGAAAACTGGGGTCCACTAATAAAATCATAGCTCACAGCTCGTAGCTCAAAAAAATATGAAAAAATTTGAGGCAAAAGTTCAGCCCACAAGCTACAACTTTTGTTTCTATCACCTTTTCAAATTCGGAGAGCAAGTGAACTTTAAAAATTCAGCAAAACCGACCGTTTTTTTTCCACTGCACAAGGTCCTTGTGGGGTCCTTCTTTGGATGATTCTTTTGAATACCTCCAAGAGTGAGCCCTCCATAGTGCATGTATGCATGCCACCTACCCTTGACCTTATTTGGTAGGTCTATAATTGAAGATATTGTTGAGATCATGATATAAGTGAATAGTACAACTAAGAAAATCAAATATTGAGGGGTCTAAAAAATATATACATGTCAAATATAAATAATATAAGTGGAAAAAATATAAAGGGGTCAAAAGAAATCTCTCTCATTATGAGGCTACCATAAAAAGATAAATATTTTTGGTGTTCTAATTTTTTAGAAAAAAACAAAATAGATGTAGGAAGGGAAAAATCACAATAGTGAAAAAATATACACATAAATAAAACTAGTTTTTTTGGATTTTTGTTGGGGTGGATTTACACCAAATATAAGAGAAGCTTACATGAAAATATTTCTATATGGAATAAAGAGTATGAAAAATGGTTAGAAAAAATATGGTAATGGTGAGTCAATGTACATAGCATAAATAACACACCATAGGTAGAAATATTTAAATAAATACCACAATAATCATGAAAAATCCTTTTATTTAGGCCCTATATACAATGAAATATTTACACACAAATGGGCCATAATATACTTATAATTTTTATTTTTTTTATTTTTTTTTGGCTCAACTAGCCCAGTGACTAGCTAGCTGAGGATTTTAAAGAAAATATGGGAAAAGTTCCCTAACTCACACACGCCTATATATAGTAAAATGGTAGGGATAGCCACAGTGTTTGGGTGATTTTGGTAGGGTGAGGTAACTCACTGTGGCAATTACAAAGAGCTGAAAAAACGGCTATCATTAGCCCTCCCCCTGGATGATGGTATATTCATGTACCATCATAGAGCATCTTTTCCAAAGAGAGTGCTTCAGAGTCCTTGACGAGATCTTCATTGTTTGGCCCCTCAGAATTTTGGCTGGAGTTACACTCATGCTTCATGTAACAATACTTACATGAGACAGCGGCCTTTGGACAGATCTTTGGTAGATCCTTTGGTAGAAGGCGACTCAAATAGGACTTCAAGCGATACCCGTTTACCTTCCTGGAGTGCTCTTTCCCATTCAAGTCCATAAGCTGATAGTAACTTGAATTGAAAGCCTTCTTGACTATGTATGGCCCTTGCCATCTAGTTTCAAACTTGGCATCAAAACGATTATCGAGTCGATTGTCATACCTTAGCACCAGATCTCCTTCATTGATGCCTTTGTCCTTTAGTTTCTTGTCAAGCTTCTCCTTCGCCTGCGTAGCTTTCCTCTTGTAGCACTCGTATGCTGCTTCTCTTTTCCACTTAAGCTCAGCTAAGGTAGGAAGTCGATCCATCCATGCTTCTTGATCATCTTGTGCTGCTTTGCCATGAAGTCGCATTGTTGGAATGTTGAGCTCAATTGGTTGTAAAGCCTCTTGACCATAGACCAAGTGAAATGGTGTAAACTCCGTGGCTTCCCTATATGTGGTTCGATACGCCCACAAGGCACCATTCAAGAAGTCATCCCACAACTTTGTCTTGTTTCTCACCATCTTTCTAATGATGCCTGCAATGACACCATTAGCTTTTTCTACCAAACCATTTGATTGGGGATAGTAGGGTGTACTGTGACGATGTAGAATGCGAAGTTCTTCACAGACTTCTGTGAGCAATCCCTTTCTAAACCCTGGACCATTATCAGAAACAATCTCCAAAGGTGTGCCAAATCTACAACAAATGTGAGTGTAGACGAATTTGCTCACTGTCCTCTCATTTATCTTTGCCACACTTTGTGCTTCCACCCACCTAGTCATATAGTCTACAGCCACTAGAATGTAAAGTTTACCATTTTTTGTCCTAGGTAGAGGACCCATAGCATCAATGCCCCACTTTTCAAAGGGTCCATTTGCAAGCACAATTTGCCTTGTATCATAAATCAATCTTCTATTCCCATTTACCTGACAATTGTGACAACTTTTACACCAATGTTGGACATCCACATGTAGACTTGGCCAAACATACCCCGCAAGCAAAATCTTCTTCACAGTTAATTCTTGGGAAAAATGACCACCACATGCCTCTTCATGCAAACCTTTTAGAATGGCTGGAATTTCCGCGATAGTTGGTACTCTTCTGCACACTTTATCCTTCCCTCTTTGATAGAGGGAGCCTTCTAGGAAGAGATACATGCTTGCCTTCTTCATGAGTCTCCTCTTCTGAGCCTTCGTGAAGTCTTGTGGAAAGTATCCATGGGAGAAGTAAACCGTAAGTCTGAAGTATGATCTATGTTTCATGGCCCCTTGTTTTCTATTTGTAGCTTTTTGATTGATGTCTTCTTGCAGTGCTGCCAAACTTATAGTTGGTCACCCGAGTACCACTAATGAGGATTACAATATAGAAGCTTCCAAGTACTACAATCAAAAAGTGCTTTTAGAAACAGATTCAACATCTTGTGGATGGAGGGTGCTTGCTATTAGCAATAGCTAACACAGGCTACACCGAATATGCATCAAGCGGGAGATATGCTATGGTTGTTCATAATATTTCCAACGCACTTTGTATAAGTCTTGGGCTCATTGAAGTTACAAAGTTGTATATGCTAGCTAGAGGGCTGAAACTTAAACCCATAGTAGAAGGGATTGTGGTGAAAGCCTTTAAAAGGAATCCTTTATGCAAGGAGGCTTCATTATTGAGTATCCACTCTTGAGGATACACTTTTGAGAGCTCTCTCTCTCTCTCTCTCTCTCTCTCCTGAGTGTTCACTCTATGGATGGCATAGCCTTGAGCTTAATGCCTATGCTTAAGAGGCTGTACTAATCCAATGTAATTAGAGAAGCTTGAATAATCTAATCCCTATTTTACACATTAGTCTTATCTTCTCTAAATTTCATTATGTCATGAAGTAGTATTACACTCTCATTATTCTAGATTTGAGAGAGGTATGTACTTCTTGATTTGATCTTAACTCTCTTCTTTCGTAAGTATTTCAATTAGTTGATTACTTCTCTAAATCTCTTGATTAGTGTAGTGTGTGTGCGCTCTTGGTCATGTCATTAGAGCTTGTGCCTGATTGTGTGCTTAAGTGTGTGAAGGTTTAAGAGCCTTGAGCTCGATGCCACTTGTGTGTGATGTGATTTAGAGTACCTTGGTTGGCATGTGATGATTGGAAATCCAACTTCAATGCAATTAGTGTGTGCTTTAATCATGGATGCTTGTGTTGACTGTGTTCCTGTGACTCCACAATATTGGCAAGTTGGACTTTGGTGGGCTTGATGTGTGTAGGAGTTGATTGATTAATAATTAGAGTTAGTCTTGCCATGGCTAATCTCTACTTTCATTGGTGAGGTATTCTCTTGAATCCTCTATTTCTATTGATAATTCTGTGTGGGTTGCGATTAGGTTATTGCTACAATGCCTCCCAACAATGTAGAGAAGATAAGACTAATGAGTAAAATAGGGATTATATTAATCAAGCTTCTCTAATTTACACTGGATTAGTACTAGCCTCTTAAGCATGAGCATTAAGCTCAAGGCTAGGCCATCCATAGAGTGAACACTCAAGAGAGAAACTGCTCTCAAAAGTGGATCCTTAAGAGTGGATACTTAATGAATGAAGCCTCCTTGCATAAAGACTTTCACCACAATCCCTTCTACTATGGGTTTAAGTTTGAGCCCTCTAGCTAGCATATACAACTTTGGGACTCCAATGAGCCCAAGACTTATACAAAGTGAGTTGGGAATACTATGCACAACCATAGCATATCTCCCGCTTGATGCATATTTGGTGTAGCCTGTGTTAGCCACTGCTAACATTTCCCCCTTCCTAATTTGGCACACATCCTCGTGTGCTGGTGAAGTAAAACACAATGACATGGTAGAAAGCAAGTCCATGGAAGAAATGTTGAGCTACAAAACATAAGAGCAAGTAATGAGCATCAAAGGCCAACAAGGATAAATAAAACATGAAGTACAATGAACAATCATGCAAAGTGAATTTTTTGCTTCTAAAAGATGGGTGAATCATAGTAAAAAACTAGACAACATATAGCAAAAAAGACACCTATACTATTGTGAAGATTAAAACACTTGAAATTCTAGTTTTATGCATGTAACACAAGCAATCAGTTAAGACCCTAGGCTAATGCAAGGTCATAAACCTACTAACATAAAAACTATGTGACCAATCTTAATAAATCATTCAAGTCTATCATGTATGTGGGCTATAATAAAGCTCCTAATCTATTAGTACATTTTCATGGCTTTTTTGAAGCTCATGGAAGTTTTGTTTTTTTCATTTACTAAAAAAAGTAAAGCACAATACAAGCCTACCACCCCAAGGCAAGTCTAGGTACGACTTTCGGCTCCTTGAACCCTCAAGAAGGTGTTCCAAAAGCCTACTAGCCTACCAAGGTGACGGCTAACCCATATCAACCCAGGGCATCGGTTTAGGGCCTTGACCAAGCAAGCCAAGGTGATTCCCCTCGCCTGCCAAGTGCCGATAAGATGCTAGGCCTCACAAAGACACAACATAACATAGAAATTTTCTTTCCATGTGTCTAGTAGCATTTTCTGCTACTCTTCATTGTTTCATTTTTAGCACTTTTTCATTGCTTCCATCATGAGATGCTTATGGCAATTGGACTAAAGGACTAAAGCCTAATCATAGCCCTAGGTCATGTGGAAAATAGATGGAGTATTAAGACTATCACTAAGAGTCTAGGACTAATGAGAAATGAACCTACATTAACCTAAGGTCAAGGCCAATTACCTATGATTAATACACATAAAACCAATTTTTTTGATGAGTTAATATTGACAAAGCAAAGTGTTGAAACTTTAGTATACATAGCTTTTGAACATGAAAGAACCATAGCTTAGAAGAAAAACTTTACTTAAGCCAAGCATAGAGAATGGAGAGATGAACAAAAGAGCATAATCATGGAAGGATTACACCTATTCATGCTCTTTGTGCATCCTTGAGCAAGTATCCCCTTTGTGTAGAGAAGTCTCTTGATCCTTATTTGCAAAAGAAGCTTTTTAAAGCTAAGTGTAAAAAAAGCTCCAAAGGTCTTTTATTGAAATCCAAAAGCACACAAAAAACATTAATGAAAACCTAAAGCTATGGTCTTGCATACCTGAATTTGCCAAAGGGAAAAAAGTGCCTTTGGTTTTGCACATGGTGCTCTTTGTAGAAAATTTATGCATACATATCAACAATGAGAGATAAAATGTTCTTCATAAGCATATTTTACAAATTTTACCATCTCTCATGCAAGATTCAAAAGTTTGATTAATTTCTAGCTCACTTGAAGTATGGAATTAAAACAA
This sequence comes from Adiantum capillus-veneris, assembly GCF_014529385.1. Lineage (NCBI taxonomy): Eukaryota > Viridiplantae > Streptophyta > Polypodiopsida > Polypodiales > Pteridaceae > Adiantum > Adiantum capillus-veneris. The sequence goes on from NC_140939.1 coordinate 42,014,190, forward strand.
GCGAAGAGCTGAAGATAATGCAACTTTGATGAAATGAAGTCGCTCTTGATAGCCAAATTTTACAATTTAAAAGCTCCAAACAAGTTGGCTAACAACTAGCTCACATGAAATTTTACAATTTTAGAGCAATCTATGAGCTAGAGATGACTGCAACTTGATGAAATGAAAATGAATGGCTCTCAATAGCCAAATTATGTTCTTGAAAGCTCAAAGAGTTGGTTAAACATTAGCTCAAATGAAAACATTTGCATTGTAGACCAAGCTATGAGCTAGCATGTATACAACTTTTAATCCAAAGAATTGGAATGGCTCTAAATAGCCACATGTTTTGCAATATGATGCAATGATGACCCCTTCTTGGATCAATGAAAGTTCTTGCCCACATCCCTTCAAAACAACTCAAATCATTAGTGTTCTTAAGCATTTGTAATTTCAACACAAAAGTGATCAACCATAACCTCAAAATGCTCACTTTTGGCCATTAAAGAAGCTTAATTTTAGTGCTTTGTGAGATTTTTCATTCAAGTAAAGCACCAAAATGTACAAGCAATGTCAAACCCAAAATTTTAATACACACTCTCCATCAAGCATGTATGTTTCATCAATGTAGCTCTCAAATGAAGCTCATACGCATATCACAAGAATTTCTCCTTTAGTGCAATGAGAACTTCACTTAATCCAAGCACTACCATGCATATTACAAAAAGATTGGTGCGATGAAAGTTCACTTGTGCATAGAGATCATTACACAATCATAGCACTTAGTGTGAACACAAGAAATGCTTTCCTATTTGCTCTCATGTAGCAGCATGCCAACAATATGTCCAGTGAATTTTCCTAGAATGGGTAGCTCAATCTCCCATGCACCAAGTCTAGCGTCCATATTTGCATCAGCATGGGAAAAAATCTTGAAGTTTTAGCTCCAATATGAAGGGTCAAAAGTTAATCAACCTCCATACTGCTCGCATTCTTTTGATGGCCTTTTCAATCCCCATTGTCATTCCCCATCCAAAATTCAATCATCGTAAAGCATTTAAAAATGATATCAAGCAATAATTCCAAAAAGAAACAAGCAGCGGCATGATTTTTAGTCCCCAAATGACAAAAAGAAAATTAGCACTCTTGTCATACATATGAGAAAACATTTTCACAAAGTAAAATTGCAATTCTCTTTGATTAATCACAACTCTAAATTTTTGAGGGATAAAATTTTAACTCATTGCTCATCAAAAAAGGGTTTCTAGGGGCTTAAGGGAGAGAGGAGTGAGAACCCCATCCAATGCTGACGTTTTTTTATTTTTTATTTTTTAATTTTTTCCTTCTGGTGACCACATGTGAATACAAATCGGTGGCATCAGCGAGGAGGAATCCGAGGTACGTGACTCAGCGTGAGTGAGAGACAGAGCCAAGCAGGCTGCAGGAGGTGCATGTTGTGCGTGTGGGTGTGAGATAGCAATTGGGCGAGCATATCAGGCGGTTGTAGGCCTGCAAAATTTGTAGGTGTGTGTGTGTGTGTGTGTGAGAGAGAGAGATAGGCCATAGAAGCTCCAGAGCAGCACGATTCTTGGAAGCTTATTTGTTTGCAAGAAAACAGTGGTATATAGTTCATGAAGATGAGGTCAGCAAAGTGGCAGTCAAAAGAGACCAACAGGTGGTGTGTGTGTGTCAACTGCTAGCGCCAAGCCAAAAGTGGTGTGTGTGTGTGTGTGTGTGTGTGTGAGCTTCAGAGTGCGCTCTTGTGGATCAATGCTTGCAAGCAAAATTCAGGAGAGAAATGTGTGGGAGAGATTGATGTCAATAGCTACTTGAGGCCAAGATGGTGCCTCGTAATAGGCTACAATAAAAGTATATGTGGGTGGATCATCAGAGCCAGTGAATGGTGAGTGTGAGGTTATAAATGCAAGGCAAGGCGGCATGGCCACAACCTCCAAGTAGATGAAAGGGCACGTGGGTGTAGCTGGGATTTGGGAGCACACAAATGCATGAGGGAAACATCTTATCCAGGTAAGGCGGCAGATGTAACTTGTTTGGCACGAAGCCAACTAGGGAAAGCGGTTGATCACGCCTGTGTGAGTGATTGACTAGGCTACAAACGGCTCGCAAGTATTTTCAAACAAATCTTTTATTTTGTTTAGAGGACATTCTCACAGATTAGTGAGGGTGTGTTCGTGTGTTGAGAGATATGAGAAAATGGTAGTCAATTTAATCAAGAGGGAGATATCAGGGTGTGCACTTGGTCATCGAATCATACTTTGCACAAGTCAAAATTCTCTCGACAATCATACATGCTCAATCATGCAAAGGGACAAATCCACAACTGAAATGATCAACATAATTCTCAAAAAAATTGCTGCATCCTTTAGCTCATTTTATGGTTCATAAGTGCACATGCATGAGGCGATATGGCTTTCATACTTAAAATTATCATGCATATCCACTAAATTTGTCATTGGTCTCGATTGAGGTGCATGCTGCATGATGTTATTTTGCACATCCATGGGCCATATGCACCAAAAAATTAGTCAATTAAATGATTGCACAAACGTTCTTGATTTCTTTGTGTTCCATCAATTAAAGCACGATTTTCTATGGCTACTCACGAAAGCTCTTTTGATTTGGCATACATACCTTAATTTCAATCCAATGCATAGTGCATGAATAAATCCATATAGACACACAATGCCCCATTAGATCATCATGAAAGCTCATAAAACAATTTGACGTTAAAAGTGGATGTGTGAATGAGGCATTGCACACACAGAAGGTGACTCCAAACTCTTTCATCGTAGCCTAGTATCAATCATTGCAATCTTGAGTTGCTCATAACTAATTTACCAAAATCATCCAAACTTAATTAGGTTTGTCATCTAAGCTTGCATCGCTATATACAATTGATTATGACATCTTATATGGACACACTTTCACGTAAAAATTACCATATCCAACTCATCTTGGCATACAACATGATAGTAATACATAGAATCATTTTCAATTGTGTATCAATTGAATCATCCAAATCAAATAATCATGCACCCCAACTTTTAGGTCTAATGTTCATCATGATTGATAATTGCTACCAATTATTCATCCCCAATTTGGACATTGAATGCCATTGAGTATGCACACACACCCAATTTAGACCAAAAATGTATGAAATTAATCCATCAATTTCACATTTCAATGCTTAATTTCTCAAAAATTAACACTATTTCGACCCAATCAAGCAATGCACACACTAAAAAATTAAGCACAAAAGTGCAAAATTGGCTCAATTGCCAATGCATTTAGGCTTATCCCCAATGACTGCACACATATTTGATGCACATTTTACATTCAAAAAGCATTTTGGTGCCCCAATTGACCATCAATCATTGAAAATCAAGTGGTTTTGGATGGGCACACACACTCAATCTTTGCCCAATTTTTTTTGGATTTAGGCTTATCCAATGATTGAATTAGCCTAGCATACACATCAATTACATGATTTCCTACTCATGTATAATCAATTTTATCAATTTCTATGCATGCACACACTCAAGATTAGGTGCACACACACTTGAAATTTTTGATAGTTTTTTCCCTCTTTGGTGCATTACACACACAATGCTTTTTATGCACACACATGATTTCTTGTTGCAAATCAAGCTTAATCTTGACACACACATCATTCATTAGTCAAAATTGACCATCAATTTCATTCCAGAACAATCAAATTAGGTGCAAAGTGTAGGTCAATTGATTTACACACATAATTTTAGCAATAAATTAGCAACACATTGGAATCAAATTAACCACTCAAAAATTGAATGGAGTAGGCCAATGCACTTACAATCGATTGCATCCAAGATAATCTTTGCTCCACGGATGATTCCATCATGCACACACATGTGTGGCTCTTCCAAATTAGCCCAAAAATTGACCATTATAGGTCAAAAATCCAACACTCAAATCATCAAATTAGGCATGGATTAGCACAATTAACTTAATAAAAGTATTGATTCCACCTCTTATAATGGGATTGAACATACATTACACTTCAAATGTTAGTGGTTAGGCTAGCAAAGTTAGTAAAAAATTAGTAAAATTAGCATGAAAGTAGTACAATTAGCATGAAAATGAAGCGAAATTAGTAAGGGTTAGTATGAAATTAGTGAAATTGGGGGTTTGGGGTATTCATAACTCAACACAACATCATCAAATCAAACCAAAATTGAGTCACACACACACACACACACACACACACACACACACACTCAAAAACCAATGAAATTAGTAGGAAAATTACTCTATTCTAAACATCCTATACTCACTAGCTTAAGTTATCGATCCCCGGCAACGGCGCCAAATGTTGGGAGGTGTTGTAACAACAACCAATTTGCAACCCACACAGAATTATCAATCCATGGATCGGCAACCCGGCTAGGGAATGGAAGCACGAGCATCGGATGAATAGAAATAGAAGATTCAAGAGAATACCTCACCAACACTACAAGAGGCTCTTCATATTAGCGACGCTCACACAACGACGCTCAAAAAAAAAAATCCCGGCGTCGCTATGAGCGTGGCAAATTTCTTTGTAAATTTGCGACGCTCATAGCGACGCTCATAGCGACGCCGGCTGGGGTAAAAAAATAACCGAGCGCGCCCAAAAACTCAGATCTCAGATCTGAGTTTTTCGGCGCCCTCAAGCAAGGAGCAGGTAACGCTCTCCCTCACTCTCTCTCTCTCTCTCTCTCTTTCTTCTCCACACACACACACACACACACACACACACACACACACACACACACACACACACACACACACACACACACACACACACACACACACACGAGGAGAGGAAGGAGAGCCAGGTATGCTCCTTCCCTCTCCTCATTCTCATGTTCCCTTCCCCTCTTTCTCTCTCCCTCTCTCTCTCTCTCTCACACACACACATACACACACACACATAGTGTTTTTGAGAGAGAGAGAGAGAGAGAGAGAGAGAGAGAGAGAGAGAGAGAGAGAGAGAGTACAAACAAAAACAAAAACGCACACACACATACATAAACAAAGAATGCACACACACATTGAGAGAGAAAAAGAGAGAGAGAGCATGCATAAACAAAAAACGCACGCATTGAGAGAGGAAAAGAGAGAGAACATGCATAAACAAAAAACGCACACATTGAGAGAGGAAAAGAGAGAGAAAACATGCATACGATCCAAAAAAACTCACACACATTGAGAGAGAAAGAGAGAGAAACTAATTTAACGTCGTAGGAAACTAATTAAAATTAAAATACCTAAAGATCTAGCCGACGAGGAGTTGAACTCAAGACCTATTATTCAAGAGGGAAATGGCATAATCAATCTATCATACTTGGCATGGGTGATAGAAAGGTTATATGATTTATCTCTTTTTATTGGCACACACATCCACACACCCGCACACACACAAGAAGAAGAGAGTTATAACGTCGTAGGAAAATATCTTAAAAGACGTTAAAGATTAGGTTATATGTAGACTTACATTAAATTAGATTTACGTTTATTTAAGATAGATTTAGATTTACGTTATATTAGATTAGATTTAGGTCTCCATAGACTGCGATGCCTGCATGAAGCGGGTGAAGAAAACCCTCAATGGAATATAGGGTATTGCTGCCTTCACTCATGGTGGGCTCCGTCGATCCAAAAGTACTGGTGAAATGTCTTCAGAAGATAGGGAAGAAGGTGGATCTTCAGGGCGGCAAGAGTCACTACATCCCCGACACAATGACCATCTAGACAACCTCTAGTCATTAGACTTACGTTAAATTAGATTTAGCTTTATTTTTAGTTAGATTTATGTTTATTTAGATTTACGCTTATTAACGTTAGATCGAGTCCACGCAAGAATTACTTACGGTTTAGGGTTTAGAGTTAGACGAACAGTGAAAAGATCTACTGTGAAAAGATGTTAAGATGAAGTGAAGTGCTACAGCTAGAGAAGAGGCAAAGGGGTTTTGTCCACTACATGCAGTATCATGTAGACGTGGGTGTGTAGATTTCTTGTACCCACAAATATAGGTATTGACCAATAAAGACGAGATTATAACCCGGTGGTTCTGATCTCCGTGCACCTCTAGACCGAGGTGTGCGGGGATTGGACATGACTAGAGAATGTGAGGTAAAGAGAGAGAGAGAGAGAGAGAGAGAGAGAGAGAGATAAGACGAAGAATGCCAATAGAATATTAAATTTGTTGTCCAGGTTATAAGTTTTTTATCCTCATTATGAGTAGCAACGAGGATGTGGGACCGTCCAACCGAAACACCTATCTCTCAACGAGGGTCTTATGTCCTTGTAATCAATGCAAGCATGCTGTGCGACGGACAAGACGTGTTTCTTTGCAGCATGTTCGCGAATTTGGCGAGTTCGATCCATCTATTATAGATCGAGTTGTTGCCAATTATAACTCGTCGGACTCTGACGCTGGCCAACAAGCAGCAATCTTGCAACCCAATAGACGTGTTTGCAGGGGCTTTGGTCAAGCAGCATATGTGAGGCCACAAGATGTAGCCTCTGACAGCTCGAGGGATGATCATGCAGAGCACATTCCCAACGAGGCAATGTTTGAGCCCGAGATTGATGAAATGATCGAGACGATTATGGATTCAGAAAGGCTTATCTATGATGATATGAAAAGTGAAGCCGATACGCCATTGTATAATGGAGCACGTATGTCTAGATTGAAAGCACTCCTGGTTCTTCTCAACATGCAGCCAAGTTTGGATGGAGTGACACTAGCGTCACAGCACTTTTCAGGTGATCTATTACAATTAGTTTACTTTAATAGAACTCTAAATGTACAATGATCTGATAGATTTTTACACGACTGTATCATATTTTTATGTTGTGTAGATTGCTGAAAGAGCACATACTACCAGATGACAATGTGATGCCAGATTCCCGAGATGAAGCAAGAAAGATTTTGCGAAACTTGGGGATGGATTACAATTCTATCCACGATTGTCCTAATGACTGCATTCTTTTCAGAGGGGAATACACAGACATGGAGAAGTGTCCGAAATGTGATTCCAAAAGATATCGAGTAGATCTCCACGGGACAAAAATTCCACAAAAGGTTTTGCGACATTTTCCTCTGCTTCCTCGCATCAAGAATTTCTTCGAATGTAAGTCCATGGCCGCCCTAGCATCATGGCATGAGGAGAATAAATCTTCAGATGGTGTGCTACGAATTCCTGCAGATTGCGTAGCCTGGAAACATATAGATGGAACATGGTCGGATTTTGCCAGGGAAGCTCGAAATTTGCGCTTAGGCCTGGCTATGGATGACGTAAATCCATTTGGTCAAAGATCAACATCTTACAGTGTATGGCCCGTTGTCATCGTCAACTACAACATTCCCCCGTGGTTGACTACGAAGAAGGGGCACCTATGGCTAAGCTTGATTGTGCCAGGGCGATATAAAGTGGGGAATATGGATGTGTATCTTCGTCCAGTATTGGAAGAGCTACAACAATTGTGGATTGGCATAGAGGTGGTGGATATGAGCCGACACACAGGACGACGGAATGCTTTGATCAGAGGCATTCTAATGTGGACCATGCATGACTATCCCAGGCTAACAGAATGCTCAGGTGATCTATTGACACTCCTCACTCAGACACTGTAAATATTGTTTTTTCCCATAGTTGATCTATTATCATGTGTATACATGTAGGGCTTCAAACAAGCGGATATAGAGCATGTGTCACATGTGGACCTAGACTGAATGCACGTAGGGCACCCTCACTGAAGAAGCAAATCTACGAAGGTCATCAAGCGTATCTTCCAGAGAATCATGTGTTACGCGACGGCTTTTTGGGAAGAGAGCCACCAAGGATGTCTGCACAAGCATGGTTAGAGCAGAAGGAGATGTGCGATGACGGATTGCCTCCAGGGATGAAGAGACTATCTCTATGGTACGAGTTACCATACTGGCCCCGACTCATGATCAATCACTTGCTCGATCCAATGCACATATTCAAGAATGTGGGTAATCTACTATGGGACCATTTGACCGGCAAGAAAGATACTTTGGGAGCCAGAGTTGACCTTAGAAATGTGGATCGTATGGAGCAATATTGGCCGCAAACAGCGTCTGATGGATCGATAAAACTCCCTAAAGCACCATGGATTTTCACAGGAGCCCAAGAACGCAAAGTAAAAGAGGCCATTCGATCTTTGCGGACCCCCACTGGCATAATGCACTCGCTCCGAACGTGTTTTACTAAAGAAGGAAAGCTTACCGGTTTGAAGTCACACGATTGGCATAAAATGTGTCAGGTACGTTCATAGTGGTCTTTAATATCATTGCATAAAATGTGGACTTTAATATCATTGCTGCACATACTTTACAGTTTATTTTACCGGTTGCCATTGAGGGATGTTTGTCTCTCGACATCCGTAACACAATCTACAAACTTGCAAAGCTGGTGCAATGGATCTCACAAAAGGAGATCAACGTAGACTCCATACCATTCGCCAAACTAAATGCTGCGGAGCTTGTGTGCATGTTTGAGAAACATTTTCCTACTACAATGCTAACCATTCAGGTGCATCTTCTTGTTCACATAGTTGATGAGGTGGAAATAGCTGGCACAGTTCATTCCAGATGGATGTTCTTCTTAGAGCGTTTCATGAAAACGCTTAAGGGATATATGCGTCAAAAGGCACGTCCGGAGGGTAGCATGGCAGAAGGTTGGTTGGTATCAGAGTCCCTAGTGTACATTGGAGAGTGGCTAGACGGATTTGATAAATCCCGGGACACGCTATGGCGAACCATAGATGATGAGCGCATATCTGGGATTTTCATGTGCAATCTCGGTGTTGAGAAGAAGATGACGGAAGATCTAGAGGCTAAAATCAACCGATTTTGCATGCTTCACAATCCAGTGATGCAAAAGTGGATTTCACAATATGAGGATGCAAAGCAAGAGCGACAAAGGGCACAAATCGAGTGGAGACGCGGAAGACGACCACCGATGCACTATCCAGCGGTTCTGGAGAGCCTACCAACCTTCATGAGCTTAAGATGGTTGCACAACCAATTGAAAAGCGCACAACAATGCGGTGACGAAGTGACTGAAGAAGAGTGGGAGTACTCTCGGGGTTGTGCGACCAAGGTAAGTTTGCAATGTACGACTAGCAAGTGACTTTATTTAATAACGTTTGAACGGCCACTCATAATCTTTGTTCATTGTAGTATAAGTCATACACAGCAGCATGGTGTAAAGGTCGACATTTTAGGGTGGAACGAATCGACAAAAAGCGTTTTACTCAAGATTGTGGAATCATGGCAAAATTTGAACAGTCTAGTCGACGACGTTCCTCTGATGCAGATCCTGTGGTGGCAGAACTCACTTACTTCGGCACGCTGCAAGAGATTTTGAGGATCGATTACAGAGGATTTTTTGTCGACTTGTTCGACGTGCAATGGTTCAAGATAATCATGGAGGGTCGCAACGCTACTGTGCGTAGAGGAGAGTCTGGTTTTCTTGAGGTGGATTCTACTAAGAAATGGACTGACCTAAGAGACACTTTCGTACTACCCGAGCATTGTGAACAAGTAAGTATGTAAATAGTTAACATCCCCCTTTTACAAGTTATGTGCTTGAAAGCTCTCATGTAAGTTATGTGGCTCTGGCAGGTAATATTTCATCCTACAAAGTCTACATCAAACTGGTGGTACATCATAGAGGTAGCCCCTTGTAGTGCAAGGACGTATGAAGGCTACCATGTGCCAATCACAACGACATCAATGGAGGAGATCAGAGAAGATGCTCAATCAAAAGCCGCTGCGGTGGTGCCAGACGAGCATCAAGATGCTACTACTCTATATGGGGTGCATGCAGAGGAGCTACAAAATGAAACAGAGGATATGTGTTTAAACGGAGAGCTCTATATAGATATAGGAAGTTATGCTGAGTTATGCGAGGATGAGAGAGAGATCTCTTAAAGCCACAAATATTGTATTTGAACAATTTTGCTCCGTGTTCACATCTTTTGATTGAAAATTATGAGTTTTCGACTTGCCTCTTCTATCACTCGATTCATTGCGTCATTGTATTTATATGCGTCATTACGTCATTGTATTTAATGGTCTTTGCGTCATTGTCTACTCTATTCATTCAATATTAAGTTTAAATATTCGTGTGTTTAATGCAGGTATGGATGATGAGGAGTTTCTTTCTTCTTTGTCACCGCAGCAGAGACAGTGGTACGTGGAGCGTCATCGCTCTGGCGCATCATCGCGCGTTCCTACACCATCCGCATCTCCCTCTCTTTCGGAGCATTCGGCGCGCTTCGAAGCCTCGGCATCGACGAGACGAGCTTCACACTCGTCTAGACACCGACGCTCTAGTGGTGGCGGTGGCAGTTGTTGTGGGGATTCCGCCACCGATGCCTCCACACCGCCTCGTGTTCGACGAGGCTCTTTACCCTCCCCTTCTTTGCCCGCCCCCACACCAGCCACAACATCGCCATCTACGCCAGGTTTTGCACGGCTGACTGTTCCTAGAAGCTACACACCTCTACCTACTCCGCCAGGAGCCACCCCACTCGACACTCCTCGCTTCGGGGCCCATATGCCGGTGGAGACACCTGACGTCCGTACCCCCATCGACACGCCGCTAGAGACCCCTGCCGAGACACCCAGGTTCACGCGTCACCGGCCAGAGGGCTTGCCTTACTCCGTCGACATCAACGGCGGCATCATCATGGATGATGACGGCAAGAAGGTGATCTCGCGCATGCGTGGTCTTTGCTCTCAGCTGTTTAGACACTACATACTAAACAAATGGAGTGAAGTACCAAGTGATTTAAAAAACAGAGTCATCAGCATACTTCATGATGAGTTTCCCGTTCCAACACGGGATCAACGCTTCAATGAAGACCTGATGAAGATTCGAATGCGCGAATACTGCAAACACAAGCGTTCCGAAGTGCAAAAAGCAATCAAGAATGGGTGGAACAGGCCAGATTGGCTGGCCAAAGAAGATTGGAAGAATGCGAAGAAAGGAGCGCGCGAGAATCCCGACAAGTGGAAGCAACAAAAGGATGCAGCCAGAGCGCGAGTAGAGGCAGGGAGCTCGCACCACTTGGGGAGCGGTGGATGGGCATCATTTGAGGCCGATTTTGTAAGTCTTTTCACATTGCTCTTTATGCATGTTCGATAGTTTAGGGTTTATGAGTTTTTTAGTTCTAACACAATGAAATCTTTGTATGTTTTGACAGTGGTCGATGACAGGACGTGATCCCACACCGTACGAGCGCGAGTACGCAGGCAGGAAGGGCTTAAACGCCCTGATGGACATTCTCAGTTCTCGCGGCGGCATGGTTAGTATTAGGGTTTACTCTTTTTTATTTTTTGTATTGTTTTATAAATGTCGTTATATGTTTATACTTACTGAAAGCTGTCTTATTGTCTTTTTTTGCAGAATCCGACAGATACGCCGCTTGGACGCGATGAGACGTCTGACTAGACGACGTCAGTTTAGCCGTAGCTAGATAGCATTAGTTTAGGGTTTCTCATAGCTTATGTATCATGAGACGGATTTTATACGTCTTTTTGAACCATGTATATTATTACATTTGTCACCGCAGTTCCTTTTGCCAATCAATTCTTTATGCCTATGATGTTGTACAATTGTCATTATTACATTTGCCAATCAATTCATTTTGCCTATGATGTGTACAATTGTCAATTTTGCAAACAATGCGTCTTGTGGTTGACTATTTTGGGTCTATTATCTACCTTTGCACTTTTTTTAAAAAGCGAATCAAGTACAATATGGTTGATGGGTGGCAGGGCATTCAATGCCCTTGAATGCCCTGCCACCAAAAAAATATTCTCTCAGGCGTCGCTATAAGCATCGCTATTTATGGCTCTGTAGCATCGCTATGAGCGTCGCTATAGTCTTCTATGTGAACGTCGCTATAGGCGTCGCTATATGCGACGCTATATAGCGACGCATATAGCGACGCCTATAGCGACGCTCTCGTAGCGACGCTCGTAGCGACGCCGGGGGTTATAAAAACCCAATGTATTTCCGTCGCTAACAGCGTCACAAGAGCACACAACCTCTTGTAGTGCAATGCAAGTAGAGATTAGCCATGGCAAGACTAACTCTAACATATTCTAATCACTAATCAATCAACTCCTACACACATTAAGACCACCAAAGTTTGACTTGCCAATCTTATGGAGTCACAAGAACACAGTCAACACAAGCATCCAAGATCAAAGCACACACTAATTGCATTGAAGTTGGCTTTCCCAATCACCACATGCCAATGAAGGTCCTCTAATCACATCACACACAAGTGGCATTGAGCTCAAGGCTCTTAAACCTTCACACACTTAAGCACACAATCAGGCACAAACTCTAATGACATGACCAAGAGTGCACACACACTACACTAATCAAGAGAATTAGAGAATTAATAAACTAATTGAAATACTTAGGGAAGAAGAGAGTTAAGATCAAATCAAGAAGTACATACCTCTCTCAAATCTAGAATAATGAGAGTTTAATACTACTTCATGACAAAATGAAATGTAGAGAAGATAAGACTAATGAGTAAATATGGATTAGATTAATCAAGATTCTCTAATTACAATGGATTAGTACTAGCCTCTTAAGCATGGGCATTAAGCTTAAGGTTAGTCCATCCATAGAGTGAACACTCAAGAGAGAGAGAGAGAGAGAGAGAGAGAGAGAGAGAGAGAGAGAGCTCTCAAAAATGGATCCTCAAGAGTGGATACTCAAGGATGAAGCCTCCTTGCATAAAGTCTTCCTTTTAAATGCTTTCACCACAATCCCTTCTACTATGGGTTTAAGTTTGAGCACTTTAGCTAGCATATACAACTTTGGAACTCTAATGAGCCCAATACTTATACAAAGTGAGTTCGAAATATTATGCACAACCATAGCATATCTCCCGCTTGATGCATATTTGGTTTAGCCTATGTTAGTCGCTGCTAACACTTGCCAATGCATGGAGATATCTTGAGTCAAGGTGCTTGATGACTACACTCACTGTAAGTGTGCATCCCATGTGCCATTGATTTGTTTTGATTTCTTAACTCATGTATGTACTCAAATTTTCCCCCCCTATTTGCTACAGCTACATGAATATCCAGAGTCTTGGGTCACGTGGGTGGAATAGAAGACTGTTTCTATGGTTTTGGAAAGATCAATAAACCCAAATGATCCAAACTTTCCTATGGCACCAATTACAGATGACCCAGAGTCTCCTTTTCCACCAAAAAAAGGTAGAGCCACAAAGGGTTTGGATGCAAAGAAAATGGAAACACTTTGTGATCAACGTATGGTCCATGTAGTTTCATCACAAGAAGAAGAGCTATGAAAAGAGCCCTTCAAAGAAGCAATACAAATAAGATCCCTTCAAAGAGGAGACATACAAATAAGAGTCCTGCAAAGAAGAGCCCTACAAAGAAGAGCCATGCAAGGAGGAGCCATGCAAAGAAGAGACCTTCCAAGAAGAGACTTGCAAAGAAGAGCCTTGCAAAGAAGAGCCCTGCAAAGAGGAAGAGCCCCATCAAGAAGAAGAGCCTTGCAAAAATAAAAACAGATGCAAAGAGCCCTCCATTCCATTCACCATTGAAATTCAAGGTTCAAAAGCATTATTCAGCTAAGAATAATAAGGGGGAGGCACCTGACTCACCTTTCAAACTACCATTCATGTTGCCAAATAAGGTTGCCAAGTCACCCAAGCCAACCACTCCTCAGGATCCCAAAGCACCAACCCTCATAGAAACCACTACCAAGTCCCCCATGCCAAGCCCTGAGGAGCCCAAGTCATCACCCCCCAAGGAATCTAGCCACCCCCCCCACCCCCCCTTGGACGGACTTCACCCCCTCCTGAACACAAAAGAAAAAGGGTCAAGGATGTAGGATCCTCCCAAGAAAAAAGAAAAGTGGAGTTTCATGATTGATTATTCCACAAAAATTTTGTACACTTTTGTTCATTTTGTCTATATGAACATTCACCCTTTTGTGTGGTTCATAATTTTGTACTTCAAAATTTAATACCAACTATTAAATTTTTCAATGTGTATCATGGTGTCGTGTAAATTTAGAACAACATCAATACTGATCACAATAAGGTAGGTAAGAAGGTAGAAAAGGCATGTATATTTGCAAAATGCAATGATTATAGCATTGAACCCCAATTTTGTCAAGTCCTTGCAAGTGGCTCAAACACAACTCTTTTTGGGGGAAGACGTGTGATGCAAGAGGTTGAATTCTCCATCCTTGTGCTCCCAACAATTCCATCCGCTTTGAATCTATACTCAAGAGATGTTGATAGCAATTGATAAGTACTATTTAAGACTATGAAGGGGTCAAAACAAGTGAATAGAATCCCTTGAGGGGTCTCTATTAGATTGGTTCTAACCTCACAAGCCCCTAGGCTTAAGATATATCATTTTTGAGCCTTAAGATGCATCCGAAATGTCCAAAAACCTTAGGATAGCACTTTAAAACGCTGAAATATGACGTCTCTAGCTCAAGATATAGAATTTTTAAGCCTAGGACCTCATGAGGTCAGAACCAAAAGAATAGAGGCCCTAGGGTCTTTGAGGCCTCTATTTGCTTGGTTCTGACCTCATGAGGCCCTAGGCTTAAAAATGCTATATCTTGAGCTAGAGACGTCAGGTTTCAGCGTTTTAAAGTGCAATCGTAAGGTTTTTGGACGTTCCGGATGCATTCGTGGCATTATTTTTGTATTTTGAAAACATCTCTTATGCGTTTTCTCTCATCGCACATCACATCACTCTTAAGATTCATAGACATGGATTTTTGTGTACATTTAAGTTGGACTCTCGGAATTGTATTTTCTAGAATTACCCCTCTCTATGCTGAGTTGGTGTTTCTTACAGAGCCCAAAATTGAGTCCAAGTTTCTCCTAATGTATGGCACACTGTGGTGCTATTTGAGAGGTAATTCACCTTGCTTTTGTGTATAAAAGTGATGCTTTGGGATGTGACTTTCAGATTTCTACACATCTGGATGCGGTTGTACGCATTATATGACTCGAGCGCCAAAGAGTGGTTTTAGCATGATTTTGTGCATTTCTATGTATGCATTTGCGGATACAAATTGATCTAGGTATAGCTTGCAGGTACCATGTTCACAAATATACAGGTGTTTTGGATAGGTGGAGTTGTCCATAGAGCTACTCGTGCATGAGTGAGCTTGGTTGCCATGCTTATGGTACATGTATGCCATATGCGGATTTGTGATTGATACGAATTGGTCTCAAAAAGGTTTATGCACTTTTGATTATGGTCCACATGCTTTGTCTTGCTTCTCTTCATTGTGGTTGGAGAGCGTTTAGTCACTTTTGACATGGTATATGACATCTGTGGATTATTGAAACAGCTTCATTGATGCATTTTATGCATTGTTTTTGTTGCAAATTGTTTATGGCTGAGATTTTTTGAGTTTTTACTCAGTTTATAGGAAAAAGTCTATCGGATTTTTCCCAGATCCTTGCCATGTTTTATGCATATCTACAGTTTTTCTCTAAGATGGTTTAGTGGTTGAGTGTGTGACTCCCATTTTGACAGGTCTTGTCATCCTTGTACACACTCTCGCAAGAGTGAGAATTGCATATGCTCGTGTGGCTATACAGACTTTTCCAGTCTCACAGGTTTCACAGTTTTTTTGCAGATTTTTGTAGGCAAATTCTCATGTGGGATGCATTTCGAGTTAGTTTACTCACTACTTGCGTAAATGATCATGCACTTAATTTACACTCAATTGAGCTATTTGTCCTAGATTGTATGCTTGCAGATATGACAGATTGTGGAGATGATTTTATGTATATATGAGCATCGTTTTGATGCATTTGATCATGGATTTCATGATTGTGTAATGCTCGAGTTATCTGACACTCTATTGCCAGTTTTGACATGGTTTATGGTAGAGATTGTACTTGAGGTTTTGCTCAGTTTATAGGGGAGACTCTGCCAGATTTCTCTTAGGATTTTCTCACCATAGTTTCTTGACATTCACTTATGGTTGTAGATATGTATGATAGTTTAGAGTCTACAATGACAACTTGTGAGCGGCGGTGGTCTCATAGTTGATGATATATGAAATGTTGGCACTGTGGTCACACAAGGCACATTAGGCGTTATTGTTTCAGACGTATGAGACAACATCAAAGATGTACACGTGGTTCATGTGAGGTTTTGACCACATGCTAGAGACATGGCTTCATATGTCAGTGATGGTGATTCATGTTTGCCTTTAGCATTCCAACATATACACGGCTACAACATGTGCGTTATGTTTCTTAGCTGAGATAGATCTTGATCTCATTGAGACAATTAGCAGATTGTGGGCGTCAGATATTGCTTAGAGAGAACTCTTTCCAGATGTATTACAGGTCATTAGTGATTGCTAGAGGAACCCACAGTGTCTTGTTATATCCTATACATGTATTTGAGGTTCAAGACGAAATAGTCTCAATTTTGTTGCTGGCATGCTTTGAGCTAGAGATGAGATGTGTCTCCTTTGTGGCTGAGCTCCACCATTCTCACAAGATAGAGCATTTAGCTATGCAACATGTGCCAGTAGACTCTATAGAGATAGACGTAGAGCATCAGTGCTCTAGTGAGACAACAAATGTTGTCAGGGTGTGTGTAGGCAAAGGTAGAGCAGGGATTCCCCTAGAGACAGAGACAGAGATGAATAAAATGGAGTTCTTTGATATGCTCATGCTAGAGGCTGATGAATTGGTGCCAAGACACATAGTTCTGCATATGGGTGAGAGGAACGTAGCCATCCCAGTGTTGATGTTGACACATCCATATGCGATGGGTAGTCCTAATGATGCAACATATGCAGATAGCACAAAGGAGGATAACCAATTTTTCATAGATTTCATCAGCGTTTGGGCATATCATGTACGACCTACTAGTGTCAAGACCCAACCTAGCAGCTGTAGTGGGAGCATTTGCATCAGGTATTCTCAATCGTACGATGACTGATAGTAGCATGCTTCATAGTGGAGTTTTCTAGACCATACAGAGTTGTATGCGGGATTTACATTCCCGCTCTAGCACGAGTACACACGCTTGCCTATCCCTACAGGCGATATGATTGCATGTTGATCAATTGAGCAACCCAGTGGACATAGTAGAGAGAGTCTCTCGCCTATTTTCTTGTACATACTAGTAGTTTATCTAGTAGCACTCACTTATTGGTGCATCGCCTTTAAGTGGAAGATTGTTGGGATAAAGGCATTGTACCTTTGCTCGCGGCCGAAGGTTGGTGTTCGGCCTCCCACTGTATGTACATACACATTCCTTATTCTTCATATACACAAAGAATAAGGAGCTCCTTGCCACATTCTTGGAGGTTGCTGCACCCACACATTTTGTCTTCTACTCTTCTCTTCCCTAGCACTTTGCACGCACCGCACATTGCTTTCACACCTAGCACTCTCATGCATGTTTCGAGGTGCACGATTGAAATACTATTTATAGCTCTCAAAGTGCTTATATATGTCATTTTTGATCCATCCTTCATATTTTGTAATGATTTTTGTATAGAACATAAAGCGCAAGAAAGCTCAAAATGTTTTTGAGAAAGCACAAAGGTACATATTTTCATTGGACTATATTTGTAGAACATGTTTTTCAATGCAAATCTAAAAGTGTCATCTCTATGCAAGCATAATGTACATGGATGCCTTGTTGAATACACATAAATCACATAGCACCGACACATCCTTGTTATTATATGCAAAAAGTTTTTTTTTCCTAACGTATCTTTGCTATGCAAAAATATAACACTTGGACATGCCTCCAAGTGCTCTATTTTTGCATAGCAATGACACAATCAAGCAGATTGCTAATGTCATCTCTATGCAAAAATAGAACATCTAGACATTCATCCGGATGCTCTATTTTTTCATAGAGCAAGGACACAATCAAGTGGGCAAAAGACATATTGCTTATGTCACCCTTAAGAAATTAAAGAACACCCAGGCACATGTTCATGTGATCTATTTTTTCATAGCAATGACACCATCATCATTATACTTCACTTTATTTTGCATCACAACAATATTATCAAATTTTTCTCATATGTCATCCCTATGCAAAATGAGATCACCTGGATGCTCTATTTGCAAAGGGACGACAAAAGACCAATTGTTTTGAAGAATCAACTTGACCAATATTTTTACCAAGTATAGGATATTTTAAGGTTTTTTTGTTCTTCCTTGTGCAGAAAAGGTGACTAGCAAGAGTTTGGAGGGTGTTGAAAATGAAGAGGTTGAGGAGACAAGTGAGGACAACTTGATGAACCTACTACACCAAGTCAAGTAACTGTCTAAGTTTTCCTGTGTGAAAGAAATTTTTAACGTTCCCTTTGATCTGGAGACTTTTTTGGAAGGATTTAGCAATGAAATTCTTGACTATTAGAAGGTTTCTTTTGACCTTACCAGGGAGCACAAGGTTGATAACTTTGTACAATTTAATGATATTTTTAAAGGAGGCAATTGAACACCAAGCACATGCTCCAAGAAGTTGGCATTATTCCAAGATGATTGGAAGAACGTGCATCAACCCTTGTGAGTGGCATGGAAAGAATTGTTGTAAGCTTATGATTGAAGACATTGCATTTTTGCTCTTTTTAACTCTTATTCCAATAGATAAAGGAAAGTTCAAATCTTTGCAAATCATAGCAATTGTGAATGTCCAAGATGTGGAGGAAACACTTGAAGATTTTTGAGAGAAAAGGTATAGTTAGTAATTTTGAGATATTATGGAAACTTGTTTTTTTCTATGAATTTTGTGCTGGTCTTCTATGCAGCACATTATATGCAACCACATGCCCTGGTTTGTTAGGTAGTATGGCAGCTTTGCTATTCGGTCTACACAAGGCATAGCGAAAAATCACTATCAAGCTCGTACCGGTTATTTCAGCCACACCCACCATGGAGGTGGTGCAGACAAAGCCAATAGCTTGGAGGAACTATATCAATGGACTTATCACAAACTTATTCACAAGTCACACCGCAATGAACAAGTCGACAACAATCAAACTGGCCAGGCTGTGAGATTGGAAAGCAAACGACAAAGGAAGGAGATATGGGAGGCATCGTCTGCCGCAATACGACATGCAAAGTGGCGGCTACAAAATGAATGCATGGGAAAGATTTGGACAACTCCGTCACAAGTTGTTTAAGAGCTCTTAAAGATAGTAGGTCCCTACAAGAACTCTTTGTATCATCCAACAACAATGTAATCTCACTTTTGAGTATTGTTATTAATTTTACAACAAACAAGAAAAAGGAGAAAAATGATGTAATCCTTTTTGTTGCATTAGAAATATAGATTTGAGCTTGTTCGTCACTCTTTCTCAAAAAATGTTACAAAGTATTTTGGCCTTTTAGTCTTGTGTGAGTGATCCTCCTCATCTTGCCTTTGTCTCTTGATAGAAACAACATGGTAAGCTTCTATTGCCGGCAACACATTTAGATCGGTCACTATTATCTCAGTCTCTATTTTACCATAGGGGGTTTCTTATGTAGCAGCCAGGACTGGCCGCTTATTGTTGCAAAATAGAGCATGCTTATCATACGCCAATAATTGGCAAGGGTCTGTGATTTCACATGCTAGACCATATGTTGCTTGTGTCAAAAAATAGCAACTTTGCAAGCTATACACGCATGGGCCTTGACCAAACATTGACAATGTTGCTTGCTTCTCGAGAAGCATAATCTTGTATGTATTCCATCTGATGAGGGTGCCTCCTAGATATCTAGATAGGGTCTTCAAGGTCGTCAGGAGGTAGCTTAGTGTTATTATTGGAGGAAGACTAGAAAACTTGGATAGCTCAAACAAAGCAAAGAGATCTTGGATATCGCAAAGTTCAAGACAAGGAACGTCACCAAGGTGGAGGAGCCCATCCATACTACAGAGGAAAAGCTCGATCCCTTGCTATGCACAACAACCATGCCCACCTACAAGATAAACAACAAGGAGTATTTGCTACTACAAGATATACAAAACCTCTTTGATCTAAGAGAGGACTATTGCCTTTATATTTTGGCAAAGTAGTGGACAAAGAATGGCTTTGTGGATTACAAGACACATGCCCATTGTCATTGCTTGATACAAAATTTGAAAATTCTATTGATCAGTCCCATGCTGGAGAGCATGTACTAAAAGTTAATCAAAGCTATGAAGAGTAAGGGATTCCCACAAATGAGGAGTTCCAACAATAAAAAAAGTTTGAACACATGGGAAAAGAAGCTCCAAGAGAGAGCAAAGAGAATAAACCAAGCTTTTCCATTGACCTTTGGAAAGAGGACCTTTTTGAAAATGATGAAAATACTAAGGTAAAATGGTAAAATAGAAGCATTCTTTATGCCAATGAAACTTCATTTCTTATAACTGATTTGAGGTTTTTTTTTTTTGCGCAGATTGATATTGTAGATCTTGACAAGTGTCTAGGGAGAGGGAAGGGCTCTAGGTCTTTGTATCTAAACAGGGATCAGAGTTTGGGCCATTACATTGGGAAGCTCAACAAGGAGACAATAGCTATCTACAACAGGAAGCTTTTCTAATCACCCACTCTCCCCATACTTGCACTAGTGTTTTTATCAA
The DNA here is from genome assembly GCF_014529385.1 of Adiantum capillus-veneris. Taxonomy (NCBI): domain Eukaryota; kingdom Viridiplantae; phylum Streptophyta; class Polypodiopsida; order Polypodiales; family Pteridaceae; genus Adiantum; species Adiantum capillus-veneris. Next base: position 42,034,868 of record NC_140939.1, read on the forward strand.
GGGTGGTAGGTTCACATTCAATAAGAATTTGAGTGGACAAAATTATACTTCTTCAAAAGTAAGAAGCCATTAGAGTTTTTGGACTTGCTCCAAGATATATGGGCTCAATAAGTGCATACTTTGGCACTATAGCCAGTTATGTCCTTGCGTCTTTTGGCAACATAGGCAAGCAATTGCAAAGTTACAAGAAGCAAGAGTACTTAAAGTGCAGGGGTAAAAATGAAAATCCTAATCAAGAAATCAAAATTGATCCTTGTATTATCCCCCACTCCTTCTTTGCCTCTCGTAGTTGTAAAAATATTTCACATGCATATGATCTATTGTATGATCCTTCCTTTTTTGTATACTTCTATGTATAGCTATAGCAATATCAAAACTGCCTTATAATGTTTTAGTCTCTTGTGATCTTGTTATATGCCACACTTTTCTGTAAAACCACTTGAATATTTCAAGCAAGATATTAACTTTTTGAGCTCCTCCACCATGTTTAGTGTGTTTGAAAAACTTGGTTCTTGCCTGATAGTGATAAGACCAGATTGACAAGCTTCCTTTTTTTTTAACGAACCAAGGAGTGTGATTGTAGATAATGTGTTGCACAAAAAAAAAGATAATTTCTTTCGCAACTTACGCAAGTAATGAATCAAATTAGTAAAATCAAAATTCATAAGTATTACTATGTAGTGTGTGAAGTTCTCTGAGCTCCAAGAACTTGTCATAGCTTTCTTGAATCTGTTCAAATCTTTCTTAAAGTTGGAGAGGCCATTCTTTCCCTAATGACTCTTATCACAGTAAGAAAAGTGCATGCAGTGTGCAAAGGTGAAAAATTGAAAGGGGAATATCTAAAACATCTTGAAAGTTTGGATGCACCCACGTAGTAGATACAAGGTCTTTTGGCATTGGCACCCCTTAACACATTGTACATACACTTTAATGTCTTTAGGTCCCCCCCATGTGCCATTCCACCTTGTATCTACCAAAGCCCTCAACATCTAGCTCCACCCCATTCTATTATTACAGGGATACTGGTGTGGTGGAATACCCATTTCAACACATTGAAATCTTCACTATCAACTTCAAAAGCACCCAACCACCAAATGTTCTTCAATGACTGCATACTAAAATTTTTAGGGTTTTTATTCCCTCTGTGGTACGAAGAGCCCTATCCATGAGGGTTATTGATACTCTCTCAAGATTTCTACCCTTCACAATTTCACTCTCATCTAATTTGATGAAAAATATGGCTTGCCCATTCACCTCAGGATGTTGAAGATCATAAAATTTTATCATTCCCTTTGCAAAGTTCTTAAGTCAAAGAACAGATTGTTGAAAGAGTTAAACTTGAGGTCTTTCTTCTTATCAGGATATATGTCATTGATGTGGAAAGGCTCTCCAAGTATCTCCATGACCTTGAAATTAATTTTGAACTTGGCTTGTTGAGAAATTGATGGCTTTGGAAGCAAGGACCCCTTCACTCTTGACCCCTTCACTTTTGGTAACCTGCCCTACTGATTCCAACTTTGTCCAAAGTTCCTTGAACTTTATCTTTGTACAAAGTAGAACTTTGCAAAAATCCATTGATGCAATTCTGCCTAGAAACCCTAAATCTTCTTTCATTCAATAGGTTGCCAGCAACAATAGGTGGAATCACTTCACAAAATGATTGTGATGCACCTCTCATGTTTCCTTGTAAATAGTCTGGCTGATCTAAAGACCTAAGGTAAACACAAAGAAATACTATAGCACCCAAAGATACCAACTTGCAAAATAGATATCAATTTGATTTAAAAAGAAAGCAATTTTACCTCACTGCTTTGATTCTTTTGATGAAACCTCCACCTCCTTGCTTAAGACTCTCGATATTATTTAACTTCCTTTGTCTTTGTCTAAACCCAAGCTCTGTCCTCTTTCTTCTCATTGTATTCAGTAATGATTGGAGGTTCTTTACCTTCTCCTTGATTTCTTAAAGCTAATGATTAAGAGAACCCTTCAACTATAGTAGTAAATGGTTTTCCAGCTTAAGAACGTGCCTATGTGCTACAGTGTATAGCCTAATAGACCTTTCATACCATCTCCTACAAATCTTATCAATGAAGAAAAAATGAAAAATGGTGGGATGTATTTGGTGATGGTGTCTGTAGGATACAATCTAACATATGTCCATAGATCAATGTGCTTCTTTTGTTCTAATCTCAATGCTTCTATGGAAAAGGAGGAGTTTCCCAAAGCCTATCTTGTTTTTGGAGAGGGGAATATGCATCTTCCATATCAACATGGAGATGATAGATACCTTTTTTACTAGGATTCATGAAGATGACATGGGGAAGATGATGAGTTGGATATGGTGCAGAGAAAGCTATAGCGAAACAAAAATGAGCAGAGGAAAATTTGAAATTTGTAGCAAAGAGAAAATGGTGAATTGGGAGGGAGAACTTTTGGGAAAGGGACACATTCCCAAGAGATTTGAAAACGACACTACATGTGGGGTCCCAAAAAGTGACCATCCGTGCATCCAATAAAATAGAGTTTCCCTCCCAATTTTGGGTTTAAGAATTCCTCGTTCATTTTTTCAAAAATGAAAAGTATTTTCTCTCTCTACCATTTCTTACAGGGTGAATTTGAGACCTCAAACTTCCCCTAATGGATAGAGAAGATCTCAGTGTCGATGGCGTTTATGGAAAAAAATTACAATAAGTATACTATATTTCAATAAGTACATTATATTTACATAGATGGTTGGCTGTAGAAGTTCCCACACAGAGATCCTCAAGTGCACCTAAGGTGAGTTCTCACCAATAGGGTCTATGTTTAGTCAGGAAGCTGGGGGTTGAGACATCAAGCAGACATTGCAACCAAATAGTAAACCAAGTGACCAAGTGTGTGTGTGTGTGTGTGTGTAAAACATGCCTGACAAGGAGGTCAAACAACCAAATGTTTTACAATTACAGGATCCAGAGTTATAAAAAGATAAATAGCAAAAATAATCCCCTTTAATCTGCGGTAATTGAGCATGGAAATCACACTTGATATAGGTATGTCAGTGTGTGTATCATAGATCAAGGTTATTATGACTACACCGTATCTAGTTGCTCTATTTAATCAGGTAGGGTAAAAGGGGATAGAAAAGTTGAGAGAAAACATGCTCAATGGAAACCGATCATCATAAGAGTGTGTATGTGTGTGTGTCCCATTAGGATAGTGCAAGTTAAATACTCAAGCTGAGCACTCCCAAGACATGAAAAGCTCATTTAAGCATACTTCACAAGCCATATGGAAAGTCTTGTCTAGGTAGGTCATTAGGTGGAGCCCAGTAAAGTGACAAAGCATGTGTGTGTGTGTGTGTGTGTGTGTGTGTGTGTGTGTGTGTGTGTGTGTGTGTGTGTGTGTGTGAGAGAGAGAGAGAGAGAGAGAGAGAGAGAGAGAGAGAGAGAGAGAGAGAGAGAGAGAGAGAGAGAGAGAGAGAGAGAGAGAGAGAGAGAGAACTTGACCCTCTCAAAGCTTGTGTGCACAAAAAGGGTGCTACCCTTTGGGCACCTCTGATAGAAACCCTCTTGACACTTGATGTGCAACACCAACATTATTCAATACTTGAAACTTTCTATTGGTATTTCAATTGAAACATCCACAATGCCTTTCTTGCCTTGTATCAAGTCTCAAAATTTGCTGATTGTCGACCCTCACCTATATCTCACACAAACATATGAAGATATGGGATCTACAGTGGGATGATTGAGAACCGTAGATCTTGGACAAACTTGGGCAAAGTAAATTAGGAAAAAAATGTAAACTTGTGTACCAGACCCTGCCCCCTTTGCAGAACCCCCCCCCCCCCCCCCTCAGAGGATTGACCCCACAACTCAGGGGATGAGATCCATGTGCCTTAACCACATCACCCGCACACACCACTTGTGGAATGTAGATGTTTTCATTGAGTTTTGAAGTGAAAATTGGGGGGGGGGGGGGGGGGGAAGTAAAGTTTGAAATTCTTGTAACCTTGGGTACCAAAGTTTACTTTTGTGACAATATCTATGGTGCCTGCTTAATTTTGGGGCCCTACATTGATGGGAGCCTTTGATCCCATGCCCATGTTAGATATAGCTAAGGGTGGTCAAAAACATTTACCTACTGCTCTTTGCCTTGCCGCCTTGAGTGCAACAACTGTTGCCACTTCACTTGCACAAAACCTTTCGTTCCCTTGTTGTAGCCTTATTGCCGACCCTTTGCACACAATCCACACCTCTTGCCTATGATCCATAATGCAACATGGGCTTCAAAATGGCATTCCCTTTTGATTCCCAAATCCGCATTCTCAAAACCCCAACAACCCGATCTATCAATGGTTGCAATCACAACTTATGTGTGTGTGTGTGTGTGTGGAAATGGGCTGCAAGGTCAAGATGGCATGCATCGAGAATAGTACCGGTTGGTAGGTAACTTGCAAGTGATGCATGCATTTGCATGGGGCTAGTGAAGAAGGCACACCAACAGGAAAGGGGTTGCCCTATCTACCATTCTCCCATGAAGATGAGGTTGGCCGCCTCACATGTTCCAAAGGTGGTGCCTTCCTTTTGACGCATGGCAACATTCAGCACTTGAGAATTTCTCAAGCTGCGTATAGAAGTAGTAGAGATAATTATATGTGTGATAAGAGTGATTGTCTCCTAATTTTAGCATAAAAGTAATTGTAGGAAAGGAAATTTAAGCATTCACATTTCACCGTACACGTTGTGCCAAAACGTGAGGCTTCCTCTACCAGAGAAATGTCATTTTCTCAACAAGATGAAGTCACAATGATTGAAATAAGAAATCATGATGCAAAGCACACTTATCAATTACTTTTAAGGATAATTGTGCCTTATGCATGATCACACATGCACTAGCTATTTTCCGTCAAATATGTAACTATGCAAGTCTTTAAGACTATGTAGATTTTGGAATGGTTGCACCAATGTGCATGCTTGATAAGACCACATCCTATAAAGAGGAGAGTATGCATCTGAACTCAAGCCCTTGTCACACTAAGCCACTTGTCCAACTTGGGCTTGATGGGTGGGTGCTCATCTTTGAGTCACAATGGGCTATACATGAAAAAATGGCATTGTGCTCCAACTTATAGTCATACATCAGTTGGTATTATCTCTGTCATTTGTGTTGAGCGCTAATGTTAAAACCACGTCGGGAAAGTTTGTAGGCTGATTTTTTATGGTTGGCCATCACTTTGGAAAGTTGGGTGGTCTTGTGAGGTTAGCCAGCTGATGAATCCACGAGCACAAAAATCACCTTTTTGTGAACAGATGATGGGGAGCCACATTTACTTGATCGCACTTTGTGTGCTCACTGTAACAGAAGCCTCAATGTCCCTCTTTATAACGTAGGGTTCAAATTTCACAAAAAATCAAGCCTTGAAGTTGTGTGTAGTTGAAATGACCAAAAGGAATTTGTGCAAAATACACTACAATATTTTTGGACACACCTAGGAGGATGGCCGCATGTCTACAAAACAAAAAATTGTCCACCTCGCTCCGTAGTGCAAGTGTGGGTCAATCCTCTCACGTCCATGAGTGAGATCAATACTATAACCACTTGGTTTCTTTTGATTTGTTGGAAGCTGCTTCATAGTTCTTTGTTTTGTTCCTAGCCATTGAGATGTGAGTGTGCTTCAAATATTAACCGAGGGAGGAATTATTTCCCAAGTCTCCCATGCCTCGCCCACGAGGACAAGGAATAAAGTTATCGCCATAAACAACCAGCTACAAGCAATTAATAGCAAGGATCATTACATATAAAAGAAGTGTTAATCCATACACTCAGGGGGTTCACATTGTAATTATGTGACTATCACGTGAGTGCAGCAGAAGGGGTTTCATTTTTTTCTCACTTTTTTCATACAGAAGGCTACCATAAAATGGAATTTGGGAAAAAATTATAGATTGAATAGAAAAAGGGTGTATTTTATTTCTCAAAAATTCACAGATAAGGATTTTTACAAATAGTCCTTGAATGCATGTGATATACATATTTTATACATAGTGACCCCCCCGGGTCCATACAAAAGTACAAAAGAAAAGAAAACTTCACCTTCTAGTTTTCATCTTCCTCAGTCCATAAGTTAATGGCATTGTCCACTTTAGTGGTGCCCTGGATGTTGAGGCTGATGAGGACACTGATGAATTGGTTTTTCCCATGTTTGTTATTCCCATCTTTTCTTGCATTGCCTTGAACTCCTCTTCCATTGGAAGTATCACCTCACACCTGGCTACATCATTGTAGATCGTCACAAGTGCACTTGCTGAATCTACAAACTCACCTTCTGACACATGGGAATCTATCATAGAGTACTTGTCATGCTCAAGGTCTATGATGACATTATCCTTATCTAGATTCTACACCACTATGGCGAGGCAATAGTCCTCTTGCAAGTCAAAAAGCTAATATCATTGACAGACGGACCATCGCCCGGTGCCTCCTCTGCTGCAGCAACATGCTCTCTCAAAATAATATGCAAGTATAGAATGAAACCTACATAGTATTCAGCCATCGTACATTTACGGTTATGCAGGGTGCATTTGATGTCATTTCTTTGCATATGCGTCGAAAGCTTCAACCAACTCCCATGGAAAATGTGTTAACAACACTTACCCAAAGAAAGAGCACAGATCATTCTTCACGTTGATGTATTGCAAGAGTATGCACCATTGCAAAAATGTAGGAGGGAATCTTTCTTATCTCAACGGGAGAAAGAACTTAGAAGAACAAACAAAGAACATCATTTGGATTTGTGGACCAATGGGTCTATTTACCCAAAGGATTCTATAACAAATGCCCCTTATCTGTTTGCTAATATCACTAACTTTTTACATTTCACGTACGATGGCAAGGATGGGCTATTGGGCTATACTCAGCATTTGGAAATACGAGGATTGAATGTAAAAAAGCAAAGAGACTTCCTAGAGCGATGGAGAACATGCAATTGAAGAAACATAACGAGGTATGTGCTTAAAAGATTTTATCAAACAGAGAGACAACCGAAAGCCTTGAGAAAAAGATCACAAGTTTGCGTGAGAAAAACACCATGCTTGGGAGTCAGAAAAGAAAATGATATCTATGCAATATAGACAATATGAAGATTGGTAGTGGAGGCCCGAAAAAATGATTCGAGCTTTAAGGTAACTCAAGGTTTGTTTTTGCTTTTGTATCCTATTATATAAGCGCTACACTTTCTTACTATTGATCATGATGCATTGTGCTATCTTTGCAGGTTTTTTTTACATCCAAACGCGAACAAAGTAGGTTTCAATGTCGGAGTACATTATAGCCATCTAGTTCCAAAACTTGTAACAAAAGAGATGTAACTCAGAAAAAAATTTCATAAATAGAAAGTTAGGATCCTTGCCTCCTTTATGAAGGAGAACCATGTAACCAATGGAAGTGCAAGCAATACTCAATGAGAGTGGCATCTCAAAGATGGGTTACATGGCACTCTTCAAAAAATTATCTCAAAAGCCTCAAAATAAACTACAAAGAGGATCATTGTTGCCAAAGCCATCACATGTAAAGTCTCCACGTTCACACGTAAACAATGAGGTGTTAGAAACTTGGATCACCATTCCATATTGAAGGAACATTCTTAGGCAAGGGGGATAGAGAGGTATATCATAACAAGCATAACAATCTCTTTGTTGATCTTGAAGCATTGCAAAGGTATGCAGTTCACTTCCTTTACATGAGTCGAGAGGAGTGCAATGGGGTTCTAAAGTTTGTTTTGAAGCTCAATGAATGCGAGGTCTTGAAGAACAGGAAGCTAGAGAAAGTCACCATTATCCTCATGAACAAAGATTTGGATCCGTCAATAACCAAAGAAGACCCACGATAATTCAACGTGCAATCCAAAAGAAATATTCTGATGCTGGGTCATTTTAGCTATACTTAGTTCACTCTATACTAACATAAATATTGCATATTTGGTCCTTGATTTTTTAATTCCATTTTTTATTGCAAGTTGGTAAGGAAGATTCTAAAATCCTTGATTGGGTTTTTAGTCAAACCCAAATTCCTTCTATCATCAGTGAACAAAGAAATGAAGGCGTGATTTCAATGAAAGGAGTTGGTGACTATACAATCGAATGACACATGGCAGGTGATTTAAAGACTCTTAAGTGAATGACAACATAACACACATTGCAGTGAAAAATCCATGCTTATACTGCATGGCTGATGCACAATTTCTTGAGAGTGTGCAATGGAGTAGAGCTCCCAATAGATATCTCAAGATAAATCTTTTAGGCTAGTGCTTGATATTCCTCTGAGTAGAGTTCACATTGTACACTTCATGCACTCTACAAAATAATTGAAAAGGTGGTTCATTTGTACATATGTTTTGCATGGACCTTAAATCCAGAGAGTGAGTCAAAAAGAGTCATCAAAGTATTAGAGGGAGTTCTCTCAGACATTGGTTTTCATGGAGGTAGTGTCAAATTTGAAAAGGACACTGTCTCAAAGTCATTACAAGGTACCTAGGAAAGCATCGATAGGTGGCATGACGTCCGGAAGGTTTCTTGGGTTTAGCTTCAAAGACTCTATTAGAGAGGAGAGGAGAAACCTATTCAACAAATAGAAACAATTACACAATGTGGTTAAAGAAAATGATGGTGGTGGGGGAATCCAAAACCACAAGGCAAACGTGTGGAAATCACTTGATAAAATTTTCCACTTTGTTGAGCAGTATTCTTGGGACAAAAGTAAGCTTACATCATTTTAAGAAGCCTTTCTGGATTGGAAGAAGGCATACCTGGCAGGGTGGGGTGGGCAACATATCACTCATTACATGGTGAGTTAGCATGATCCATATGCAAACAACATTGAAAACTCTACTCTATTCACTATTTGGTTTTATTCCAATGCAACACATATTGTTCAACCATGGTTTATATTTTGCCAAGACATACGGCTCATTGTCAATATGGTCTAGTAGCCATGTCCTCAACTAGCTTCCTTATCCCGCCTTTTCCAAAGTTCGTCCGCAAGAGCTTACCTGTTTCACTTAAGTGAATTTTTCCATCTTTAAAGAAAACAAGCTCCTTTGTCAAAGCGTCTTTAAAACTTTCACAATCCCTCCTTGCATGGTCAGTACTATCACACCATCTTCATCTATTAACAAAGCCTTGTCTAATTTGAGGTCATTGCCCTGTAGATTGACCCGATGGTTGCCCCTTTTCTTCTTGCCTTGTGAGCTTTAACTTGAGCTCTTGCATTCCCTTGAAAATATAATCTAGAATGCACTTGTCACTCTTTGGAACCACAACCGCAGGATTTATAGGACTCTCAAGAACACTTGTGACTTGAGTAGGATTGACTATCATCTTGTCTTTTTGTCATTGTCGCTTAGTTAGCAACAAATGGCATCTTCAACTTCATTTGAATTAGTCTTTAAGCCGTGTTCCACATCCTTATCCTCAAGTAGTAGCTCTAGCTTCTCTAGAATCTCTTTACCTGTGGCTTGCAAAAAGAGCTCTTTCTTCTTTGAGTTTAGGGTAGCCTTCTCAGTCCTTGAAAGTTGATCATAGTGGCATTCAAATTCCCTTAGCAGTTCGGTAGGCAAAAGTCCCAGGCTTTTGGACAAACTACCCACTCTAAAAAATTCCTCTTTGTTACCCTTTTAGAGTCCTCCATGAAACACTCTTCCTTCAAGGCTAATTTGAATGCTTCCCAAGGTTCCCCATGCTCATTTCTAATTGCCCTTACATGCTCTCTGATCTCGAGAACCACAACATGTTCAAAACTTTGCACCATCTCTACTTCGGGCATGAGTCGATGTAGCTCCATCTCCTTTACATACCCACAAAGATAGTTTGTTACATCTTTAAATTTAAATTGGTCCATTTTCTTCACCACAAATTGAAGCGCTTTGGTTGATGAAAGCTCCCTCCTTTTCGTAGCTTGTTGTTGTTGCATAAACACCGCAAAAGCTTGAAACATTTGTATTGTGACTGGATCAAAATCAAACCCCTGTTGCTCTTGTTGATCTATATCTTTAAACTTTTGAATTGAGGCTCTCAATGAAGCTTTTGAACCCTCACCCTGGCCTACTTCACGTCGGGTTCACCAAAAATGTGTCAAGAAGTGCGCAATACGACTAGGAAAGCACCGGACCTCTGACTGTGAGGATTCGTAGAAAATCAAGCAAGAAATAGATGATTTGAAGATAAAAACACACTAAAAAAGAACAAAACTCCAGCCATGAAATATCCACATTGAAAAGGAACCAAGATTAACTCAAAACTCTTGCATGTGTGAAGATTAGGTGTAGCCTCGCTCCAAATTGCACAGATGCAGTGCTCATTTGACTTGTTAAAAACCCTAAATTTACGCTTCAATTCTTCGTGGTGGCCATTTCATGGAAGCTTCAATACTTCATTGAAGAAGACCAAGTAGTTATTTGAGGAGGGAAACCGTAATTGGAGGCCTCACAGCCTCAACCATGTAGTGGAAGCAGCATGGGACTGCACTAGCACCCTGTAAAGGAATGGTTGTATCTCCTTGCTCATATGCTCAAATGAGCTCATTCTTGGCTTTAAAACTTCCCTCTCTACTTAGGAAACGACGGAACCATTTTCCCATATATCACACTAGGTACATCATAGAATTTGGTCCCGCATAACAAAAGCATTGAGAGTGAGGTAGATATTTTAATTTCACATTATGAATGTGCCACGGCACGACATAATCCATTTCTTTTGGAAGGTAAAATCCAAATAGATCTCTTTATTCATCCACAAATCACCTTCTTTTATCTTCTTATCAGGAAAGCTTTGATTAAACTTTGCAATCTGCTTCTCTCGCTGCTTTACATTGTGTCGATCCCGTATCACCACACCTCCTATATGCACCATCTTCTGTATCACCCTCCTATATGCACCATCAAACCACATGGTAAAGGCTCCCACTAAATCAGGCTCGTCTTTAGTTTCATCCTGCACCACCTTGGGATAGATTGGTAAATCAACAACCATACTGACCAAGATATCTGGCAAGTGAGATTGGCTCGTATGGTCAATCTTGAATTCAAACTCAAATTCCTCTAATTCTATCATCCATTTCATGATCTGCTTACGTGGCTTCAAATGCAGGAGTGTCAATTTTTTGAAAGCTTTTCATTGGAGCTTTCTCACATAGTTTAGGCCTTCCTAAGTTGCATGCTCAAACTAGAGTGTTCACTTAGATGTTTCTAAGTTTTATCTATCTTTGCAAGTTTGATACATGTACAATCCCTTCAGAACAACAACATTAGTGTATAAAAAAAAAGTACAACCCAACAAGAACTTCTATGTATGTCATTCTTGTAGAGAAACCTACAAGGCTACAACCAAAAAGGTACTATTTTTGCACATGTCAAAGTTAAATACTCAAAACAATTTTGCACATGCTACAAGCACTACCATCATTTCAAATAAAGATTCGCCAAAAGCAATAATCTTTAGGGTCCCGAATAGAACAAGTCTTTCCTCCTCGACGCATGCGATTGACAAGGTCTATACCAGACCCTGGACCTTTTGTTGACATCTTAAAGATGTAGCACTTATCATTTGGGCCACCTTGTCCAGGGAAATGACTCCCATGAAAGTAAGGAAAGTGAATTTTTTCTTCAAAAGCATGATGTGGTCAAACCCATCCCCAACAATCGAGTCTTGTTGTCTTTTCTCAGTAGCTACCATTACCTTAAATCTATTAAAAAAAAAGTGAAAATTTGAAATAACCTTATTGCACTGAAAAATCTAAATGTCAAATGTTTTACCTTTGATTTTGAACTAGTGGAATCATTTCTTCCAACATATTTGAGAGCTCTGACTCCCCCATTTTTAGTTCATGTGAACCAACAATAGCGTCAACCAATAACTGTCTGGTGACAATCATCTGAACTCTTCTTGGTCCACTGCTTCTATCCACCTTCAAGAAACTTCCAACCATATTCCATATTCTCTCTATTGTGGCTCTTGACACACCTGCTTGAACTTCATGCAAGTGATGACCTATGTGAATCATCATTCTTGTAAGCTTTGGATCTGAGGGAAAAATGTAGTACACTGAAAACTACTTTTTTGCAATAATGACAAGTGATACATAGGTTTTCGTCTTCACATAGAAGCCCTTTGCTTACTTGCTTATCCAAGTAACCATGAAAGAAGGATACATTGAACTTGGTGTTGTTCAAATAATACGGGCAAAGAACTCTATGACAACTAATGAGCCCAAGCAATAACTAAGCCTAACAATACAATTTATGGACATGTTAGTTTTATGCGGCCTAGTCCAAAGATGACCATCAAATTTTTGCTCCATCCCTTCCATCCTCTTACAACCTTCTTCAATAGGGAGTAGCACAAAGGAAATGTCACCATCATAAACTTGTGGAAGTTCAATCACCTGTTTGATTTTCTTACTATTGTTTATCAGATGTTGTAGTCTGAAACATGTTTTGCTACCTAAAATCCAAGGGATAATGGAGTTTTTTGTCAAATCATGCACGTCATCATCACTGGAGTCCAATCTTTGTTTTTTATCACAACAGGCTTTGTTTCATCTTGCATTGATGGATTGTTTATCTCAAAACAATCTTCTTTTGCACATGGATTGTTGTTGATGCTTGTTATGCCTGGCTTAGCACCAAAATCACTCTCGCCACTATCTCTAATATAGAGCATATCACTAGAATGTTCAATGAAATACTCAGAAGAGAGAGTAGAGTCCAATAAAAAGTGCTCATTTTTGTCAATATCCCACTCTGAAGGGGTTTCGATATACATTTTTTCCAACCCGATGTAAACTATTGCTTTCAAACAGGTAAATTTGTAGGTTGGAGGAAGAAGACACTGAAGATAATATCTACTGAAAGACTTTGTTGTGTCGAAGATCTACTTCTCTAGTGTGAGTCTCTTTTCCAAGTGTCCAGGAGATAGTTACTATGTTCATCTCCATAGCAAGACTGCTGAAGCGCGTCACCACTCGAATCTCTATCCATGCATAGCATAATATACCTGCAGAATCCATGTCTTCTCCCTCTCCGGTGCGAGCATGTTTTCTGTCTGCGCCGCGCGCGCGGACATATAGCGTGCTTCTACTCGGAAGAGACACGTGCTGCAAAGCTAGACGGTCGTCGTCATTGTTGTCCCTGCGTTGTCGTCATCGTGCTGCATAAGTCCCTGCGGACAATCGATGCTTTGCATTGTGAGACATTTGTTGCAAAAAAGTGGCTATAAGAGCCAATCAGCTGCAAGAACCATGGTAGTGGGTCGTAGCAGCCAATGCCGATCGAGCGAGCCACGCTGCTGCTGCGGAAGCCCCTTACTTCTTCGCTAGGGAGACAAGGGCAATGTCGTTTGAGCACATGCCTTGATTAAGGGTTCAAAGCATGGCATTTCCATGGCCAATGTATGCTTAATCATTAAGCCACAGAAGCATTTGAGCGCAAATTATAAGCACAGCAAGCCACTTAATCCATAATTAAGAGGTGATTAGCAAAGTCGTTCCATTTCTCAAAATCATGGCATGCCTCTAGATGCACGTCTTTTCCTCTTAAGTTCAACCCATTCCTTGGTCATCTTGGAGGTGCTCTCTATTGCCACTTCCTCCTCATCTTGCACATCATTCGCACTCAAAGCCTTGCATAGACCTAAATCTCCGTGGCGACCATATTCAGCCCACATAGAGTTGGGTCTCGTTGGTGTAACAAATCAACCCAAAAGGTGTTTCATCTTGAAAAATTATCATAGCAGTAACCTCCTTAGAGTCAAATTGAGTCAAGTGTTGCATTGCAGTTTATCTGTTTATGCAATATAAAGTAAATACTAGTCCTGTATAACAGGGTGGGGGGCCATTGAGAGGGTTGGTTGCCAAGGAGGGTTGCATATTTTTACAAAAAGGAGAAATCAGCATTCATGCTTTGAGCCAATGACAACATTACTTGCTCAAGGCCCACAAAATCGGTTAGTTAACACTTGACCCATTGCAGCAGACCATGCTACATCTAAACCAGATGCAAGCTATTGGAGGCCAACACAAATGAGTATTGGTTTAGTTGGAATCTGTCGGTTTAGTTGCAAGTTATTGGAGGCCAAAACAAATGAGTGTCTTTTGATGTTTCTCAAGGTATGTATATGAGTATACGGTACCTCAAGCCCACTTCAAAGTTTTAATGGAGGATTGTTCCACTGAGAAAATTTTGGTGCTAGTTATTGGTTTTGACATGTACTAGTTGGTTATTGGTTTTGACAGGTTTTGACGTAGTTTTTATGCCAAAATCTAAGGTGTTTTCTCTATGGCCTTGAAACCATCTTGATTTATGCAAAAATCTAAGGTATTTATCTTATGTTCATTTTTTAGCAGAAGGTCAAGCTTTTCTTCTTCTTTTTTGTTCTTTGGTATTTATACATTTGTTATGGCTTTTTTGCACTTATAGTATTTTAAGAGAGAGTTAGTAGTTGTAAACAAAGTTTTGATTATGTTATTTATTTTCTTTATAGAGATTTAAGATATTTACCATGGCTCCTAAACGCTCCATGAGAAAACGAGAAGTGAAATGTTCAACGGGTATGACTCTACGGTCTGGGACTGTTCAAGGAAGGCAAGTTACACTTGAGGATGGTTCCTCAAGGATTCTACCAATGAGTCCACCAAAGAATTCTATGAAAAGAAGAAATCAATGTGTGTATGTTGATGATGAAGTGTGGTCCTTGGAAAGGTCTATAGATGGAGCTTCTAATAGCACTGCTATCACTCCAAATAGTATTGGTCCATCTTTTGCTCCCACTCCACAAACCACTCACACAAAGAACAATAACCAGGATGAAGAAGACGACTTTTCAAAGCATGACAGGGTTTTTGGGGAGAATGTGTCTCTAGGGTTGATGAATGAAGTCATAAGTCAATTTCATATCAAAAGAAAGTCTGAACCCCCTTTTGTTCCCTTATGTAGATTAATAGCTACAGATGCTGTTCGATGTGCAATTTCGGATGCACCTTGGTTGGCATCCACGTTTGATAGGGTTGGCTATGTCTCTTCAATGGGTTCTTTTATTGTTTCACTTAAAGGACGACATGGAGAAACAAAACATTTGACAGAAGATACGATTGAGAAGTGGGATCCAATATGGCAAAGAATCAATGCAGAATTTGAAAAGAATCTTGTGGGTGATTGGGTAGATCTTCGAGGCAAACTGTTTTTTATGTGGGATGGTAACCACATGTTAAAAACTTGGATGCGACGAATTGAAGAAGGCAAGTGCTTCTTTTCTCTTGTGTTTGAGCTTGAATATACATTGTTGCACTTGAAAATTTATTTTGGATGATGTTTCTTTTGTAGAGCACTCTGAGGATGAAAAATATCATGTGCAAGTTCGTTGTGAATTTATTGAGATAGAGCAGAGTTGATTGAGTCTTGATACAACAAACGAGTAAGAATTATATGGATAATTGTTGTTCAATTCTCTGGTTGTAATGTGCTTTTTCATTTGATTATCCGTCAACTCTTTCTTTTAGAATCTCACGGGCTATAGCTCCACCCAACTTGGCACATGAAGTATTTATGTTTTAGACGTTTGGTATAGCGAACAAGTCGAGCATAATGGAATATCTCACTCCTGAGCAGAGATCTTGGATGGAGGTTGAGCTTAAATTGGAGGCAAGACATAAACAAGGGATTGTGCCATGGTACTCAACGCCATGCATTTTGATTGCTCAACTTGTTTGGGATAATAGATACATTTCTTTAAAAAATTTAAATTGCAAGTACTTTGAGAATGAGTACGTCTTCAACTACTTTACTTTGAAGGTGCCTTAGTTGAAGGTTACAAGTTATGCATGAGTCCATCTTTTCAAATAAGCCTTTAATTTTCATGTGGGAAGTCTATTCAAGTTATGGATTGGGTTACGATTTGTATAATGCCCTAAATTCCCACGTGGGAAGCCTTTGCAGAGGTGGCAAGTTATGGATGGAATTTTGGCTTGAAATATGCCTTGAATTCCCATGTGGGAAGCCTTTGCAGAGGTGGCAAGTTATGGATGGAATTTTGGCTTGAAATATGCCTTGAATTCCCATGTGGGAAGCCTTTGTAAAGGTAGCAAGTTATGGATGGAGTTTTGGCTTGAAATATGCCTTGAATTCCCATGTGGGAAGCCTTTGCAGAGGTGGCAAGTTATGGATGGAATTTTGGCTTGAAATATGCCTTGAATTCCCATGTGGGAAGCCTTTGCAGAGGTGGCAAGTTATGGATGGAATTTTGGCTTGAAATATGCCTTGAATTCCCATGTGGGAAGACTTTGCAGAGGTGGCAAGTTATGATGGAATTTTGGCTTGAAATATGCCTTGAATTCCCATGTGGGAAGCCTTTGCAGAGGTGGCAAGTTATGGATGAATTTTGGCTTGAAATATGCCTTGAATTCCCATGTGGGAAGCCTTTGCAGAGGTGGCAAGTTATGGATGAATTTTGGCTTGAAATATGCCTTGAATTCCCATGTGGGAAGCCTTTGGAGAGGTGGCAAGATATGGAGGGAGTGATGGTTTGAAATATACCTTGAATTCCTGCATGAGAAGCTTATGTGCAGTCATGGATTTGTTTGTGTTGTGTTGCTAATGGCTCATAAAAACATTGTTAAATAATTGTTTTGCTTTGAAGGGGAGATGGGAATCCTTTTTGGCTGATGAAAAGAGAAGGCTTAGAACTTTAGGTCTTCTTGGGGAAGATTTAAAAAAGAAGATGAATGAAGCTTTAAAGAAGGAAGAAGAAAAAATGAGAGATAGCGGATATAAGTACGTTTATATTGCAAATCCTGCACATGGTGAAGAGTTTTTTACTATGCTATTTGACAAGGATTGGCATGAAAAAACAATGGTAGGGATCACTCGTGATAAATTATACAGCTTGTGCGCCGCAAAGATCACAATAGAGAGGTATATATTATTTCATCTTAAACTTTGGTTTATTATTTTCATGTGCAATGTAGTTAGTAACATTAATTTCTGGATCAACGATTGTAATTCAATAGACACAAAGAACTTCTTCACATGATGATTTTGACCAAAGTTAAGGACTCCAAGGGAGGTCATTTTGCAAACTATAAGAAACTTAGAGCCTACATGAGGCAAGAAACCTATTGGCAGGGAATGTCTGGTGAAGCTACAATTATTATTTCTAAGTTTGAGGTGGAGGGCCCTTTGTTGCCAACAACATTTGAGGCCTTTTTTAAGGCATCTAGGAAGACACATGTTTTATTGGCTTCTACTCAAGTTATGGCAAACATGAAGAGTGCTTCAGCTTATGCCTCTTTACCCGAAGTGATGCATGCAAGAAAACATCTTGTGTACAGGTATTGTATTTCTTGAATACTAATTTTGTTTCATGATGATGTATTTTATTGTCTCATTTTTATATTGAATTTTCATTTAGATGGCTATTGAATTGTATGCGGCTGAGGATGATAGAGTCTATGCCGGAGGATGTACAAGAATGGTTAGATAAAGAGGATGAGAATACTCTGTTCTCGTCAACACTCTTGAAAAAGGGTATTACACCTTGGGAGTGCTCTCACTGTCCATGGTGGTTGGAGTATCCCCTAGGTGTTATCCCAAAGAGCGAGCAAGAGATTCATGCTCGTAAGTGAACTACAATCTCTTGTATGAAGTACTATACTTTGGTTAAAATAGAACTTTGTTGATCTTTTTTTTGGTGAAATTTTGTATGGAAAGTTTTTTTGGAAGAGAGTCCCATCTCTAATGACGGTGTAATCTCACCCAAAGCTACATACATTGAGCCATCCACCAAGCCACCCTCACGTGCAAGAAAAGGTAAAAAAAGTATAGAAAACCCTCCCAATGTGTGCATGTAGATGGTGATGTTGAGGAGGAGAGCTTTCCAATTTCTCTTCTACCAAAAAGATCCACCTTAGCATCAAAGTCTTGCTTCTCTGAGACTATTATGAGTCGTTCTCTATATGAGAGGATGCCAACAAAACGTACCACAGGTAGACGTTCTTTTCTTATTTATTTGCTTTTTATTACTCTAATTAATTATTGCTTGCATTAACCATTGACATTCCTATGGTTTTTGAAGCATTCTTTGAGATTCTAAAAATTGCATTTTCATGTTTAGGAGAGGAGTTTATTACATGTGTGGATGCTTTGTCATTGGATGCGGAAGCAATTGATGACCTAGCATGACATAGGTAAGACTTACATATTTCTCTAAAAAGTTATATTACCATAATCTACTCTTACCATAATCATTTATTTTGTGTTAGTATTGAAATTTTGTTCAAGAAAACACCAATCTATGATGGGTGCGAGTATGCATTGAAGGGGGAAATCTCCCAATATGTGGCAAGATTGATCTTTGTAGACTTCCCTACATCCATGTTAGTTGATGGTATTCACAACCACACTATAGGTGAGATTTTTTTATGTCATTTGGGAGGCTTTGTGTTCGTTATATAATGCATATATGTTATGATGTAATTTTTCATTTTAACTTGAGTGTGTAGGTAATGTAAAAGTTGTTCCTGAGTGGAACCACTTTTCCACTGCCTTGGTGACTAGTGTCATGGAAATTGCTGATGTTCACTTGGCAGATGAGGGTTTCTTGGTGACTTTGTCTCTTGCACAACATTTGGGAGATCTTGTCATGCAAGCTAATAGATTTAGTTTGTAGCTCCATCGCTCGTGGACTTTGATGTGTGATGGGGGATATTTACACCTAGAGACTGTTGAGCAGGTGAGGTTGCCTTCTCTATGTGAAGCTTGCGTATGAATTTAGAGTTCTTCTTTTTAAGTGATTTGTTCTCTCCTTTCATAGGTGATGGATCTCACTCTTGGTCTATTTTATCGTAAGAATACTCAAAGCATTACACCTCATTATGATAGAAAGGCTGGGGAGGATGTTTCTCCTGAGTTCATTCCGACCTCAAGAAGCTACCTCACAGAGTCTCCTCCTCGTTCATGTAATGATTATACAAGTTTAGCTGGAGATTTGATTCGAGGGGGAGCAGTGCGTACTGAGACGTTTTACAGGTAACTTTCTAGGCATGAACTCTTGTGAATCAGGACACACATCTTAATACTTCTATGCAATCTCTTGTCGTTAAACTTTGATTATTATGTTTGACACAGTTGGTTGCTAGAAACATTCACATATGAGGACCACCATGTTATGGACATCTTTGTTGGGTGTGGTGGTTTGGGGCTTGCTTGCACAAAGGAGATACGTCATTGTCTAATGTTAGAGGGTGATTTCTTTGTCTTCTCTGAGTGTTTAGAGAAGAAAGTTTGTGGTCCTCCTCCTGAGGAGAAAAACTAGTAGATAGCTACTTCCATTGGTGGACAATTATTTTTGTGACTTGACTCTATGTATTGTTTGAGATAGTATTTTTTTAATGCAACAACGAGCAACATATGGAGATTGTGGGTTTTTTCCTTGTCCCCACAAGGGTTTTTTCACCCACAATCATGGTGCCTTGATTTGAAAATCGAGAATCAATCTATATGTTGTTCAATTATGGGAAAAATGTTGTGTTTCTCATGTCATTATCTTGTTCTTGTTGTTCTTATTGGGGTTTAGGGTAATGCAAGCAAATGCCTACTCAATAATCATCATCATGTGTGTTTGTGTGTGTGTGTGTGTGTGGGGGGGGGGGGGGGGGGGGGGGGGGGGTCTCTCTTATTCTCTCTAATTTCTTATAGCATGAACAAAACAAAGACTCATTACTAGAGTAGACTTCAATTTTCCTCATACCAAAAATTCAAATATTTCACTTCTCTCTCTCTCTCTCTCTCTCTCTCATATTCTCTCTAATTGCTTGTAGAGAAAACAAGATAAAGACTTGTTGCCAGGGTAGACTTCAACTTATCCCATGCAAGAAATTTAAATATTTCACTTTGCGCTCTCTCGCTCTCTCTCTCTCTCTCTCTCTCTCTCTCATATTCTCTCTAATTGACTTATAATGCGAACAAGATAAAGACTCGTTGTGCTAGAGTAGACTTCAACTTACCTCATACCAAAAATTCCAATATTTTACTTTGTACTAAAATTCTTGTGGATCATAAACATAGACTTTGTGATGATCTTTCTTATAAATACTACATATATGACATTGCAATATCAATATATTGACGTTGATATGGTTAGTTTTTTTTAAATCAAATCTATGTTGTATTACTATGGCCCTTAATTGTGTCACAAACATGTAGAGCACAAATTTTTTACTATGCACTTTATCCTAGTTCAAAAGCTATATACCTTAGTATGTGCAAAAGGTTACATCTGATTTTTCTACCCACAAAAAGCTCTAACTTTGTAGAGAAAGCTCGAAATGAAAAGCTCCTATATTTAATATCCTCCAAATGCAGCACTACTTTTGACAACAAATTCTTGCCCGTCAATACATAAAACTCCCAAACGATAAGATACATCTTGAACTTTCTGCAAGCAAAAACTAAGGCCATGATTCATTGCTCCTCTTTGGTGTAGGTTGCCTCTCTAAGACTTATTACCCTGCTTTCAAAATAAATAGTCTTATAGCTTCTCCCACCTTTTGCAGAAATACCGTTCCAATAGCCATCATGGCAACATAAAATTCATCTTCTTGATTGGGTGGAGACACCGTAGGTAGTTGACACAAGATTTCCTTCACCCTATCCAAAACTTCCTAAGCTTCTTCATCCCATTCAAAACCATACACTTGTTGCGTCCTCTTTTGAAGGGGGTATACATACTGCAACACCATCCCAAAAAACCTTGATAGATACTTCATCCTGTGCACAACTGATGCTAGAATTCTTACATTGGAAGGAGGCTCCATCAAGACTAGAGCCTTAACCGTTTCCAAATCCACTTCAATTCCATTTTGTGACACCACATGGCCCAATAAAGATGCTCAAGGTTGTGCTAGCTTGCATTTTTGTGGGTTCAATTGGCCTTCTTCTTCATCAAGCCTTTGAAAAAAATATGTAGCTTCAACAATTGAGCTATAGCACCCAATGTCATCCATGAAAACCCTAATGAACCCACCCAAGTATGGGCCAAACTCCTTGTTCATCCAATTTTGAAAGGTGGCATAGGAATTCACCAATCCAAATGGAATCCTATGGTAAGAAAAACATCTTTATGGAGAGATAAATGTCATCCTCAGTTGATCTTCAAAAACAATCCCTATTTGAAAGTAACCTGAAAACCCATCCATGATGGAATACCTCTCATGGCCAGCTACCTAGTTTAGGATCTCATCCTGAAACGACAACATGTAGCGGTTTCTCTTGGTCATTGCATTCACCCACCATTTCCCATTCTTTTTAGGATTAATAACCACCAGGGGTAACCCACTCAAACTCCTTCATGGGGTATATAATAATTGCATCAAAGACTCTTTTCTTGCTTGGTCAAATACCCACTTAGCATGTTGACCACCTCTTTCGTACATGTAGTTGCACCTCTTCTTTCACGCAAGAGTCTTTCCCAGTGACCCCAAATAGATCAGCATCAATCTTGAGCATACCATCCTCACTTTCCTCTTCCTCTGTATCTATATAGCCTTCATCATAGGCAGTCTTCGTCACATATTCATAGCTTGTGGTGTCCTCGTCTCTTGCCGGCATAGGACGAAAACGACTCTCCTTGGTCTAGCACCACCTATGTTCCTCTCTCTTTGTCAGGCAAGGTGAACATCCTGCTCTCCCAATCCTATTCGGCACCTATTACCAGCAATAGCCACAACCTACCCAAGATGATAGGGTACAAATTAAATTAACTAAATATACCAAGCATGTGTAACACTTATATATAATAGGAGGTGCGGGGGGGGGGGGGGGGGTTTACACAAAAGGTGGTTTGACTTTTGAACTAAAAACAAAATTTCTTTACAAACTTTAAGTTACTCGAGCGGGAAAAACTTTCAGTGGTTTGAATATGGATAAACAAGCACTTGAGGTACAAACATTAGGCAAAAAGATCGGTGGGAAACATCACAAATAAAAATGGGGGTGTCAAAGGGGAGCATGAGAAGACACCTACTTACAAGGGGTATGGAGATGTTCGGGCAAAAAAGAACCAAGATGTCAGCTAAGACCAAGGGGCAAGGTATGTCAAAAATTGCTCCAAAATTACTCTTGCAAAAATGAGAAGGATTAGGGAAAGGTGAGTTAGAGTATAATCACTTGTTTAAACAAGTGAATTTTTTGTCAGAATTGTTTGTAAATTTTGCCCAATGGTCCAACAAGTGATAGGTTTGCTATGGTGTGCAAGCATGGGTGAATTTGTACAAGCTTGGTGAATTGGTTTCCTAATATCTATGGAAGGGTTAATCTTTCTAGTTTGAGAGTAAAGGCTAATTTTATGATGGTTTTTTGGGGGGGGGGGGGGGGGGGGTGTGTGTTGTTGTTGCGGCAAAGGTTTTGCTTAAGAGTTTTTTCTTTCTAGGTATGAGATTGAGCTAAACACTTTAAGGAAATCTTTACAAGCAAATATCTACCCAAAGCAAGGTACAAAACATAAGTTTATTCCTCTTAGTTTTTTGAACCATACCACCCTTAGATGCTCTCTCTTTCTTTTAGTATGGTAAAATAGGTTCCACCTTGGAACTATTACTGCAACACCATGCTAAAAGTCTCTATTTATTTGTGGCAAAGAGCCTTTACTACTTGAAACAACCTTGCGGATTTCTACCTCTCCTTCGAAATTGGGATAACAAATTATGGTGTTCTTTGAATTAGAACAAAAGTCCTTCATGTATCCTATGTGAGCCACATCTTTGAGCTTTATCTCCAAAAATTCACAAGGCTCCTTCAACCATCCTTTGTGTGACTTTCATATGTGTGCTAAATTTGCTCCAAACAAGGAAAACCTCATCACGAATTGAATCCCTTTCAATAACACAAAGACAACATTGTATTACTCAAGCCCTATCAAACCTATTCCATAGAGTTTACCTTGATCCTATTAAACATATAACATTGTTATGTTTAGGACCTTCCAATACTACATACTCAAACTTTGTACCAAATCTCTTCACCACTAACGTCTCACTTTTTTGTTGTCTCCACCATACAAAATCCCTTGGTAACTCAGTATTTGTAGCTCAATTCAAATACTGCCTATGTTCCCTTTTTGAACACTTAGCCCTTCACCTTGTTCACTTAACCCCTTGGTAGTTTTATGCCTATATATTTTAAAATTGCACCCTTGACTATAAAATCCATGAAGCCAAAAATCCTATGCATCCCAAAAATCTCACCCTAAGTTATTCGTGCTCTTTTGATGTACCTATAAATATGTCAAGTTATAGTGCCAAAGCTATTAAAGTTAAATCCCCTTTCTTCTCCCCCCAATCCTCAAACTAAATATCTCTTACTTGCTTTAGCATTATTCCTTGCACATCAAAACTCCCATTTTTATACCATCTTACATCTAGCTCTTGGACTAAAGGGAACTATTAACCTACATAGCCATTATACAATCACTACATTTGCTACCACAATTTACTACCATAGCAACCCACCTTCCTCAATTCATGCTATTGCTATCAAAGTGTTAACCTCAGCTTACCTCTAAAAGAGGCATATTACCATCTCCCAAGGGTCTCTCTCTCTCTCTCTCTCTCTCTCTCTCTCTCTCTCTCTCTCTCTCTCTCTCTCTCTTTCCACCCACCCACTATCCACCCCTTCTCTTTGTGCTCTATAAAACATGTCCCGCTTACTCTTGTCAAACACATTTCACTATTCAGTATCAATTCTCTCTCTTATCCCCATAGTCTGGTTTGACTTATCTTGGCACTCATTTGAGCTTTTTTTTTTCACTCCCTCGGTTCCCACATTGTTAGTCGTTCCTTGATGGCTCGTATGAAGCAGATTGCTTGGAAGGTTTACTAACATGAAGGATCATCTAGCAGGGCTTAGTACGATGCTGTTTAAGCATCAACATTATGTGTGCCAAGAAAAAGTCTGCCTTGTTTATGCGCAACCATGAGAAGAAGGAGATACAAACAGAATTGAAATGTGCTATTGGAGCTCAAAAAGCGTCAAAAACATATTTCCCTGGCTATACCAAAGCTACCTTTTCAAAGATTTGTTCGTGAAATTTGCAATAGAAACAACCTTCATTTCAAATGTTCTTGTAGTGCAATGGGTTGCCTCCACCGAGTGACGAAGGATTTTTTTATCGAGTTGTTTCAAGACAGCTACATTATGATTGCTCACGCACATAGATCAACACTCATGCCATGGGATTTGAACCGCTTTCAGCTCATCGGGTTTAGGTATGACAAAAAATTGGCGCATGTGGGTATATCCGACTAGTAGGAAATGTCAAGGTGGTTGACATTTCTACATATATCGATCAGTATAGAACCTGCCATTGTGGTATGGGGATGTGTCCTCTATTTTGGTTTTGGGCCCCATGAGATCGACATTTTGGGGGATCTTAGCAAGAGTTGGCGAACTCAATTATTAACTTCTTTTTGTGGTTAATTATTGTTTCCCCATCTTGTGTTGGTTGCAAGTTTACTATGCTTTTTGCATGATAGAATATGTACTTGCTCGCAGTTTTTTGGTTTTGAACCTTGAATGTCCAGGGTGAGGTTTTTGTTCTCGACTCCTAGTTTTCTGTAGTTCTCTTATTCAACAATACATCATCGATGGAGATAAATGATTGGTTTCGTCAACATGGAGACATCGAAGGTTTTATTTCTAGCTTACAATGAAGAGTAAGTGTTTCCATTAATAGCAATCCACCTTCTATGTGTATGTTAAAAACATGCATCTTAGTTGACCTTACTTGTTAAAATAGTTCCCACTAGAGCCTGGTTGCTTTGGTCGTGGAGAGGAAGCATTGCTATCTTGCAAACTCGGTGCATGGTTTCCATGGGAATGTTCAAAGGTTAGTGGAGTCATTTTTTGAGTGTCACAAGCTATTTATGAAAGTGTTATGACACTTAATTCAAATTGTTTAAGGTCTATTCAAAATCTAGTAACTGCTCTAGAGGCACTGGCCAAGGAGAAGATATGGGAAGAGATGACCATTTTGAGTTGCAAGGTCTCCAAACAACAAGACATGCATTCCTATGGCTGGAGGGTGTAAATGAATGTAGAGCTCTTTTTGGAGCACATATATGGGGAGAAGCATAAAAGCATAATCACGTGCTTTTTGTTCATCACTATCCATGACTTAGAACCTCTTAAAGTAACTTATGGGGTTGAATTATTTTGCATTCTAGAAAACTAGTAGATTATACAGATGTTCATGTTGATTTGTTCTTGACCACATTGGTTGAGAACATAATCAACATTGTAACAACATGCCCGGAAGGAGTGTACGATGAGTTTGTGCCACTAGCACCAAGGCCCACTCCACTCTCCTAGGCCCTCGCCCCCTCATCACCCTCCACCCATGTTCGATGCCCTTGCCTCTTCTACACACCAACAAACACCACCCCCACAACAACCATCCTCCCTTGCCTCACTCTCTATCCTTCATGCCCCTGCATCACCTGCTGTTGGAGATCATTAAAAAACTCATTGAAATGTACTCATTTCTACTTATTGAATAAAAAATTGGGTGCAAATTTTCCTATATATTGATCATTTTATAATGTTTACAAAAGCGTTGTGTACAACTTGTTAAGAAAATGGCATTCATATGTCGTCTTGGGTTTAGGGTAAAGTGCTTTGTTACAATGATCTGTGAAACTGGCCTTTGTATCAAGCTATGCAATGCACAACGTCTAGTCTATTGTTTGCAATATGTGCACATACTACCGTAGTTTCCTTTCTCTCGGGTACCCTCGGCACAACAAGCGGCGAGAGAAGAGTTGAGTCGACATGATCACAATGAGAACGTAAATTACATAGACACGATACCTAGTGGATGTGCAACATAGTACCTTTCATATGTTTCACTTGAAAACAAATTTTGCAGGCATGCTGAGGTCGATCTTGTTAAGAAAATCCTCCCACACTGTCTTAGGGTGACATTACTTCTAACACTAACAACTGTCACCAACTCCTTTTCACACATAACTTCAATAGCCTTTAATGGATTATTAGCATCATCGCATAGGTCCTGGTCCATATCTATCAAGTGACCTTTTTCTTGATGCCACCTTATGTAGTAGAAAGAAACTATAAAGTTTTGTGATGCTATTATACACTTGCACACGATTGATTGTTTGTTCACCTTGCACAAAATTCCCTCAGTGGATATCCCAAGCGTCATCCAAAAAATCAAGGCAGTTTTTTGACTTGCAGATGAACATGGTCTTTGTCTTTCTAGCCTCTTCATCATGGAAGAAGTCTATATATACTTGTAATGGCATGAAGATAGAGACATGTATCTGCCTGTTTGCAACCTTTGGTCATAAGAAATTTTGAATTTCTTGATGGAGCTTGAGTCTAAAACACTGAGAATTTTTAGAAGATGGGATTGGCCACTCCAGACCATTACGCGGGGGAAGTGGGAGATGACTTAGGGTGCCAAATGCATGGGTAGAGCAGGGAGCAGAAAAAGTTGTAGAAGAAGACCCCCTTTTTGCGAGTGCTCTTCTAGTGCTAGTTTTATACATAAACTCTCCCATCTATGCATGAAAAGCATCAAAGATGCCCATTATGCACTCCACTGACTGCCAATCTTCATTGTCGGAGGGATAAATATCTACAAAATTAATCGGTAAGATAATGATCTTTGAATAAATTCACAAAAGAGACTGCTATATCAAGTATAGTAAATGCACAATTAGGTCTATTAGCAGCAAACCCCAATGGTGTCTCTCGCAACCAGAGCTCAGAGTGCATATATGCATGCTCAATGAGCACTTCCTTTATTGACTTCCCCATCTGAGATATACAAAATTCTGTCACACATCTTTTGTAGCTATTGATGAATTTTTTACTCGCCCACTTTCTTCTTCTTGTCTATAGAAGAACCCAATTTCCAATGGTTATTGTAGTGGATAGCCATCGACCATGGTCCAGGTCGAAGATGTTGAATATCTCCACTAACTTGATAAATTTAGACGATGGATGAGGTCTTCTGCTCTCCATTGTTGTTTTCTCTACGGATTTTGTGACGGAACATAGAGAAGATAAGGAAAAGCGAAGAAAATGATGGGAAGAGAGTTTCACCTTCGGTATATGAAAACTTTTCTTAGAAAAGTGCACTTGAATTCAATGTGATTTATGCCACATTCAGCCTACCTCTAGAGGTCTAGACAGAAGGATTATTTGCACAAATCACGACGTATCTTATTTTCCAAGCTTTTTAAAGCAATTAAAACATCATGTCTAAAAATGCAATATTTTGAGATAGAAATAAAATAAATCGGAGCTACCGTTCAAAGCAGAGCAAAGCCATTAGCAGTGTGATCGGAGCTCAACCCATTAGCGAGGATAGGGGAATTGTTAAAGTAATGTTTTTCTAAAAACAAATCCCACTCCTCAATAACATCCAATGTTTACTTGATTAGCCTAAGCGAGTTTTTTTAATTCTTGAGCCTACATGTTGCTGATTGGCATGATCTAAGCCATTGACCTCCAACCCAATCACAAAGCCAAGATTTTCAAGCTTGCTTTTCATGATGATCTCAAGCATACATCATACTATTAATATTATCACCGACAAACGGCTATGTGTGCTTTTAGACACGCAAAAGGACGATGTTGATTCTTGTTCCTCGTTTTGAAGGTTTTCATAGAGTTGGAAGCCAACATTGATAGTTCTGAAATGTTAGCAGAGCTCATCATGGACCTCACACAAAAGAGTGATATAAAGTTTTAGCATGTAGAAGGCTATGCATATAAGTAGACCTTGAGCATAGGATGGGTGCAAGACATGAAGAAGTGGTTTGAGAGATGGGATGCATTACACTTACTACATGATGTCTCAATAGACTCCCAAGTGAGTGAAGCTTTTCTACAACACCAATGTATTATGGCTTGGGAAAATTTTGGCATGGTCATGTTGTCGTGCCACTTTGCGGGCACGGGGTGAAAGACAAGAATCTGCATGCAATTTCAAGTTTTGCCAAACTTGTGATTTATGACAGGATCTGATATGACAAACATGATTTAAATGTATGCAAAATTTGAGTTTTGATGCCTAGAAACGAAGTTGGTGCCTGCAAGCCAAGCTATAGTGATGCTACCAAAAAGTGGTTTTATAGGAAAAATTTGTAGTGTTCAACAAACTCTCCAAGCTTGTCTTTACGGATCGTCAATTGGAGCTATGATGTGAAAGTTATGGAAGTTTGAAGTTGAGTGATTTGTAGATCTGTACCACATTGGGAAACTGCATTGGAGATATATACCTAATGTGGCAATTTTGCAATGCTTGGTTGATAGGGTTTGTGGGAGAAAAATGTTTTGCTATCTAATGCTTTGATTGATATGGTCAATGGAGGAATTGAGTAGCCGATACATATTCCAAATGTGGTGCCTTTACGAAAGCACATTGAGTTCCTGATGAGCTTTTTGTGTCAAATGTGCTACATGAAAAATGGTTAAAGGGGGACATCATCAACAAGTAGAAAAACGGCAGAGAATTGAGGCAAGCATGAAGCCATAT
Source organism: Adiantum capillus-veneris (assembly GCF_014529385.1). Taxonomy (NCBI): domain Eukaryota; kingdom Viridiplantae; phylum Streptophyta; class Polypodiopsida; order Polypodiales; family Pteridaceae; genus Adiantum; species Adiantum capillus-veneris. The sequence goes on from NC_140939.1 coordinate 42,063,451, forward strand.
GACCATGGGAAACTATAGAATTTGTAACTACATGGAAAAAAAACTAACAATTTTAAAAACTCTAATGCTTTTTATCGTGAAAAGAGGCACAACTAAAAATTTGGTAAGAATGGATAGCTCAAGAGACCCGGTCAAGCCATATGGATAGCTAGAATAACTGAAGGTAAAAATCGATAGCTCAAGATGGCACACCTGGTCAAGCCATATGACCATGTGACAAATTGAGACTATATTTGTAATTATATACAAAATAAATACAAACACTTTGCTTACACTCTCTTGGCTCCATGTTGAAGAAGGCATCAAGTAGTATGGTCAATCCATCACAGATATCCGTATATAGCATGAAGCTCTCCCTTCAGGCCTTAAAGTTGATTCCCTCCCATGGATTTTGACTAAATATACACAACTTAATCTACATCTATTGTGATCCCTGATGGTGTGCATGGCAGCAACATCCTCGATGTCGGCACACCCATTGCAAACTCGAGGCTAGGATCTACTTGGCTATTATTGATGCCCTCAAACCGTTCATGGCCATGTCCGAGGAAGTGTAGGTGTCTACGGCACTTGCTACACTTATCCCATTCATGATGATGGTTCTCTTCCCTATGAGGACTATCTCGACATTTCTATCATTGAGATTCCCAACCTCGACTTGCATCTCAACAATGAAGGTGTGCTTACCATCCCCAATAGAAACACCCTCATCGATGTGCAAGCCAATAAGACATGTCCAGACTTTTACAAAGCACCCGCTGGCCCGTCGCTTATGTTCATGCATGTTTTTTCCATGTCCCTACGTCCATTCCATTGCCCGACATCAACCCATGAAAATGCTCTCTCTCTCTCTCTCTCTCTCTCTCTCTCTCTCTCTCTCTCTCTCTCTCTCTCTCTCTCTCTCTCTCTCTCTCTCATTCATTAAATCTCCTATTAAGCAAACACTAACCGTTACCACAATAAAGTATTTCAAACATTAAAAGTCCATTCTCCTCTTGGCAATAGCATTCTTCTCCACCCACATACACACACACACATTTTTTCCTCCGCATGCCCATCTGAACATGCCCTAGTAAAATGGCACACATGTTGTTTTGAGGGGTATCTAGCAAGATCCTTTTGCAAGCTTAGTGGAAGTAGTGAAAGTAAAAGGGCAAAAGTAAACACCACGTGGGGGGGGGGGGAGAGAAAGAGAGAGATAGATAGATAGATAGATAGTTCTATTATCGTCCTCGGAGGTCAAATATGACCTATGGGACCAAATGAACATGTCACGTGGTGTGAGTGGAGGTCATAAGTGACTCTCGATGCTCAAAAATGGCTAAAATGAGCGTCTCAATAGAGAGTCCACATTGTGGTTGGGAGAGGAAGGTATGTAGGGAGAGATCATGGCTGAATATATGGGGAAAAGAGGACCTAATGTGGTCAAAATCTGAGCACTCAAGTAGTGTGTGGTACTCACTTTCTCGCACTTGACGAGGGCATAAGGTGCAAAGTCGATGACACTCCTCGTCAGTGCCCCAACGTCCTGTCTTGCAGCGTAGAGAATGTGAGCTAAGACGAATAGAGGCAATGGTGCGGATCGCACTCAACGGATGGGCTCAAGGATGTAGGGATGGGTTTGGTTACCTCGTTCAAAGAAGAAGAGAGATTTGTAGTTTGGGGCAACGTGTGTGGTGTAATGGCTGAAGCGAGAACCTCCGAATTTCTCCCAAGCCGTGATACATTGGTGTTGTAAGAAGGCCTCATTAACTTGGGAGTCGATCGACGCATCCTTGACCAAGTGACATGCATCCCATCTTCCAAACCATTTCTTGATGTCAAGCATCCACCCCGAACTTAGTATTTTGCTCTTGCATGTCTTTTGAACCTTTTGACTTGCTTCATATGCGATTCTACGAAGTCGATGCAAAGGGCTACATTGTGTCTTACGCATGTACTCCACAACTCTTTGCATGCCCAAGACCTCAATGGGAAGCGATCCGGACTCAAGAAGTAAGAGCATGTAGGGTGTTTGTGTCTTGACTTGGAGAAAGTTGGTGAGAAAATGCTTTTGGACATTCTCAAACTCTTTCCAAGTAGACTTCCCGATGCTTCCACCCCACACCTCCACTCCATAAAGAAGCATTGGTGTCACCAATGTGTCAAAGAGGTACTTTTTGAGAGCCCAACACTTGATCTCTCCAGCATTGCACATGTTCTCAAATGCATAATAAGACCTCTTTCCAGCTTCCAAGCGATGCATTGCACAATCCTTCCATTTATGATTGGATGGAACCTCAAGGCCAAGGTACTTGAAGTGATCTACCACTTCAAGTTGCTCATTGTTGTATACAATGCATGGATTTTCGTCATTGAGGGTCTTTACAAGCATAACCTTGGTTTTGGATCCATTCACGATCAGCCTGCTATGTAGGCAAAAGCCTTCCAAGACACTCATAAGCTTTTGTGCATCTTCTAAGGTATGTGCCAAGAGCACTACATCATCGGCATAAAGCAAAAGCATGATCACCGCATCTCCGATCTTAACCTCTTCTATACCTTCTTGCTGCATAAAACCAAGAACCATGCATTCCAATTCATCAACGAATAGCCCAAAGAGGGTTGGGGAAAGTGGGCATCCTTGTTTGACACCAATGGTGCTTGCAAAAAATTCTGAAATTCCATCTCCCATACGTAATCGACATATCACTTTTTGGTAGATGCGAAAGACTACATGCATAAATTCTCTCATCACTTGAAGGCTTTGCATACGTCTCCAAAGATTTCCTCGCGGTACCATGTCAAAAGCTTTCTTGAAATCCACAAAGCAACAATACAACTTTTTTCCTTTCAATCAAGACTCTTCCATAAGAACTCGAAGAGTGACAAGGTGATCAATAGTGCTATGATGCTTTCGAAAACCTGCTTGGCCAAGCGCACGTTTGCCATTATTTTCAGCCCATTCACTTATCTTCATCTCCATGATACATCCAAATAACTTTGCCATCAAAGAACCAACCATTATAGTTCGATAGTTGTTCACATTGTTTACATCTCCTCCTTTGTGCAAAGGTTTGATCCAATTTACACTCCAATCATGAGGCATGCCATACTGAAGTGCAAGGTTAAACATATCTCATATCCAATATCGTGTTTTCTTGCTTGTCCATTTAATCATTTCAGCCTTGACACCTTAAAGGTCACCTCCCTTGCGAGTAGCAAGTTTCTCAAGCGCGCAGCATACATCTTCAATGGTAAAGAAGGGAGACATAAACGGAAGGGAGCTACAACTCTCCATCTTATCAACATTGGGTTGCTCATAGAGGTTCTTGCAATGCATATACATATCCTCAAGATTCAAGTCACCAAAGCTCTCAATGCGCTTGCCTTTTAGATTTTGCCAAAACTTGCCACATGCATGGCTTTCTCTTGCTCTAAAAGACGTTGTTTTTTGACTTCCCACCTTCTCCTCTTCTTTTGAACAAGTGCTTTGTATGTGTGTGAACATTCCAAGTAAACTTCCTTGTCTTTGATTGCATCCAATCTTACCAAGTGTTTTCGGGATTGACTACATTCCATGTCAAACCATTTCTTCTTGGTGCTACCCTTCTTAGACCTTTTGCAAGACATGTGTTTCACCGAAAAGCATTCCTTCGCACAAGAGAAAATTACTTCTTTGAAAACTTTCCACTTGCATTCTAATGTTGGGCTCTCTTGATGCTCTATCATGCTTAACATTTGGTCCACCATATTTGCATATATAAGTGCTTGTTTTGAAGTCTAGACGTAGGTACAAATGATTCACATCATGATTGGAGGCTACATGCTCGGGCTGTTTACCACACTTGAGGTCAATACATAACATCCTATGATCCGATTCCGGATTCCATTCACCAAGTGTAAAGCTTTCTATGCATTCTAGAGTGGCCTCCGAGAACAACATATAGTCAATCACGCTATCACCATTGTGCTTTCTACATGTAAAGTCATTGGTGCCTTGCCATAGAGATACACCATTTGCAATGAGCATTCCGTTACTATTGCACATATGTAGAAGTGACTTTCCATAGTGATCCAGTTCTTTTGCATCATTAGAACTTCGATTATACATGTATGAGTCATCCATTCTTCTTAAGACATGCGGCATGTCGACTTGTTGTGTGTCGTGTTGTAACATATTTGTGCGAGCATTCATGTCTCCAAAAACAATGACTTCACCTTGATCCTTGTAATGAGCAATGTGTTCCTCTAGTTCAACAAAGGGTTGATCTCTATCCATATTCAAGCGAGCATAGAAGTTGGAGTCATAGTGAGGAATATAGCAACCAGCCACAAACATGACTTGACCATTTGGTGGGCTGATTTTCAGCCATAAGTAGCGTTTATACTTATCTTCTTTGACAATGGAAACATCTTTCAAAACCTTTTTGGTCATACATGCTACGCCTCCTTGGCCTCTTCGTTGCTTTGCATTTTTGGCCCACATCAAAGAATGCACATCGTATTTGTCAAATCCAAGAATTCGTTGCGCATCATGCTCCCATGTTTCGACAAGAAGTATCACATCGGAGTCATTGGTAAGCTCATCAATGCCAATTCCTATATTCCATGGATACCCATTACAATTCCAAAAGCTTATTCGCAAGCGTGAGTTGGTCTCATAGATCATGTGTCCCTATTTGTTGGGTGGACTTGCATCCTCCTCAAGTGGCTTTTCTTATTTAGATGATACCTTAACCTTCTTGCTTCTTTCCTCATATGCTTTGCGACGTACATTTTGTTGCATAAGAGTGCGATTCTCATATACATTACAACCCGTTCCTTTGAGGTAGATTTCTCTTTACCTCATTAGCCATGGTACATACAATAGGTCTTTCTCCCGAGCGAGAGACTCCTTGTTTTCCAACTTGATGTGCACCATAAGCCATGATTCCTGACATGTCAAAGTGTGTAGCAAAAAACTCTTCAATAGTAACCGTAAGAGATTGGGGTGAATCCATGC
>NC_140939.1:42070934-42238434 GCF_014529385.1 Adiantum capillus-veneris
CTTCAGAATCCAAATGGAGTTGGATAGGAGGAAGAGGAGGGAGTCGGGACTCTAGAACTTGGAATAAGAGGAGGGAGTCAGGACTCGGGAGCTCTGAGGTGATGTGACTCTCGACACATATTGCATGCAAAATTATGAGCACCCTTTAATGCTCCTATATTGAGTGCAATATTTAGATACGGTATAACTTATAACACAAGCTGCACAACACATTACATACATGATACATACATACAAAACACCCACCCCAGCACACACACACACATAGACGAGGGGCTTTTCCTCTAGGAGCTATCTCCAATTCACCACCAGTTAAGGAAATCCATTTTGGTACAGACGATGGACTCCAACTCGCGACTTCATGATGGAAAAAGTATCTGCCCTAAGCCAGATTGCCTCAAGCAACTCAATGCTATGCTGGTAGTTTCACCTATATAATATTTTTTTAATGGTCTCTGTCAACTTGCTCTGGCTTCCTTGCACCACCTGGAGTGCCCCCCACTGTGTGTTTCCTGCACGTTGGTCTGCATCTCTCATGTCGATCCTAGCATCACAAGTGTCACCTCAATCCTCTCATGCGATACAAAAAGGAATCCATGTTGGCAAGAACTTGTGCTCGCATGCTACAGGATCGTTGTTGATTCTCCACTTTCTTTCTTTTTTTGAAATTGTTGGCACATACTGGGTTGGACGATAATAAAATTATCCATTACCAAGATTCCCCCCTTCGGACTTCCCCTCTCCTTGCACTCGTCCAAAATCCACGTCATCCCTCTCCATCGCCTCCACTCAGGTCTCCACTCATGTGAATTCCATTGCCTCTTGCCATGGCCTTTGCCCTCACCACTAAGTTGCTATGGTCGGGTTGCTCCCACAACGTCCATGGAAGAAGGGTGAGAGAGAGAGAGAGAGAGAGAGAGAGAGAGAGAGAGAGAGAGAGAGAGAGAGAGAGAGAGAGGGGCTTACTAATGTATTTAAGGTGGCTCAGGTAGTTGAATGTAGCCCCAATGTAACCCCCCTCCCCCCCCCTCCCTTATGTATACGGTATGAGTATGAAATAATGAGGGGCTACCCGGCTATTGTACATGCTTATGTACAAAATCCAAACCCCCCCTATTGTACACTCACGAGGTATTGTACGAAAAAACACAGTGAATCCCTAGGGACTGGAGCAAGTTTAAAGGTGCAGTTATTCAAGAACATTGGGATCCAATCATATATAAAGATGATGATGATTGTGTTAATGTGCCTACTTATGGGGCGGTTTGCAAGCAAATTAGGGCTAAGCTTGAAACTGCTATTGATGAATGCTTGCTTGAGGATGATAGGCTATTATGGCATAAAGATGATGAAGAGGTTGTCCAAGCTGTCTATGCAAAGCTTGGAATTCCAAATTCCATGCTAATGGCTAAAGTTGAAGACTTACAGGGTCGATAAAAGCATGAATATTCACAGGGTTTGTACACACATGAGGGTCGACAGGGCGGGGGTGTACATGAGCATCTACAAGAGTTGGATAGACCATATTTACAGGGCTTGGGTACAACAAATCTAGAGGGATTGTGAGATCTACAGAGTGATTATACTTATTCATAGGGGGTGCAGACTGTTTTCTTATCAAGATTTGATGATGCAGAGATCTCAATATGGCAGAGTGATCATGATCTTGATGATGCTTATTCAGAGGGGGTGCATAGTGAAGTTGAATCTCTTGATGTTGCATATAATTGGGTTCATTGTGCGGATGATATGGACAAGGAAGTAGATGCAATTTTTGATATGCATGTTGAACTTGGTGCTCCAAAATTTCAAAGATATTTGGATGAGGAGAAGAAACTTGAAGAGTAGTTTACAGCAAATGTGTCTAATATGCATGTCATATGCGGAAAGCCTACTTTGCAGGCTGAGATGTGTAAGAAAGAGGAATCTTCTAAAGCGGTGGACCTAAAGCTTATGTGTTTACTGGACAAGGCTTTGCAAGGATTCTTTAATACGGATGTTAAGGGTACCATGCAATTTGGTTTTGTGCATGAGAAAGTTTATCCAGATGCGGATGATGATGGCCTTATGCAATTGTTGGCTACTAGATTTTGGATATGTACAAAATAGAGAATTTTTTCTAGATGACACTTCGGTGCCCAATGAAGAGGGGTTTTCCAGGGAACCAATGTACTCAGGTATGCAAGACCAGAATTCTAACACTAGAGGTGGTGAAGCTGCATCACCAATGCTCTTGTCTGTGATTGATGATCAACAATTGGTCTAGCCAATTTCAGAAGGGATATGGCAATATTGAATATTACTTGATGCTGTATGGGATTTTATGTCACCCTATGATGTCGGGGATTTTGAATTAGCTTTTGATCCAAGAGGGAATAGTTTTATGCATAGTCTAGGGCATTTGATTGCTATGCCATTTGACCCGGGGTGGAGCTAGAGATGTTCGTGATTTGGGGTGGTTCACTTATATGCCATATGATCTAGGTGGGACTCAGGCTGGTTTATGGGCTAATGGATACTTATATTCCTTTGATGAGAAATTACTGCGTTTTCCCTATGATCCCGGAGGAGGTTATATTCTAATAAGGCCACATGTTGCAAAATTTTTCAAAGCAAGCTCAGAGTGGGGCAGTGCTTATAAGTTTATAGGTTTTTGCTCGTAGTTTGAAATAATGGTTGGCACATATTGTAAGATGTGCAGGTTAAGAGGGGGTGGATGTCGTGCCGCTTTGTGGGCCCGGGGTGAAAGATGAGAATCTACATGCAATTTCAAGTTTTGCCAAACTTATGATTTATGCCAGGATCTAATATGACAACAGGATCGAAATGTATGCAAAATGTGGGTTTTGGTGCCTAGAAATGAAGTTGGTGCCTACGCCGAGCTACAATGATGCTACCAAAAAGTGGTTTTATAGGCCAAATTTGTAGTGTGCGACATACTCTCCAGGCCTGTCTTTACCGCTTGTGCGCTCCTTGCCGCACTGTCGAAGCAAAGGACTTGCCCATACAGCGTGTGCAAGCCACAAATGGCTCCAAGCACACAACAAGCTCAAGAGAGCAAAGGGTGTGTCACTCACCGCTCTACGCTCGCCTTCGTGGTGGATTCCTCGCCGCGATGAAGAAGAAGCTGCAGTTGTTGAAGTACCCGTAAGAGCTTCGCCATTAGGGATACGAGATAAATGATCCGCCATGACATGTTTCCTCCCAGGCCTCACAACAACGGTGAAGTCAAACTCAAGAAGAATTAACAACCATCGTGTAATTCGACCTGTGGAACACGGCTTGTTTACCAAATATAGCAATGCTTGATGATCAACATAAAACACAAACTTGGTAGCAAGAAGGTAATAGCGAAATTTCTTTACTGCGTAAATCATAGCTAGACCTTCACGCTCTGTAGTAGTGTAGTTCATCTCGGCATCGTTTAATTGGCGACTTGCAAAGCTAATAGGGTAGTCCAATTTATGTTCTCCTGGTTGAGTTAGAACACACCCAATAGCAAAATTTGATGCATCAATATGCACATGAAAAGGTACATTCCAATCGGGTGTTCGTAGGATTGGAGCACTTGTTAGGGCCTTCTTTAATAACTCATAAGATTGATGACATTCTTTCGTCCAGTGAAACTCGATAAGAAGATTGTACAATGGACGCGCTATCTCGGCAAAGTTTAAAATAAACCTTCGATAATAACCAACATGGCCCATAAATCTTTGAACTCCTTTATAGTTCGTAGGTTGTGGCAAATCGGCAATGGCTTTAATCTTACTCTCATCTGTGGATATCACGTTCTTGGACACTATATGCCCTAGAATGACTCCATGCTTAACCCAAAATTGGCATTTGAAAGGGTTCAATGAGATGCGATAAAATCTGCACCTTTTAAATATTTTTCGTAGATATAACAAATGCTTCTCCCAAGAAGAATAAACACAAAGGTCGTCTAGGAAAGCTTCACAAAATTCCCTTAGAAATTCTTTAAACGCAGTGTTTATTAATCGTTGGAATGTAGCAGGGGCATTTGTTAAGCCAAAAGCCATAACACAAAATGCAAACACTCCAAACTCTGTGATAAAAGCAGTTTTAGCTTGGTCCTCTAATGCAATTGTGATTTGATTGTAACCAGAGTACCCATCTAAAAAGCTATAAGCTTCCTTGCCCGCAACTCTTTCAAGCACATGTTCTAAATATGGCAAGGGATAATGCTCTCTCCTAGTAGCTGCATTAACTTTCTTGAGGTCCACGCACACTCTTAGTTTCCCATTCTTTTTTGGCACAATGACTATTGGAGAAACCCATTCTGAGTGCTCAATAGGGTATATGAATCCACATTGGATAAGTTTTTCAATCTCCTCTTATACAATTTTGGCGTACTTAGGATTCTCTGGATAGGGTCGTTGTTGGACGGGTTTAGCCGTGTTGATCATGGGAATTGTAAGTTGCACCACAGAAGGTGGAACGCCCTTCATATCATGATATGTCCAAGCAAAGATATCCTTGTATTCCTTGAGGAGCTCCTTAAGTACAGCCTCTTCAGTTTTGGTAAGGTCTTGAGCAATAAAGACTGGTTTAGACTCCTCACCTGGTTCTGCTAATTCTATCTCTTTAACTACCGTTGGACCATCATAGACTCCACTGCTTCCATTGGTAGGTATTCGTTGGGCTTTGGCATACACAACCTTTCGCTCCCCCGTGGTATAAGATTTAAAATGTTCAGGAGCCGTATGTAAGTCAGCAGGCTCTTGTCCTGACGAAGACCTTTCTTTTAGTTCTGTCTCCTTTTGTTGTTGTGCTAACTCTCGGTTTTGACGTCTTCTTATAGTTCGACTCAATTTTGGCTTTGTAACCTCCAATTGAGCGAGGGCAATGGGTCGTGGGCTGCACCACATGACACTCTGGAGATGTTCACCCCAATTGTCTACTAGCTTTCGATGAGCATCACATGCCCCTAGATAGCTAAGCCATTCTGCATTAGATCTTTCCTTGTTTATCCTAGCTCTCACATTTTCTCGATATCTTCGTCTCTTATATGACCTTTGTTTCTTGTTAAGGTTTTGATTTTGGTAAATGTTTGAACTCGACTCGCTTGATAGGTCTTCGCTTGTATCTTCTTCACTCTCATATAAATTACCATAGATGGTCGTACTAGACCTTGAGTGTTCAGTTTCTATACTTGGCTCACTCGATGTTTCCTCAGGTTCTGAATCCATTTCTCCCTGAGATTCCGTTTCTGATGTGTTTTGGCCTGAAGCCTTTGAGGAATCATCGGTTTCACTCTCAGGTAGGTGTGCCTCTTTCTTATCATCGGATGTTACATGCGCTACACCTAACATGTTTACTGGTGCAATGTGTGGTATCTCTTCCCCATCTGGTGTTACCCAGGTTGTTCCTCTAGCTCCCCATGTATCTATAGTTGTCGCTAGGTGTACCCAATCGACATTGTCTGACTCAGCCATTCTGGGTAGGATATCCATATAAGGAGAGTTCTCCCCAATATCCGTGTCTTCGTTACTCGTGTAACAATACTGTAATGGAGCTGAGTGAATTGTTGTGTCTGATCGATTATCAATGATGAATTTATTTCCTAGAGGATGCGTTCGACCACTAATTAAAAGATCAACTCGAATGACAGAGTCTTGGAACTGTAAGTAGACGTGGTTTTTGGACCAGTCATGCACCATTTTTGCTTCCCTCATGAATGGACGCCGTAAGATCATCTCAAATGACATAGGATTCTTGGAAAAATCCATAACAATGAAAGTCTGCCTTACCTTGTGTCCCAAGACCTTGATTCTGAGATCCTTTAGCATTCCAATAGGCGTGACAACAAATCCATTAGCCATTCCAATAGGCGTGACAATAGATCCATTAGCCATATTTCAGATGTCCTACCCTCACTCTCTTCCCGAATGATATTGGGTATAGCTAACAGCATGTAGTTCTTGTGAGGTTGAACTTGTGTGGGAAACACTGTGTCTGACATTTGGATGTGTTTGGGTTCAGGTTCTAATGCTCGTTGAGTTTCTTCCACCAAACCCCTCAGTTGTTGGACTCGTTCAATTTCCACTGTTGGGTTTGGATAGGTTCCAATCTTTCTCTTGCAATCCTCATTTTTTGTCTCTCGTGGCTTATCTTGGGGGTTCGCAACTGGGTAGTTTAACTTTGAATACTCTTTTGGTGTTCGTCGTAATTCCCTCTCGTGATCCTCCTCACTAGCTTTTTCCTTTGTAGTAACAGTTTTGGTCTCTATGGTCTCTATCGAATCTGAGTCATCCTCAGGGTCATTCATATACACGGGATCCTCTCCTGTCCCTATGTTAGTCTTTGAACTAGGTTTTGAGCTAGAAGCATTAAGGGATTTCTTTCTTCGTGTTTTCTTCTTTCTCGCTCAGCCAATGGATGGAGCATCTCTCTCTTCGAGGATGTAATTTTGCTTTTGGAGCATCGACTGTGTGAGTGCATTCACTGGTGCTATGTTTATAGTTGGTGGTGTCCCATCAACAATCTCTATTATGTTCAATGGTGTAATTTTCGGTGCGTTTGGATTGTTAGGACACTGTGCGATCAAATGATCTATGCCACAACAATTACAAGTGAGTATTGGCATTGCCAATGCACTCCCTTGACTTGTTTGCATTAGTGCGGCATTCTTTTGTATTCTAATGGGGCACTCAACTACTCGATGTGGTCCACCACATTCGTAGCACTGAAGAGGTGGTCTCCTGGCAAAACTATTAATGTTTTGGCCTCTTGCTGCTAGCGCAGTAGCTTGATATACCGGTTTGATTTGTCCCCAATGGTCTTCCATATAGTACATGGGACACTCCTCAAGCATGTCGACTCCATAGGTGATACTAGAGTCTATGTCCTCTTCGCAATCTACATAAGTACTAGATGACTCGCAACCTATTTGGTTCATAGGTGTAACTCTTGGATGAGGGGGTTGCGGTCCTAGCACTGGAGGTGGCAACGGTGTGATTTGGATCACATTTTGGGTTCTAGGGACCATGTGCTGTAATGGCAATTGTTGCTCCATGGGTGGGGTAGGCATCAATGCAGGAACTCGAGGTGAGTCTGCCCAAGCTATAGGCGGTCTATTTTCCATGATGCGTTTAAGCATTAGGCAATCCTTCGCTTGATGGCCATACCTACCACACGCGTTACAAGTCGCGTTAAAATTTACTCTGAAAGTAGGGCATTCACTCGTAGCATGTGGGCCCAAGCAAATTGAGCACATTTTTTGCTCCCTTCTTGGATACATATGAGTGTTTTGTGGAGCACGATTACCCCTAAGGCTTTCTTGGATGGCCTTTGTGAGATCTGCGAAAGTCATCTCAGATATCGTTTGCTCTTTCACGATTGGCTTTATCTTCATTGGCTCATGCCTTGATGCTTGCGAGCTACTAGACTTCGGCTCGGCAGACACTCTTTCTCCTGCAATCATTAAATTATCCTCCAATTGGATTGCATTCATGGTGACTGCTTCCCAAGTAGTGATACCTCTAATGACTAGGCCATTATAGATTCTTTCATGTCGTAGTCCCCTAATGAATCTATCGAGCAATTGGTTGTTGTTGAATCGCTCGTTTGGATTGCATCCAGAGTTCAAATTCTTTAGGCGACTAATGAAGTCTCTCATGGATTCACCTTCTTCTCGTTGGGCTTTCTGGAGCTGAGAGGCTACACCCCAAAGTACTCCCTCTCGTATGTATTCTTTTAAGAACAGTCTCCTAAGAGTAGAGTAGATCGTTTTTCCTTCTACTCTTAAGGTTCTATACCAATCTCCAGCCTTTCCGCTTAGGGTCAAACTCAAAGCCTTACACTTATGTAGCTCATTGTGCTCTTCCAAGGAATCGCACACACGTTCAAAGACTTCCATATGCTTTCTAGCATCTCCGTCTCCACTGAATTTCTGTGTGAGCTTAGCTACTTGAACTGCCTTGCTCCTAGGCTCACTATCAGGTGCACCACGTATGTTTTCCGCAATAGAGCGACCGATAGTTTGAGCAAATGCTGCCAAATCTCCTATTTGAGCAGGTATAATGGGTGTATGTGCTCCTGGAACCACATGTGAGATGGGAGTTGGCCTTGGCCTTGGCATACGCGCGGCTCTTGGGTCCCATATTTCGTATGGTGGTGTACCAGACAGTGGTCTAAAGTTTACAGGCGTGGCCCTAGGCATAGGGGGTGCCTGATATGGCATGTTATTATTAAATGGCATGGCTCCACTTGTATAAGAGCTTGGATAATGCCATTGTGGATTGTAAGCTCTTGGAATAATCAGAGGTGTACTAGCTACATGAGGCTGAGGTACGACAGGTGCACATGATTGATACATACATGTAGGTATAGTTGGGGGCACTGTGCTACTAGGCATCGGCGCAGTATTAACAAATGAACTCCATGGTGTACTTCTTGTCATGCTCACCACTGGGATAAGCATGGTAGCCGTAGTGTCATTAAGAGAAAGATGAGGTAGATCTGGGAAGGTAAAGCTGCCACTTGTGGGCTCAGATTGTACTGAGGCTACTGGCGAAACAACATATGGAGGATCAATGGGGCTCACTGAGGGAGTCTCCATTTGTGACAGGGTTGGTTGGTTGGCCTTTCCCGTATCCAAGAATATCATTAGGCCTGTTGAAGGCATGTTGATTCCTGTGTTCTGTCTTTCTAACTCGACAATCCTATGGAGGACATCACAGACTTTCTGTTGTTGCTCATCTATGCTAGTAGCACCCGATGTGGATTGTAGAACATCTAACCAACCCACATGATAGGTGTGTCCTGTGTACGGATCAGTTAAAGCTTCTGCTTGTAGGTCATACTCCCAATTTTCCTTTACGAATATCCCATCTAGGCCTGGCGTGCTGGAGGTTTCCCTTGAAGTGGAAGAATTATTGCTCCCCATAGCTTGCCCCTCCGTGACTGCTACCTTGGGAGCACTCGGTTGCTCGGCTGGCATGATTGTTGTCATAGGAGCCTTTGCTTTCAGGGCTCGACTTTGTTCTAGCCCTCGTAGGTTCTCAATTTCCCTCTCCCTTGTTGCTTGCATATAGCGTTCGATCTCTTGCACTTCGGCAAGACTCCTACCATTGGGTAGTAAAACCTCAGAGGGAGATAGTCCTAAAGGATCAGGAGGTGCAGTGGATGGAACATTCACATGCACACTCTCAAGAAACATAGGGTCCATTTTAGGCATGAATGACGAATTTACTTCCCCACTCCCTTCATTTATTTCATTAACCGCATGTTCGGAGCGAGTAGCTCTACTAAGGGTCTCTTTTAAGCGGCTAAACACGTTGGACCCGGGCCGTGGGCCCATGGCATGCATGTCTTGACTTGAACTATCAGGGTTTGGTGTAGGATACCCATCCATGACATCGTAGTCAGAGGAAGAATCACTAGACGCGATATGAGGATCTTGGGTCGCACTACCTTGAGTCCCGGCCGAAGGTCCAGAACCTAGGGTGGAGGAATAATGGGTGCCCGTGTAAATGGAGGCACTACCAATATGCTCGTGCTCTAACACTCGTCCAGAGCGTAGGTTCATATGACTTCCACACTCTAAGCACGTTGGTGAGTGCCCGTGAAGGCCGCTCACTTAGTTTTTTTTTTTTAATGTGTTTATAACCCAAGTTTTTCGTTGTTCTTGGTTATTTTTTGTAAACAAGCCACAAAATATGGCATGTAATAGCTCAAGACGAGCGTTTTGGTTAAAGAAACGTGCCGTGCTTTACAGCTCCCTATTCGGCTACGTGAAGCCCTCGAAATCCTAAAAATAGTCTTTATAGTCCTCGAAATCCTAAAAATAGTTTTTAAATATAAAAAGGTGTATAAACTATATTTTAAAACTAAGGACTGAGGTCTGGGTTTGGGCTTGAGCTTGGGGAATGATCTCCATCCCGAAAAAAAAAATTTAAAAAAAAAATTAAAAATAATTAAAAATAAATAAATAAATATATATATATATATATATATATATATATATATATATATATTTTAAAGTCGCCGCGGCCGCGCCGCGCGCGCGCACACACACACACTTAACCTACACCTAACTTATCTACTTATAGCTAATAGAGATACTGCCACACACACTCTAACACTGTTTACACAGTACTACATTAGCTAACAGATCTACAAAACTAACCTTACAGAACTAACATTGAACCTTACAGAACTAACATTCCATAGCTAATACCTTAATTCTAACAATACATTGCAAAAAAATTGTAACTCCTTCTTTACAGAAAACAAAAAAGACAGTACAGTGTAACAAAAATCTTCTCCACACAACCACACACCTTCCTTCTTCACAAATCCTTCAATTGAAATTGCATCACAAGAAAGCGTAAAGTGCTTAACCGAGCTTAGTGTAGGGCATTTCCCTGGCAACGGCGCCAAAAATGTACGCTCCTTGCTGCACTGTCGAAGCAAAGGACTTGCTGATACACCCTGTGCGAGTCACAAATGGCTCCAAGCACACAGCAAGCCTAAACTACCAAGCTCAAGAGAGCAAAGGGTGTGTCACTCACCGCTCTACGCTCGCCTTCGTGGTGGATTCCTTGCCGCGATGAAGAAGAAGCTGTAGTCGTGCCGCGCTCAACCGCTTCGCCGCCGTCGTGCCTTCGTAATGCTCGATCGCACACACACTCTCCCTCTCTCTCTCTGTCACACACACACACACACAAGGAATTGAAGAAGAAGAAGATGGAGATGGAGATGGAGCAAGAGCACTCTTCTATTGCACAAATGAGAGAATGAGTGAATTTTAGGTTTAGTTGGCTTTTATATGAGCTCACCCCATTCACACTTGGGCGCCCATGCTTAGCCAACTAATCCCTTGAATGTCCTAGTTAGAGTGTGCCTCTCATCGGCGATCACTCTTACCCTTTTCCTATTGGTCCGACAAGCCCGGTACCTGACTCTACCAAATACACAATACACGTCCGTCGTAGGTGATGGGGTGTCCGTGAGCCGTGAGGGTTAGCATGTCCCCCTTCCTGATGTAGATTGTGTCCTCGGAAGCTATTGAGTTGAAGCTCGTTCGTCGAGGAAAAGAGCATTTGAGATGAATCTCCTTAGCCTTCTTCAGTCACTGCAAAATCAAACAACATTGGCACAGTAATTGCATTCTCATAAGTGATTAAAAAGCATATGCAGTTTTAGGTAGACAAATTGATTGGTAAAAGAATTTCAAACAATTTGTCAGCAATGAACATTAAATTGCAATGTAATCAAATGCATAAACAGATGTAAAGGTAAAAAATTAAACAAGTCCGGGGTCGCTAATTTGATGGTCGAAAGGCACTAGAGATCGAATATTAATACCATGGGTAAGCTTCTTAATTTTCTGTGGTCGATTAAGTTGTTTAATCGCGAGAGCCAAGTATTCATGTTCGAGGGCTGGCTAGAGGCTATATCGCCTGACTGATTACTTTTTCTTTGACCCCCCAAAGTCTTTTCACAATGATTCAATTTTGATGTGTGTGCTTATTTTGTATGCCTTGGGTTTTTTTCTTTTCAAGTAAAAGCGCCCATACTGGGAACCTCTAGGGCTCTAGTACCATAGGCAATACATGTGAGTGAAGTACCAAATCAAGCTGAGATTTCTCTTCCAGCTTAAGATTTTACAGTGTGGCACTTTGATTTTTTATTTGTTCATTTTCAGCATTTTAATTTTGTAACTTTGGGGGGTCATATATTACTGGTGCACCTCCCCAGGCTCATCACACTAGTAAACTCCCTTTATAATACTTAAGCTAAAGGTCAATAGGGTCAAGCCCACTAGAAAGCCCTAGTACATTTCACACAATGCTGCCTAAATCGGATTAAGAACCTAAGTAACCGTTGATTATTAGGAAGGCATTCCCCATGGTATTAAGAGGAGATTTCTAACACCTAACTTGGTCAATTTAGCTTAGTCGGACTGCTTGAGTTTTAAACCTAGACAAGTGATTATGACGAAAAATTACATTGAATTAAATGTTCGTTACTAAGCAAATGTGATGGATATTAGGCTACCAATCACAATTAAAGCAGACAATCATAGATGCAAAAATGATAAGGGGCAATGCTAATGGACAAGAAATATCTGTTTGTGTCGATGGTCACGCTTGATTTGAAGAGTGAGTCGAGATAAAGATTCCATGAAGGTCCAAATCCTATCAATAGCAACACGCTCCTGTACACACTAGGAAACAAAAGGAATACCTCCAGGAGGCACATTAGTGGGAAAAGGTACCAACACTTATTGAACACAACAAAAAACATAAGGAACCCTAACCTAATTATTTGCACTCCCCCTAGGGAGTCAAGGGAATAGGATATTGTAGAGGTTGGGGGGAAACCCTAAGGCTAAACCCCTATCTTCGTCGTCGAGATAAACAAAGTCATTATCCATGCGACCATATGTGCCATCCGTGTAGTCGTGTAAATTTTCTTCTTCATCATAGGTGCCCATGTTTACTAAGAAGGTCACTAAACGCCTATAGTCATCTTGGTCAAAAGGGTAGGCTTGTGCAATGGGAGAAATGCTCTCTACTAAGTATGGATCAGACGTGGTCAAGAGACGTGTCAGCCATTCTAACTCCTCAAAATTCCTCTCACATGCTAGCGTACCTATCAAATCCCATTCACATGCAAGCACTGGAAAGACCATGTGAAATATTTGTGAAAAGTAACAAGGGTACCTCTCACCCAAGGCAGGAGTGGATGACTCTAGCGTACTAGCCATATCTGTACACGCAAATAGATGATGGTTAGAGTGCAAATATTATAAGGGTCGTGTTCTTGTGCATAATTTGTTTTTATGATTTGTGTTATGGCTCTTGCTCTTTTACTTTTTTATCTTGTTTTTGTGAGTATAAGGCTTTATATATACATTCCCTAAGATCGGAGATTAAGAGGTCAAGGAGAAAGGTTGAGAGGGAAGCAAGTGAATGATGGATGTCCACAAACACTCCCCCCTTCCTTGGGTAGATCATACCGTTTGAAATGATGTCGTCACCCTTTGAAACCAATTGTTCTAGTTGGTAATAGGTGAGGATTTTTGCCAGTAGTTTTCTATTACCCTAGGTGCCTCGTCAAGTTGCAAGGGTGGTAAGGTACTCTCCCAGGATCGAACTTGAAGTGGTTCATCAGGTGATTCTTGAACACTAGGAGATGTGGATTCTTTTGTAGCTTCATGGAGGTCCACTACTATAGATGGAGGCTGTGTAGAAGCTTTTACCTCTATGGATGTATTACATGAGGAGCGATAAGCTTCATGGAACTCCCCCCTTCCTGAGCTAGGTGAAATAAATTGGTTTTGCCTTGGAGCCCAAACTACCTCTGGACTAGGTGTGTAGCATTCTGTGATCTTTCCCTTCCCACAGTCTGCCATTGGCTTTAGCGTTACACTGTTTGACTCATATGGATTTGTTGTCGTTAGGGAAGGACACATTTTACGTTTAGTTACCCAAATTTGCTCATTTCCATCATAGTAGCCTTGGGCTTCTAATAGTGATTTTGGAATCCATCGTGATTTGGTCTTGACTCTCCTAGGGCGCGCTCTTGGTTTTCTGGGGAAATTTTTTCTTGGAATGGATGGGAGGGCTGAGGTAGTTGGAAGTAAGGCCTTGGGGACCCATTGATATGTACTCTTAGGTCGTGCAGGTTGAGTACTTGCAATATTACAGCTTGCTGCAACTACAAGTGTTGAAGTGCTAGATTCATGGGTAGCCGGCAAAGACGCGTTAACCACCTTGGCTTGTGAATGTTGGCTACCCTTCAACTTTGCTAGAGTTTGCAACGTAGGTGACTTTGCTTGAATGATAGGGGTAAGAGTCAGCGGTCACGTCGTGACACTACCAGTATCCCAATCAATAGTGCATTTGGTTGCCAACATCCACGTGCGTCCCAGGTTTACGTTGCCTTCCATAGCTCCTGCGGGCATGACTAGAAACTTCTACACTATGCTTCCATTGTCATAGACAACAGGGGTCTGAAGGACTCCAAGAATAGCAGTTTTCTTTTTATTAATGCCCTTGACTTGCATCGTACTCGGGGATAGGGTCGGTTTCCCTAATTGACACCAAACTCCATAGGATAACAAATTGTGTTTAGCTCCCGTATCTAATAAGGCATTGTATAGTACTTTCCCGTAGGGGCTATTTAGCTCAATTGGGTATCGTAGGGGTGGCTCAAATTCTAATGAGTCCTCATCTGTGTCCTCGAAAAATGCTTGCGTGATTCCCAGATTAGCCTCTCGTTGGCGTCTAAGACATTGTTGTCGTTCTCGAGCCTCAACTCTTGCTTGGATTTTTTTAAGCTCTGCTTGTTCCTTGGCAGCCTTCTTTTGATGGATGGCTTGCAACTCTTCTTGGCTTAGAGGATCATAATATCTTTTGAATTTACTCCCATTAAGGAATCCAATGGTTTCAACTCCATCTAGAGTCTCCACACGAATGGTACCTTGCGGGGTAATTTCACACACTCGATATGGTCCCTTACCAGCGTATTTCAATTTCTTCTTTTCATTACGTACCCCGTACATAAGAACTTTATCACCAACCTTGATGTCTTTATCCTTTAAATGGCTATCAAACCACTTCTTTCTCCACTAGAGCATTTCGCACAGCTAATTGCCTCTCTTCATCTAGCCTTTCCAGGATATATAATCGCTCCACTAAGGGGTTACCACCCCAACCTTCTTGAGAAGCTACTCGAAGACTAGGAATGACAAACTCCCATGGCATAACTGCTTCTTGGCCATACACCATCTTAAACGGTGTGCAATTAATAGCAACTTTATACGCAGTACGATAATCCCATAAAGCCGATGTAAGCTTTAGGTCCCAATCAGTGCGATGAGCCTCAACTGTCTTTGTCAAAATGGAGATGAGAGTTTTGTTGGTACTCTCAGCTTGGCCATTTGCTTGGGGATAATAGGGTGTAGACTTGTGGTGAGATATCATGAAGTTTGATGTGAGTTCTTTTATTACTTCATTTATAAAATGAGTTCCATTGTCACTCACAAGTTCAAAGGGGCATCCAAAACGTGTGATGATGTTCTCAAAGAGGAACTTAGCTGTTGTTTTTGCATCCGCCTTTCGTGTTGCTTTTGCTTCAGCCCATTTGGTTACATAGTCGGTAGCCACAATGATATATCGTGATTGCGTGTTACGTGCAGCCGGACTAATCGGTCCTACAAAGTCTAAGCCCCACTTTCCAAATGGTTGGGTTACCTTGATGGGATGTAGAGGCATTCTATCACTTCTTTGTGGCTTCTTGAAGCGTTGGCATTCATCACATCCCTTTGCAAAAAGTGATGCATTATTAAACAGAGTGGGCCACCAATAGCCTGACTGTAAGATCTTTTGGGCAGTCAAGTTTCCTGAAAAGTGACCACCAGCTACGCCCATGTGTGCCTCTTGTAGAATATATAAATACTCATCCTCGCGGGCACAGCGTCTAAGAACATCATCTTTTCCTCTCTTATAGAGAGTTCCAGCCAGTAAGCAATAGGGTTCGCATTCCTTGATTAATTTTCGAGCTATATCTTTTCGTAGTTCCGACCACCGGCCATCGGCCATTGACTACCAGCCACCGGCCAACCGACCGGTTGTTTTTCGACCACTTTCCGGCCGCCGTCCGGCCATAATATTCCGAGGAAAAAGAATATTCCCGCGAAAAAAAAGTCTCGGGGGCCTCCCCCGAGGCCTTTAAAGTTGCCCCTGATTCTTGTCCGTGAAAATATTGGTTTCCGGTGAGTGATTTTCCTTCATGCACGATGGCTTCTCCTCATAATGGGGGCCTTACAAATGTGCGCTTTTACCACAGAAAATTACAAGGGTAAATCAGGCTCCATACTTAACAATCTCCCACTTGGAGACTGATCTCCAAACCAAACCTGTGACTGCTTTCCATTCTGGCTTCTTATCCTTGAATGCCGATTGAAGATGAGCAAAAGCTCAACTTCTCCTTGTTGACCACCTTTGTAAACATGTCTGCAGGATTTCACTTGTATGCACCTTTCCTAGCTTTAGTTGTCCCTCTTCCAAAAGAGTGCGTATGAAGTGATATCTCACCTCAATGTGCTTTGTCCTTGAATGAAAGGCTGAGTTCTTCGCAAGATGGATAGCACTTTGGCTATCAATGTACAAGACACAATTGTCTTGTTTGAATCCAAGCTCTTCTAAGAATCTGTGAAGCCACAGAATTTCTTTGCTTGCCTCCGTCATTGCTACATACTCTACTTCCGTGGTAGAAAGTGAAACCACTTTCTGCAGCTTTGAAGCCCAGCTTACTGCTGTGCCTCCAACCGTGAACACATAGCCAGTAGTGCTCCTTCGAGTATCTTTGTCACCTGCCATATCTGCATCAGTATACCCTTCTAGAAAAATATCAGTTCCTCCAAAATACAAAGCATTTGTTGTTGTCCCTTTTAGATACCTAAGTATCCACTTCATAGCTTGCCAATGCTCTTTACCTGGGTTGTCCATGAACCTACTCACAACTCCCACTGCATGTGCAATGTCTGGCCTTGTCCAGACCATAGCATACATTAGAGAACCTACCGCTACAGCATATGGAACTTTAGACATATAGGCTATCTCCTCTTGTGTCTTTGGACACATATCCTTCGTTAGTTTAAAATGCCCAGCCAAAGGTGTAGAAACTGGTTTTGAATTTCGCATTGCAAACCTTTCTAGTACCTTCTTGATGTAATCTTCTTGAGATAGCTTTATTGTCTTCTTCGTCCTGTCCCTTGATATTTTCATACCAAGTATCCTCTTTGCAGCACCTAAATCTTTCATTGAAAAAGATTTGGACAGCTCCTCTTTTAGGTCTTTGATGTCCTGCATGTTAGCACTTGCAATCAACATGTCATCAACATACAACATTAGGATGATGAATTTCCCATCTCCCAAATTCTCCGTGTAGACGCAGTGATCCGAGTTGCATCTTGTGAATCCATGATCCAACATCCATCGATCAAACTTCAAGTACCATTGTCTTGATGCTTGCTTTAAACCATACAAGCTCTTCTTTAATCTGCAAACCATTTTCTCCTTACCTTTTACTTCATACCCCTTTGGTTGAAGCATGTAGATTTCCTCCTCTAAGTCACCGTGAGGGAATGCCGTATTTACATCCATTTGCTCGAGATTTAGATCATGAGCAGCCACAAGGCTTAAGACAAGCCTAATTGAGTTCATTTTTACAACAGGAGAAAATATTTCATTGAAGTCAATACCTTTCTTTTGAGAAAAACCTTTTACCACAAGCCTAGACTTGTACCTTTTCTTCCCACCTTCTTCTTCCTTTAGCTTGTACACCCATTTGTTTTGAAGTGCCCGCTTACCTTTAGGCAACTCAACCAACTCCCATGTTTGGTTGCGACGTAGTGAGTCCATCTCCACTTGCATGCTCTTTGTCCATTCTTCTTTGGATTCATGTTGCATAGCTTCTTCATATGATTCCGGCTCTCCAGAATCTGAAATCAAGAGATGGTTGAAGGAAGGAACAAACCTTTCTGGAGGTCTACTTGCTCTTGTAGATCTTCAGGGAATAGGTTGAGGCTCCTCATTTGGTTGACGTTGTTGCACATTGTCACCATTTGCAGTCCTTGAGTTTTCACCGTCCTCAAGCTCCATGTACTCATCACCTGTTTCTTTTGTTTGTTATCTTTCCAATTAATCTTTGTACATATTTTGTTCGTTAAAAATTACATCCCTACTCCTCAAGATTTTACCATCTTCAGGATTCCATAGGCGATACCCAAAGTCTCCTTCTCCATAGCCAATGAAGAAACACTTTTTAGACTTTGCATCTAACTTTGATCTTAGGCTTCTATCTATGTGCATGAAAGCCTCACACCCAAACACTTTGAGAAATGCATAATTCACCGGTTTACCTGTCCATGTCTCTTCTGGAACCCCCCCATCCAATGCCGTTGAGGGTGACCGATTGATTAAGTACACAGACGTACTTACAGCTTCTGCCCAAAGCTCAAGCGGTAGGCCTGCATGTAGCCGCATGCTTCGTGCTCGTTCCATGATTGTCATGTTCATCCTTTCCGAAATCCCATTTTGTTGAGGTGTCCTTGGGGTTGTCCTTTGCCTCCGAATGCCATTGCTAGCACAAAAGCTTTCAAAAGCTTGGCCGCAATATTCGCCTCCATTGTTGGATCTGAGGCATTTAACCTTGGTACCTGTTTCATTCTCCACAAAGTCTTTCCACCTTTGAAATATGGAAAATACATCGGATTTATTCTTCATGACATAAACCCATGTTTTTCTAGTCGCATCGTCTATGAATGTTACATAGTACAATGAGCCACCAAGTGATGGTGTACTTGCAGGACCCCAAACATCAGAATGAACCAACTCAAGTTTTTTATTTTTTCTTTCATTTCCTGATTTTTGAAATTTTACCCTCTTTTGTTTACCATAAACACAATCTTCACAGAACTCTAAGTCCACTTCTTTCAAACCTGGTAGAAGCTTCTTTGTTTGAAGGATTTGCATTCCTTTGGCACTCATATGTCCAAGTCGGTAGTGCCACACCGCATTGTCAACTTCTGTAGTTGCTGCACAAGCTGAAGGTTGCGTGCTAACAGTACACAAGTAAAGTGTACCGACTTTTTCACCCTTGGCAACCACCAAAGATCCCTTTGAGATCTTCCACCGTTTGTTTCCGAATGCAATGTTGTGACCTTCATCGTCCAATTGTCCTGTAGAGATCAAATTTTTGCGAAGAGAAGGAACATGCCTACATCTTTAAGCTTCCATTCATTTCCGTTAGCAGTTTTGACAGAAACTGTACCTTTGCCGACAATCTCACAAGCTTGATCATCTCCCAAGTATACATACCCAAAATTACCTTTGGTGTAGTCTTGGAAATGTTGCTTGTGTGGTGTCGCATGGAATGAAGCCCCGGAATCTACTATCCAGGAATTAGACACATTGTCTAATGAGAGAATTAGAGCATCTTGATCTACTTTACCTGCCACATTGGCCTCCAATGTTGGCTTGTTTTCTTGAGACTCTGTCTCCTTCTTCTTCTTGGACCAGCAATCCTTCTTGACGTGGCCCTTCTTGCCGCAGTTCCAACATTCAAGAACTGACTTTGTGCGTGACTTGCTCCGCCTTGAGCGATCACGACCCTTTTGGTTTTTGAACCTCTCCTTAAGCCTTCCTCTTGTTTCCACTGATAGTGCAGCACTTGATGATTCTCCTGTGCTTCTCCTTCACATTATCTCACTTAGGAGAACACCCACAACATCATCAAACTTAAGAGTATTTGTGCCAAAGATAGAATTACTTACAGCCATCACAAGGCTGTCCCAACTATCCGGTAGAGATGATAGTATAAGGAGAGCTCGCACTTCGTCATCAAAATTGATTTTCACTGATCGAAGTTGACTTATGTTTGTGTTAAAGTCATTTAGGTGTTCTGCAACTGAACCATTCTCTGCCATCTTTAGATTGAACAAGCACTTCATAAGAAATACCTTATTGGATGCCGATGGTTTCTCGTAGAAGTCGTCAAGTGACTTCATCAAGTCCTCCGTGGTCTTCATCTCCGAAACATTGAAGGCCACCGTTGACGCCAAGCTTAACCGGATTGTTCCCAGTGCCTTTCGATCAAGGACAATCCATGCTTCATCTGCCATTGTTGCGGGCTTCTTCGCAAGACCGCCTAGTCGCAAATAGAGGTCCTTCTGGTAGAGATAGTCTTCAATCTGCATCTTCCAATGTTGGTAGTTTTTGCCGTTGAACTTCTCAATCTTGAGCTTACCTTCCTCCGCCATAACTCCCACTCAATTCAAGGAATCCTTTCCTTGAGATAATTTAGCTATGAGCAAACCTTGCTCTGATACCAGTTGTTAGGAAATAAGACGTAGCTAAATAGATAATTGAGTAGATTACTTAATGGAGAGAGACAGATTTATATACACGAGATTATAGAGTAGAGAGAGAGAGAGAGAGAGAGTACACACGATATACGTGGTTCACCCAATGTGGGCTACGTCCACGGGAAAGCAGCCACTCAATGGCTTTAGTACTTCAAAACAAGAAGTAGTTTACAAAGGGATTATACCCTTAATGGAGCTCCCGCCTTGCTTCACTCTCACCACCTCACACTCACCTTGTTGCATCAACTTCACACTATGAAATGTGTGTAGAAATGGCCTCCTTTTATAGGCCAAAAGGGCTGCCCTCTCTTATGAGAGACAGCCATGTGTAGCCGCCCTTGTGCGAATAAGTCCAAATCGGACCTTCCAATCCGCCCATGTGTAGCCGCCCTTGAGAAGACAAGTCCGCTTTTGAATTCGGCCACCGGCCAACCGACCGGTTGTTTTCTGACCACTTTCCGGCCACCGTCCGGCCATAATATTCCGGGGAAAAAGAATATTCAGGAAAAAAAAAGTCTCGGGGGCCTCCCCCGAGGCCTTTAAAGTTGCCCCTGATTCTTGTCCGTGAAAATTTTGGTTTCCGGTGAGTGATTTTCCTTCACGCACGATGGCTTCTCCTCATAATGGGGGCCTTACAAATGTGCGCTTTTACCACAG
This sequence comes from Adiantum capillus-veneris, assembly GCF_014529385.1. Lineage (NCBI taxonomy): Eukaryota > Viridiplantae > Streptophyta > Polypodiopsida > Polypodiales > Pteridaceae > Adiantum > Adiantum capillus-veneris. The sequence goes on from NC_140939.1 coordinate 42,091,495, forward strand.
AAAATTACAAGGGTAAATCAGGCTCCATACTTAACAGTGACAAGCAAACAAGGGAATTTTTTAAAAGCTAAAAATAGAGAGTGAATTGAGTTTTTTTGGGGCATGATGAATGGTTAAAGGAGGACATCATCAACAAGTAGGAAAACGGCAGAGAATTGAGGCAAGCATGAATGAAGAAGGGTAAGGAGGAGAAGGAAGTGAAAGGAGGAGAGTAATGTCGTGTGCTAGTCTCCACCAAATCATGCTATCTTATAGCCTCCCCCTAGCATACACATTGTTCGGCCGTGCCGATGGCCTTGCCCGTAGAACCCGTGTCCTTACATTGCACCCCCCCCCCCCCCCCCCCCCCCTTCCCCTCCCCCCCTTGGAGAATCGTTTTCTTCCTCAAAAACAAACGTGGGAAAACGTTTCTTAAGTGCGGAGACATTCTCCCATATAGAACCTTCTTCAGGTCTATCTAGCCACTTTATCAACACCTGTCGTCTAACATGATGTCTCATGCGAGCTGAATCCAAAATCTTTTCGGGTTCATGAGGGATGCTTGGCATTTCTATAATGTCAACTAACACACCTGTCTCAATGACATTATCATTCTTTCCTAGCTGTTTTCGTAAATGGCTAATATGAAAAACATGATGAGCTCATGAGTGCGCAAAAAAAGCTAAATTATATGCCACTTGACCTGTACATTTGAGAACAATAAATGGTCCACAATAATGTGGTGAAAGTTTAGCAACTTTTTCCGTCTTTAGACTTCCTGAATGCTCCGGAACCTTGAGAAAAACCTTGTCTCCTTTTTGGAAAGTAGCAAGATGGTGATGCTCATCTGCGTACTTTTTATATCAATCTTGAGCATGCTTAACATTCTCTCGAGCAACTCGAAGCATATCAAAACGGTCTTGGAGAATATCCTACACTATTTGTATCCTCTCTGTAGGCAATCCCACAGCAATGGGTGATCTAGGTTGAAAACCATATAAAAGCATAAATGGACTAAACCATGTAGTTACATGCTTTGAACTATTATAAGCAAATTCCAATACAGACAAGTAGGCTTTCCGATTGGTTTGCTTCTTGATAACGTATACTCGTAGCATATGCTGTGGCACTTGGATAACCCTTTTGGTTTGACAATCTGTTTGTGGATGATCAGCCGTACTAAGATTAAGTGTAGTTTCCAACTTTGTGAACACAACTCTCCAAAAGTGATTATCAAACTTTCAATCTCTGTCAATAATGATACTATCTGGAAGACCATAGAGTCTATATATAAATAGCCGTAGCTCTATAAATAGCCGTGCTAATTTTGGCGTCTTAACGGTAGTCTTAGTGGGAATGAAACATCACATCTTTGTTAGACGGTCTACCCATATGGCATCATGGCCATTATTTGTATTAGGTAGTCATACTACAAAATCCATGGAGATACTCTCCCACTTACCTTGTGGAATCTCTAAAGGATGTAAAAGGCCACCTACCTTGAGGCGCTTTGCCTTATTAACTTGACACTGTTGGCAATTTAGTACGTACTCTTGAACATCATGATGTAAGTTGGCCAATAAAATTACCAGCGAACTAAGGCATACGTCTTATAAATACCTGGATGACCAGCACTTGGACTATCGTGACACTCAAATAATATTTGGTGCCTAGTGTTTGAGTCCTTTGACACACATATTCTACCCTTGTGGATTTTAAGTATCCATCATCAATGGAAAAATTCTTCCATCACTTAAGCTCTTCCTGAGTAGGGGTGGAGCTCTACGTGTTGGAGTTTTTATCTGCAAGTGCAAAAACATGTTGATATGGTCGTGCAGAGACATGTGAGTGTGAGAGATCCCTTCTTAAAACTGCACTCCACACTTTAGCATATGATTGATCTTGTGCACACTTTCCATGTAATGACTCCAAAAATTCACTCTTTATTTTTGTGAATGCAAGTGAATCAATCTGAGGCATCCGGCTTAGTGCATCCGCTACTACATTATATCGCCCTTGTGATATCGTAGATAACAATCATAATATTGAAGAATCTCCACCCATCTAGCTTTACGAGCCTTCAAATCCGTTTGAGTAGTAAACCATTTTATACTCTCATGATCAAAAACCACTTCAAAGTTGGCACCATATATATAGTGTCGCCACTTTCATAAAGCGTGAATTATGGCATAGAGCTCCCTCTCATAGACAAAATAATTATGTTGAGCTCTAATTAACTTTTTACTTTCAAAGGCTATAGGTCTTCCCTCCTAGATAAGTACCACACCAATTGCGTTATCACTAGCATCAGTCTCTACCACAAACGACTTAAGTGGATCAATGGTTGCTAGGATGGGAGTAGTGGCTACAACTACCTTGAGCTCTTTAAAACTGTGTTGTTGGGCTTCTTTCCAAGAAAAGTTCTTACATTTTGCTTTAAGCTGGTCCATCATAGGAACATCAATTTTGGCATAATCACAGATATATTGTCGATAAAATACAGCCATGCCTAAGAATATTTGAATCTCCTCAACCGTGTTGGGATGTGGCCATCAAAGAATAGCAACGACCTTGTCAGTGTCCATCTTGATGCCAGAATAAGGATTCACATGATCGAGATAATCTATCTCTTTTTTAAAGAAATCGCACTTGCTTTGCTTATCATACATGGCATGAGTTTGTAGTTGTTCTAACTCTAATCGTAAGTGTTCTATGTGTTCATCTTCAATCTTACTATAAATGAGAATGTCATCAAGGAGAACCACAATAAATTTTCCAAGATAGGGATGTAAGACGCTATCCATGAGTGTCATAAATGTAGCTAGAGAATTGGTTAAACCAAAAGGCATAACCTAAAATTCAAAATGCCCGAATCGTGTTCTAAAGGTATTCTTAGAGATATCTTTGAAAAGGATACGCACCTGGTGGTATCCTGAATGAAGATCTATCTTTGTATAGTATCTTGCCCCATGGAGTTGATCAAACAACTCATCCACTCGAAGCAGAGGATACTTCTTCTTGATGGTTATGGCGTTTAATCCGCGATATCTACGCACATGTGCATAGTAACATCTTTCTTTTTTACAGATAGAATTGGCAATGCCCAAGACGAAGTTCTAGGTCTTATGAAACCACAGGTGAGGTAGTCACCCAAATGACGCTCAACCTCCTTGGCCTCACTAGTACTCATACGATAAGGTCATGGGTTTAGTGTCGGATAGGACATCTATGCCATGCTGCACATCACGTTTAGGGGGTAAACCTGATGGTAATTCACTTGAGAATACATCACTATACGGACATCTATGCCATGCTGCACATCACATTTAGGGGGTAAACCTGACGGTAATTCACTTGAGAATACATCACTATACTCCGTGAGTAAGTGAGTTAGCTTTTGCCGTGCCAAAGGAGAAAGTAAACTAGAGTTATGTTGGGATGGAGAATCTTGTAATTCCTTTAAAGTTTTTGTTACAACAGTTGCATGTTGCTCAACATAGTTAGAATTGAGAACACTTTTCTCTTTAGAATTGTAAAGGAGAAGGATCTGTTGCCTTCTTTGGATGGTATTGTTAATTCATTGCAGGAAGAAGAGAAACGAGTACCACATATTAGTTCTTTCGTACTGACTGCATATGTAGCTCGTGGTTGGACTTCGACTGCAAATTCAACCACTTCGACTGCAAATTCAACCAGAACTACAACTTCAACCAGGCCTACTATCGGCACTAGACCTTGTGCGATATGTGGCCGCAACAATCATCAAACCAAGGATTGTTTCATAAAAAATCCTTGCATCCACTATGGAAAGACCAATCATCCTTCGTATAAATGTTTTAAGAAGAATAAGTGACAAATCAACATGGTTGAGAGAGATGAAGATGGTGAAGCACCGACACTTTTCATAGATAGTGATGTCTTGTAGTTTCTATCTTGTTTTATGTTTCCTTTTATGTCAGTCATTTGTCAATAAAATATACGGGTTATAGACACTACCACACATCAGTGATAAGACCGCCCTTTTATGTTTGGATCTGAGTTCTGGTTTGTCTCTCATACTGATAGTTGTTTGAGGGAAGTCCACACACACACCTATGTTATTGTCAAGGGGGGGAATTCTACTCATAGTTTCAGGTGATTGAACTTTGCCATGGTTTGTCTTGAGTCCATTTTCAATGGTTTGGGCTTGAGGGGGGGGGGGGGGTGTTGGGTTCAAGCCCTGTGGTCTAAACCCGTGGAAAACACCCCTTATAGCATGCAGAGGAAATTTTAGTTTAGAGCCAGTTTGCATGGCCACTTTTGCTTCATATTGTAAGCTTTTTAACAAAGGAATACAATAAATACATAGTGTTATTTGTGTCAAGTCTCTCCCTCTCTGCTCTCCCTCGTTCTCTGCACTCGCCATGGCTGCACGCCATCACCCCCCATAGCCACACCACCCAACACCTACTTCCTTGAAGTTTGTGGCTTTCCTTTCCTTCTAGCTTTCTTTGTCAACACAAGTATGCTATCTTTCCCTCCGCACTATTTGGCACGGGGGTCTTCAAATGGGATCAACGGTGAGGGCCATTCGAGCCGCCGGATGTGTTTTTTCAAATTTGGGACGATTTGTAAATTCGGGACAACAAGTAAATTCGGGTCCGTGCCTTGAGCCTCAAACCCACGACCTTCCTCGTGTGGTGAACGTACTCTAACCACCACGCCCGCATGCGTTCATTGAAGTATGTGGCATTTCAATGCCACATATGTAAATGCGGGTTGATTTATAAATTCGGGACAATTTTGTAAATTCGGGCCACATAATCTTGTAAATTTGGGTCATGCCAATTTGTAAATTTGAGTTGCCCGATCGCACGGTCTACAATGCGCGCGCCTCACCATTGTCACCTCCACCCTTGATCCCATTTGAAGGTGTGCCAGTGTAAGATAGGGGTGACTAGAGCCTGAGAGTCCACCACCCAACCACCCTTTATATAGGCATGCCCTTGGCCCTTTGCCCTAGTTGGACTCCCCGTTCCACACCGCCTAGCCCAGCCCTGCCTTATCTAGTCCAGCCTTGCCCGTGTCCTGACATTACTCCCCCCTTAAGAAGAGTTTTCGTCCTCGAAAACAAAATTGGGAAACTTCTTCTTAAGAACACTAGTGTTTTCCCAAGTGGCACCTTCTTCAGGTTGGTCTTTCCACTTGATTAAGGTTTTTTGTCGTACGTGATGACGTGTACGCAACTCATGATAATCAAGAATACGTTCAGGTTCATGCGGTAAGGTAGGAGGTTCAATGTAATCAACCAAAACCTGTTGATCAATGACATTGTCGTCCCCAAGTAACCACTTTCGTAGACGGCTTACATGAAACACTGGACGAATATGAGAATGTGAAGGTAGTAATAGTTTGTAGGCACGATCACCTCCTCGCTTGAGTATTTTGAAAGGCCCACAATATCAGGGAGATAATTTAGGCGTCGGTCCAGTTTTCAGACTTTCTGAATGTTCTGGCACACGTAAAAATACTTCCTCCCCTTCTTCGAAGGTAACTTGCCGATGTTTCTCATCAGCATATTTTTTATATCGATCCTGTGCTTACCAGACATTCTGGCAAGCAAGTTTCAGCATATCCATGTGGTCTTGGAGAAAATCCTTAACCTGTTGGAGTTTTTCGGTTGCCAACCCCACCGTAACTGATGACGTAGGTTGAAACCCGTACATGAGCATGAAAGGACTAAAACCTGTTTTGTGACATGCTTAGCACTGTTGTAGGCAAACTCGAGAATAGGTAAGTATTCTTCCCAGTCTGACTGTTTTTTGCTGACGTATGCTCTTAGCATATCCTCTAGCACCTGGTTCACCCGTTCAGTTTGACCATCTGTTTCTGGATGATCAGCTGTACTGAGGTTTAGTTGTGTACCCAATCGTTTAAATACAGCTCTCCAAAAGTGGCTGTTAAACTTGGGATCACGGTCAGTAACAATGCTACTTGGAAAACCATACAATTTGTATAGATTGTCCACAAATAACTTGGCTAGTTCTGGTGTCTTAACCGTTGATTTGGTCGGAATAAACTTACATAGTTTAGTCAACCTGTCTACGACCACCCATACTGAGTCATGACCTCAAATAGTGGTTGGTAAACCTACAATAAAATCCATAGAGATACTTTCCCATTTTCCATTGGGAATCTCCAAAGGATGTAAGAGTCCTGCTTTCAGGCGCTCTGCCTTGTTAACTTGACATTTTTGGTAGTGCAAGACATAAGCTTGCACAAAACCATGTATACCTAGCCAATAAAACTGTCGTCATACGAGAGCATAAGTTTTTCTAATCCCCGGGTGCCCTGCACTTGCACTATCATGACATTCATAAAGAATTTGGCACCGAATATCCATGTCCGTCGGTACACAAACTCTCCCCTTGTGGAGTAGGTACCCATTGTCGATGGTAAAATGCTTCCATTCGCTGTAGTTCATCACTTGATAAAGCAGAACTAGGTGTGGAGGTTAACTGTACACTACCGTCATTGAAGTGAGAAGGATCCCTCTTTTGAACATGGCTCCATACTTTGGAATATGCTTCATCATGCTCATATTTGCCCTTGAGAGAATCTAAAAATTCACTACGAAGTTCCCTGAACAAGAGCGAATTGATCTTTGGCAATCTACTTAGAGTGTCTACCACTACATTGTATCGGCCTTTGCGATACCTTAGCTTGGCGTCATATTCCTGAAGGATCTTGGCCCACCTGGCTTTTCAACCCTTTAAATTTGTTTGTTGTGTAAACCATTTGATGCTTTCATGGTCAACCACAATCTCGAATTGAGCACCATACAGATAATGCCGCCATGTTTTTAAGGCCGACACTATTGCATAGAGTTCCCATTCGTAAATAAGCAGAATAGTTCTGCTGAGCTGCATCAAGCTTCTTACTTTCCAATGCAATCGGCCATCCGTCTTGTAAGAGGACTGCTCCAATAGCACGATCACTGGCATCCGTTTCCACAACGAATGGTTTCAAAGGATCTACAATAGCTAGTATAGGAGCTGTACCTAATGCATCCTTGAGCGTATTGAAACTGTGTTGTTGAGCGGATCCCCACTGAAAAGATTTTCCTTTGCCTTTAAGTTGATCCGTAATAGCAATTTGAGCATAGTTTTTAACAAACCTTCGGTAAAAACCTGCAAATCCTAAAAATATATGTAATTCTTCTATATTTTTAGGAGGAGGCATTTTTTGATGGTATCCACTTTGGATTGATCCATGTGTATAGGCCGTGAGCTGAAATAACATGCCCTAAATAATGAATTTCATCTTTTAGAAAATCACATTTAGATTCCTTGGCATATAACTTGTTTGTACGTAACAACTTAAACACATGCCTGAGATGTTGTAAGTGCTCTTCTTCAAAAGCACTATAGACTAGGATGTCATCGAGGAAAACAATGAAAAATTTGCCCAAATATGGCTTCAAGACACTATCCATAAGTGTCATGAATGTTGCAGGCACATTGGTTAACCCAAAGGGCATCACCAAAAACTCGTAGTGTCCAAACTGTGTTCGGAATGCAGTCTTAGGTATATCGGCAAGTCGAATACGGACTTGGTGATATCCTGACCGCAAGTCAATTTTTGTAAAATGCGAGCATGAGTTAGCTTATCAAATAACTCATCTACTCTTGGCAATGGGTATTTGTTCTTAAATGTAACCGCATTTAAGCCCCGGTAGTCTACGCACATGTGCATACTGCCGTCCTTTTTCTTCACTAAAAGGATAGGCGAAGCCCATGGTGAAGAATTGGGTTGTATAAACCCTCTGCTAAGGTAGTCAGCAAGTTGACATTCCACTTCAACAGCCTCTGAGTAACTCATACGGTAAGGTGGTTTACTAACAGGTTTACAGCCTGCAGCCAAGTCAATGCTATGTTGTACTGATCGTGTCAACGGTAATCCTGATGGCAAATCATTATGAAATACATCTTGAAATTCCTTTAATAATTTTTTTAATTGACTAGCAACATTTTCTTGTTTAGAATTAGCAATTGGTTGAATAGAGGAGAGAGAAGCATACGGCGTTGAGGAATGTTCAACATACTCAATGTTAGAAAGAAAATGAGACAATGAGTAACACAAGAAAATATGATCTATTTCATTATCAGAAACGAGCTGCATAAGCTCAACGATACAAATCAATGGTGATGAAGGTATATCTTTTTCTCCTAACAACAACACATGTGCGCCATGGGATTCAAACATCAAGCTATTGTGTTTATAGCTACGCTTTAGTGATGGTCCTAGGCTATGCAACCACTCCCTACCAAGAACCACATCAGCCCTTTCCATGTTCATAACCTAAAAATCAAAACAAGTAGAGTATCCTTGTACTTCCAATGGAACACCTCGGCATTGAGTATCCCATATTTCAGTATCATGTCCATTCATAATTGCTACCTTGTAGCGGTGGGAACTCAGAGTTTGAGGCAGCTTGAGTTTTTTCACCAATCCATAATTGATGAAATTGTGAGTAGCACCGTCATCTACCAAGATGCGCACCTTCTGCCCTTGCAGACATCTGTGCATACGTACTAACTCATGTGGTCCAAAGGTTTGTTGCCACATGGAAGCTGTGAGACAGCATTCATGCAACACCTCAGTGTGTGTTACTTCCATTGTGGAGAATTTTGACGAAGACTCAAGAGGCAGTAGTTGCACCGTGTGCACTGCTTTCTCCTTCCCCTGAGCAACAGATTTCTCCTTGGGACAATCCTTTTTTCCATGACCTCTTCATAAACATTGAAAACATAACTTCTCTTTCTTGGCTTTATCAAAATCCTCAGGAGAGAGAGGACCCTTGGACCCCTTGGGTTTTTTAGATGCATCTGAATTAGCAACTAGAAATTTTCTTTTATTGTGCCCATACTAACTGCGTGTATTACCATGTATACTAAGTAGGCACGTTACTATTATGTATTTTCTTCTCATCAGGGGCATCATGAATATGTGCTTTCACTATGGCTTCCTCAAGTGTTTTAGGGTCTTGGGCCTTGACATACTTCTTAAGCTCGGGTGTCAGACCTCGTATGAACCCTCGTACTTGTTGAAAGGTATCCAAGCCTTCCAACTTGAGGATAACGTCCCGATAGTGAGAGATATATTCAAGGAGTGATAGGTATTGGCGCATGGAACATGTGTCCCAAGCCGTCCAACTCCGACCAGCCTCGTTTGTAGGCAAAAATTCCTTGCTAAACATTGCTTCAAAGGCTGCCCAACTCTGTGGTATGATGTTCTTCTCCTTGAGAGACATCCACCATTTGTAGGCCTTGCCTTCCAGAGTTAAGCTCGTTTACAGAGCTCTGACTGCATCCGGAGCACGTCGCAAGGCATAAATTCCATCCCATTTGATGAGAAAGATGTTCACTGCATCCTTATTGCGGTCTCGGTCTTCGCCCTTAAAGACTAGTGGTTTAAAGTTCTTTAACAAGTCATCCACCTCTTTGGCAGTGAGAGTATGCAACGTATCATTAGTTGCCTTTCCCTTGTGTACCAACGTGCTCATGAATGTGGGTATTAGCAGAACTCTTAGACTGTTGATGCATTAATTGAACTACTAATGTGGAGATTTTAGTAACATTTTCATTTAAAGCTTTAAAATTTTCATCCGTGACTGTCATGCGTGTCTGAAGTGTACGAAATTCTTGAATATCGAGCAACTCATAAGTATCTTCTCCTGCCATAGCACCGCGGGTACTCTCCTTGAGAGGATCCGGCCGCGGACCATCATTGGTAGGATCAAGAGTACTTTGCTCAAAATCTAATGTCATATTGATATCCGAATCCATGGCTACACAGTGCGGTGAAAGAAGTACTCAGAAAATATACCTGATATGGGGAGCACTTGTAAAGTATAGTAGCCATGCTAACTCCGTCAAAATTGAGAGTAGTCCGTCGTATATGGAACTCCGCAAGCTCTTGATAGTTGAATCAACTATGCTTGAAGATGCCGACAAAAATTTGTACTGCTTGAAACGTAATTGTTCGCTTTTAAATGTCGTAGGCGACTTAATCTTCCCGAAGGAAGAAGGTGCAATAGATACTTTGTTCGAAAATTTCAACTCCGTCGAATTTCTACAATTTTTGAACTTTTGACAGTTTTGCCAAGAATTTCGTGGCCCCTTGCCGGTGCTTATGTCCAATCCGGCCGACAACCGTCGCAACCCTTGTGTATGGGGTGTGTGCCCGGGTGGGCACACACCCTAGCTTGATTTAATTGAGGAATCGCCCAAGTCCAAAGGCTTTGGGCGCCTTGTGTGTGAAAAAAAACCTCTGCTGTCGACTATGGCGACCAAGGCAGTGCCGCGAGGGCGAGGGAGAGAGAGAGAGAGAGATGCCCGTCGGTTGCGTTTTGGGCGTCACCTCAGTGACGTAAATTCCTCCCCTCCGCAGCGCGCGTCCGCCGAGCTAGGCCACATAGCATATGGCGGAGGTTGAGGTCTCCTCCCTCCCGGCACAAGCGGCTCTTCTCACGCTATGGAACTTCGTCTTCCCCCCTAGCAGGCCGCTCTTCACGCCCTCAAAGAGAGGAGCATGCAAAAAGCTGCACACCCTCTTGCCCAAAAATAGACCATGCTCTGATACCAATGTAATACAGGGGTGACTAGAGCCTGAGAGTCCACCACCCAACCACCCTTTAAATAGGCATGCCCCTGGCCCTTTGCCCTAGTTGGACTCCTCGTTCCACACCGCCTAGCCCCGGCCGTGCCTTATCTAGTCCGGCCTTGCCGGTGTCCTCACACTGAGGCTATCTTTCCTTGTTGTATACAACAAGTCTTAATAGCTTGGATGGTAAGGTGTTGGCCTCTTACCCTCATGGGGTGGGTTCAATCCTCCCTCATGCAAGGGTTTAGAGGGCGTTCCTACGCGCGCAACCACCAACGCCAACGCTCCGGAGCCTCCGTGCCATAGAGTTGCCGTTCGAGAGTGCCTTAGTCGCCCGCCTTGGTCGTGCACTGTGGAGGACACACGGTGCGTAGAGCACGTAGCTCGTGATCTGTTCTCTCTGCGCATGTCTTCCCTTTTGCTGTGTTGTGGGCAGTCATCTTCCCTGCCTGTTGCGTGCGGATCACGGGAGAAGAGATGTGCGTCGCATGCACATGCAGCCCGCTTTTCCCCTCCACCCCGAAATAGCTCGGATACGACTGAAAGGAAGAGAGTAATGACGTGTGTTAGTCTCCACCCAACCATGCTATCTTATAGCCTCCCCCTAGCATACACACTATCCGGCCGTGCCGGTGACCTTGCCCAGGACCCGTGTCCTTACAGAAAGCTAGAGAAGGGGTAAGGAAGAGGAGAACGGGGAGGGAAGGAGCTAAGCTTGCTCTGGAGTCGAGGAAGCTCTCTCGGGCTCGCAAAGAAGGACCACGTATCTCTCTCTCCCTCTTGGAGATTTGAGGCATGAGAAAATCAAGCGAAGGAGTTTCTCTATCTTTCACTTGACATCCGTAAAAGCCAGGGTAAGCTCGGCTTCAAGAAATCTTTCTCTCTCTCACTTGGAACCCACAGACAAAGAAAGCAACAACGAGGGGGATCTTTCTCTCGACATCGGTAAAAGCCAGGGTCTCGCTTGGAACCCACCGACAAAGCAAGCAACAACGAGGGGAATCTTTCTTGATGTGGCTTTGGGACCTCAAGGCATCCATAATTGTGGAAATCAAGCAATACGGACTGGGATTCTCTTTTCTTCATCATGTACAAGCTATGAAAAGGCGAAGCTGTGAAGTTAAGAATTGATAATCACGATCGAAAACTAGAACAGAAGGTCATATAGAGGATTTCGACTCTATCAAAAGGATACTTGAATTAAAGAAGCTCTTGGAGATGGCTATAACTGTGAACTTCAAGCAGTAAAAAGGGGATGTGTTTGCAAGATAGAGCACATGCAGAAAATCGACCAAGCAGAGGGCAAAACGGGAAACTTTTGGAAAATGATGAGCATGGAAGCTATACAGGGGGAGTGTTTGCGTAGCAATTACAGACTGTTTTTGAGGGGTTGGGGATTTTTTATTATGGGTTTGCAAATCAACAAGTATACTGACGATGGAGTATGCAATCAATTTGTAACAAGGTTTCATATATCAATTTATTGAAAGCATCTTCTGATTGCTAGCATCAATTAAGACTCAAAAACTGAATTTTAATTTAATTTTACTGCTATTTGTGTTGCGAGTCCTGATTTCCTTCCGAAATTGCTCTGTAACCATCTCTATATCTTCTTACTATCACTAAATCGACTCCCTCTACATTCGCTTTGCTTGGTTTTTTGCCTCGACTAATTATTCGTCTACAGCCAGAAGCCCGACGCTTTCCCGTCGACCCCGGAGAGCCGTGCACTCTGACAACGCTTCATACATTACACAATCCATATTGCCAACAACTACAAAACCGTACTCGATATCTTTAAATGCTTGAGCTTATCCCCTTGTCAACAATACGCACTATCACGGCCACTCAGCTTAGCTCCCACTCCCTTCGATGCCAGACAAGCCGTTGGGGTAGTCGAAAAGAGTCAAATTGTTTGTGAACATTATGTTCGAAAGTCCGAGTACCATACACTACTAGAGTGCTCAATTTTTGGTCACATATGAACCTGTTTTCCTCACATTACTAGCTGTGGCTTAGAACTACACTTTCCTCTCCCAGCTACAATGTGGGCTCTCCATTGTGACTCTCATCACCACAATTTTGGAGCATCGTGGGTCACTGATCATCCCGTCACATACATCGCATGTAATTTTGGTCTCATCAATCATATTTGACCTCCAAGGGCTATAATAAAATATCTCTCCCTCTCTCTCTCTCTCTCTCTCTCTCTCTCATAGACGAAAAACAATTCATTAACCAACACATTCTTGAGAATCTTCATTCCATATCCTTAGTGTAGACAAAGGGAGCATAGAATCTCTGCAAGAAATTAAGGGGCTTCTCACAACAGTATGAATTCAAAGGTCGTGTAAATCTCAAGAAAGTGCAGAAGAAGCTTAAGCTAGCCTGCAACGAGACAACGACGCCTCCCTCCTGTCCGTGCTCGCACACGAGGAGAGAGAAATAGAGACAGGCTACTCACCCAACGCCACGAGAGAGAGAGAGAGAGAGAGAGAGAGAGAGCTTGGCGCTACTGAGGCAGCTACTCCCAAAATAGAAAGAGAGAGAGTCTTACTCTTTTCCAACAGACAAAGCGAAAAGAGAATCTTCAACAGATCATCAATTTTTCCTTTTTATACTGCAATGCAGTGAATGATCTCATTTGCACAAAATTTATCAGAAGCTTGCCACATTAGCAATTTCTTACGAGGCCCAAAAAGAACTCAAAATTTTTCTAATAAGTTAAAAGCGAAAATGGGATTTAGCGAGAGAGAGAGAGAGAGAGAGAGAGAGAGAGAGAGAGAGAGCAACGAAACAAGGAAGAACTTTAACGTCCTAGAAAACTATCCCAAAAAACCTCCAAGATCTATCCAACTAGGAGAGTCGAACTCAAGGCTCGTTGGCCTATCCACAAGGGAAATGAATCTACCACACTTGGGTGATAGAAATGTTATACGAGGAGGAACACATCCTGCACAGATGGCGGCGAAGAAGTCCGCTGGAGAAGGAATCAAGCCCATGGTGGCCATTGCAAACGAGTAGTCAGGGAATTCAGTGGTGGGGCGTGGAAGGAAGTGGAAGCTGCGCTTGAAGGGTAGGGGGTGGTGACCATTCCCTGTAATGCTTGTGACCCCTTGGCGACCGGCGGAGGCCGGGAGCCATGGGGGAGCAAGCATTGCAGGGAATGGTCACCACGGGACCATTCTTGGTCTTCACGGTCGGGGGGCCAGATATGACTGGATTATGCATGCTGATGTGGCGGTTGCAGAGTGAATTCCCGGCTGCGGATTACAGCTGCTAATGTGTCATAAGTTCTGTGCGCTGACCTGGAGTGCCTTGATTGGCTTGCAGCATACACAGATTACGTGTGCTGACATGGTGGGCATCCATCGACTGCACGTTAGGATTCCGGCTCAGAAGCGACAGTGAATGGATGGCATTGATGCACTGCCCCCCCCCCCCCCCCCCCCCCCGACTGACGAAGTAGAAGTGGTCAAGCGGCAGACACCGGGAGAAATTCCGAACTTACGGGTTTACTGAAGAGTATGCAAAGGGTTTAATGAAGAGTATGCAAACTACCAGCACCTCTTGAAGTTACGGCCTTTTTTTGGACCGGCAACTGAAGATGTGAGATTTTCTTTTTTTCTGACAGTAATCTGCATTTGTAAGATGATGGCTTTGCTATATAAAAAATTTAATGAAGATCAAAGACAGATTACACACACACATTGATGAGCTCACAATTTGGGCTGAGCTTTAATTCAGCATCAATGAGAGGCTCTTTGAGAGCAGCTCAAGGAAAAAATGCGCCTTGCCACCCCCTCAGGTAATACAAAGAGAGACAGAGACAAAAAGATATGAGAGAGAGGGACAGTGTTTTCAAATGAAGAGTTGAGAAAGGTTTATGGGACTAATGACCGACGGTGGCCCGAACAGGACCTCTTGAGCAATAAGCTTGTTCACCGCCTCTGTGGGATGGAAAGGATCCCAGAAAACGTACTTGCTGCGGTCCGGGCAGACCGGATCGGCCGAATTGCATGGAATAATCCCCCGGTATGGACCTCTGCCACAGCAGCCACTATTCACGTTTGTAAATCCTGCAAAATGGTGTTCTTCATCAGCAGCGTTGAGTACATCGTGTACATGTATGCATGAAAGAATGTGTATATGTACATATATACATGCGTCATACATACATACATAGAACATTTGTAGGATTTTGGAACATGGAGCATTTGCCATTGTGGAACATTTGCAGGACATGGTTCACTGTAGAAATGTCTTACCGTATTTTGTTGGATTTTGGATGAGATTCATGACGAGATCAAAAGCATCAGAAAAGAGCACTGTGGCCCCTGTAAACGTCTGCCGCAACTCATCCGCAAGCGATACAAGACGCGCATTGAAAGCAATGGCCACCTGCTGGTATTGATCAATACACTTGCCACCATCAACTGCAGCCCTTGTCCCAATCGCAAGAGGAATGCAGCCAAAAGGACCGACTCCCGCAATCACGATATTCCGTGCTCCAATTTCATAAATACTCTAGAGAAAAAACAGTGTCACATGAGTCCTCCTCTCAATAATTCTACTGTCTCATGTTAGATAGAGCCATGGCTACAACACACAGCATACCGTGACTTGCTTGCGAAACTCTGCGATAACAAGGTCTATGTACTGTGGAATTTTGTATTTGGCACGGCGAGGCGAGATCGGCAGAAAGTAATTGGCAAGAAAATCATTGGATCCAATTGTCAATGAAACCACTGCTCCTGCTACAATGCGAGAAGCCTCCACGTCACCTACTAGAGCAGTTATGTTTCCCTTGTACTCGCGGAAGAGCTGGACCTGCTGGCTCATCCGAAAGCGTTGATTCTACAAAGAAGGAAGAAAAGAAGAAAAACCTCAACTTCTGGAAAGCTACATTAAAAGTGCTGAAGAGGATACATCCCTCACAGCAGAGGTATATTATCTGATTGCAATATTTATGTGTAGGATGCACATATACTGGAATTAAGGGTATTTAACATCCTAGCTACTAAATGATACTTATCAATTTAGATACTAAGGCAATGCAGAGGGTAATTGTAGCGATTTCCCAAACACCAGGCATTTCATGAGTATTAGCTTCCTTTGAGGCGGCGGACCAATTAGCGCATGAGGATCGGAATAATCCTTTAAAATGTCCTGATCCCTATTAAAACTCATACTTTCAAGTAAAAGTGTGACCATTTGATGGCAAGATGACATTAAATCTCACTAAAACTCTTGGTCTTCTAGGTCTTCAGTCTGGTTTAGGGGTATAATTGGCAATCCACTTACACTCATAAGCTTTTTGGGGGCTCTTATGTTTTTCCCTCAAACATGAGTGCAAATGTATGACTTTAACCCATGTAGATATACTATATATACACAGGAAATCTTGCCAAGGATCAAGATTAATGAAATTAAAAGAACAGATTAGCCATGGAATGCAACCAGTGGAAAAAAACATGAAAATGCACTTTTTTCAAGCACTTACAAAGATGTTCCCGGTATCATTCAAAACTCCTGCGCCAGCTGAGGCGAAATTCACTCCTCTCAGGAGCGTTTCGCCAGTGTTGGCAGGGTCAGTATAAGCAAGAGTGGCAGGCATGTTCCAATGCTGACCTAAACAGAGAGAAAACAGAGGCGAGGAAGGGCATGAAAGCCCATTAAAATCGTATTCAGGCAAAACCCTATGAGGATGTAACATGTAGGCAAACCAAGAGAGAGCATTACTGAGAAAGTCCGAAATGAGCAGGCCATTGCAGAAGCGGCCGGTGGGGACGCTGCCTGGGTAGTCAATGCCGTTGGGGCGGTAATTGGCGCGGGCAAGGCTGCGAATGTGGTTGTTCATGCCCACATCCACAAGAGAGTCACCCAAGATGAACATTGCTGTCGGACGCCCGAGACCCGCACTAGCGCTACTCATCATCCATCCGCCAAACACCAGGCATAGCCAGTACACCTCCCACATACCCAAGCTTGACATTTTCTTGGGCACGCACTCTCGGTGAGTATGTGGGTGTGTAGAAAGCGATGGGATTGGGTGCTAATGCATCTCTCTCTCTCTCTCTCTCTCTCTCTCTCGATTGCTCAAGTGAGATACCACACGCACACAAGAGTTGGATCTCTCTCTAGGCAGTGTATGAGCGAGTGAGACCTTGACTCTTGAGGCTGTGGCTGGAAAGCCACTTAAAAAGCCCGGGGGATTTTGGATTGCGCAGAGGCGCAATGGCAGAAGAGAGAGAGAGAGAGAGAGAGAGAGAGCCCCTGCTCGGAGCTCTGGACTCTAGAGACTAGCCCGGGTAGCCTCCCGCTCTCTCTCTCTCTCTCTCTCTCTCTCTCACACACACACACACACACAGAGCTCGCTCTCTTCTGGACAAGTTCTGGCCTCTCGTCCACAAAGAGCAGACACGAGCTTCCTTTTAATTCGCAATTTACTAAACTCACCTGGCTGTCAACAGAGTAACAGGACCGATCCCACCACGTACCTCTTTCCAAATTCCCTCCCCAATGCCCATCGCTCAAGCCTCAAACGTTTGAACTTTTATTTGATTTTGATGCAACATATCCAATGAAAATGAAAGCTTGTCATATCTCTAGTCTTTGGAAAAGGTAGACAGTTGAATTAAGAAAGCAGAAGGTACAAATTCCCCCCCCCCCCCTCCCGGCTAAAAGTAAGGAGAGAGTCAGACACATCCATAAAGGGGAACATACATCAAGGGTTATCTTCCTACCAAAGACATGATGGACTCCAACATGCATAAACTTTTGGAGAGATGGAAAACCAGGGCTCTTTTTTGTTGCATGTGGTGACCTTGCAACTATGCAGAGCCTTGTCAACGAGAGCTAGCTCAGTTGGTAGAGCTAGAGCCCCTTGTGTCAAAGATCTTGGGTTCAAACCCCCTTGACAGCTCGTATGACATGTAGCCCTTAAGGGCTGTTTCCCTAGTCCAAATGATGTTGTAATTTCAAAGCTCTACTCTCTCAAAAAAAAAAAAAACTATACAGAGCCCTTCACATCTATTCAACAATGCCTCGTTCTACTATCAATACCTGCCATGAGGCATCCTCTTTCCCTTTGGCCCCATTTGGGTGCGGGGTGCAGTGGCCCTGCAAGATGCACTCCTAAATGGAATGGAGGCCAACTTCTCTGAAGAGAATCGGCTCCCTCCTCAAGGGCCCAACACTGTTGCTTCTATGCAGAACCCTGTGCATTTCAACATGCAGAGGCCAACCATGGTTGCTATCGCTGCAACTTCTGCGGAAAACTCTTTTCAGTTTTCCCATAATGCTTGGCATCACAGCACTGGATACCCGAATCCTCAAGGTCTCAACTTGAAGGCCCCCACTTTTGCTTCAGTGGTAGGCTCTATACCTCTCTTTGCGCAGATGTTCTGCTCATACAAGTAACTTTTTTCCTCTAAATGTAGCCCCTGATTCTAATTTAAAGATTCATAATGTCTGGAATAATTTGGATATCCCACCCCAAAGCCACATTCCTCCTCAAATCCCAACTCTTAATCAAATTCCTAAACCCTTAGAGCTGACTCCTCTCCCCCCTGAGCTTGGTAACCCTCAGAAAGGTGTTTCTTCTCTGCAAACTGGTCAAAAAGATCTTGAAGTTCCTATTACATAGCCACCCTCTCACACCTCGGAACCATCTCCATCTAGTCTACCTAACTCTGAGGATTCAATTATAATTGAAGTAGGAGAGGTAGAGAGCTGATACAAACATCTGTCAGCTGAGAGGGTGGTTATTGGACTCTGTCATGGCCCACGACCTCCCCTGGGTCTGCTCAAACAATGGATGTTGCACAATTGGGAAGCAATACCAATTATTATTTGTTTTCTTCCAAGACTCAAAAAGTGCCCTCCAAGTAATTAGCTAGGGACAGTGGATTGTGAAAAACACACCTATTTCCTTCTTTAAATGACATAACAACTTCAATCCAAGGGGGTAGAAGCCCTCAAAAGTCCTAGTCTAGGTAGATTTAAAGGACTTCCCTTTAGAAATTTACCCTAGATTAAGGCAATTGAAGCCTAGGTGGGCAAAGTCCTTGGCCAAAAACCTACCAATGGAATTAACCCCAAATGGGACCCACAACTTCTCATTGAAGTTGACCTCAATGCCCCTCTAAAGGAAGTTGTACCTTTGAAAGATCTTGCTAGTAATCTTCTGCACCTCTAGAGAATTATCTATAGAACCGTTCCTAATGCTTGTTTTCACTGCTTTAAACAAGGGCATCTGATAAAGGGATGTCCTGAATGCACCTACCTCAGGAAGCACAGCCAATAACACGACAGTCAAGATTTGGGGCTCTGCTTGATGATGTCTTTGACCCCCTTGATGTGGAAACTCAAGGGGCCGAACAAAAGGAAAAAGAAGACAATGACACTATTAGTGCTCCTCATGGAAAACCATGAGGATGCATCCCAAAAGTATCCTTCTTCCACGTGGTGATGCTCTCCCATCCAAAGAAGAGCAGGGAGATGCACTCTCCTCAGCCTCCCCTCCTAATCCCCCAGATAGCCCTGCAAACAAAACAAGAGGGTTTTCTTCTAACTCTGATACTTCTACAGTGAGCATATTTCAACCACATAGAAACTTCAAGTCTTCATCAACTATGTACACAAGGCCTTTGATAAAGAACTCTCAAATGAGGATTCAACCCTCACGAACCAATTGGTGGCCTCTCTTGAGAACTCAGTGGACATCTTTATGTCCCAGGCTAAAGAGGAGGCACTACCTACCATAAGCAGTTCCAAAGCCAAGAGTAAAAAAGAGAAATCTATAATAGAGCATTAGTGGCCCTTTCCAAACCCTCTAAAAGCTATGATAAATGAGTTGCTCTAAGATTTTTGGTTTTTCTCTCAATTGTAAAGGTCTCACAGATGTTGTCAGAGCTATGGCCATTAGAAAATAAATTGAAGATTTGGAATATCTTCCTAACTTTATTTAATTGCAGGAGCTCAAAGTTGGAGGAAATAACCTCCTAATTAATCTTAAAATATTGGGAACCAATTATGAATGTTTTTTCACTCACCATACACCTCCCATACACAAGGCAAAGGGGGTGATGCCATCGTAGTTAATTGTAAGCATTCTTCCCTAATTGACCTAGTCAATCATGGACTTAAATGTAGCTGGGTGGCTATCTCCGTTAAGGAGCCTATCAATTACATTGTGGTCAACTTGTATGCTTCTAACTCCATGACATAGAGGTCTAAAATTTGGAAAGAGCTGGTGGGATTACTTAATCCCATTTTGATTGCAAGAGATTACAATATGGTTGTCGATATCAAGGACAGACGAAACAATTTGGACCAGGTTATCTTTGGGAAGGAAAGAGAAGATTAGGAAGCTTTGGTAGATTCCCATAACCTAGTAGACATTTCAAAAATATTAGGGTTTACATGGAAAAACAAGCAAAAAGGCAGATGCTACAGAGCATCAAGGTTGGATAGACGTTATATGTCAGTGAACTTGCTTCATGAACACTGGCAGGTGAGCTATAACTTTATTACTTTCTCATCACTCTTCTTTATACTTTGAATTGTATAAGGGTGATTGCAGCTATAAAGGGTGGGTCCATATAGATCAGTCTTGCTTAATCTTAACCGTGTCAAACAGAAAGTTAGAAGCATTTTTTATTATGCATTTCTGTCTTGTCATTCTCCTTTCAAATCTTGGGATGTTGTTGTGAAGGAAACACGAGCATGTCTTGTTGATTTCCAATGCTAGGTCTCCCCCTTATGAACTGGTTACGCTCAAAGAAACGTTAAGGAAAGAAGAGCTCCTAAAAGCCCACAGTGCCCGTGCTTGGACTAGGGAATTATGGGTTGGTAACACAGACAGGCCCTCTAAAGATATGTTCAAGCTTTTTTTAAAAAATAAAACCTAGGGACTAGATGTCCTTCTTAAAGAGTTGCAATGGTACAATTGACTCTACTCAAGAGGACAATGTGAAAATTGCCAAAGCTTTTTTCTAATGGCCGTATGTTATGTAAACACCTACAACTAGTCTTGCTTGGTAGGCTTTTCTATAGAAATTTGTTGATGCAGTTTGGAGCGCTTTCACGCGCTATAACTGCAGCGTTCTGAGTGATGCCAGCAGGTTTGGATCTTCTTCTTGAATGCACTGAAAATGCACAATGAGAGAAGAGAGAGAGGGAAAAAAGGAAGAAAGAGAGAGGTAAAATTATTACAACTTTGCCAGAATTGGCAAAACCTATGCTTCTTCTGTAGCTACGAGACAAAATTTTGTGACAATAGCATAACCTGCGAAACATACCATAGTATGGACTTGTTGTTGTAAGTCAAAAAAAATATTTTACATACTAAAAACTTGTAGTGTAGAAAAATGAAAAAATTAATTGGCTACTGACTTGGTAATCGAGTAGGCATCTCTTGAAGTGTACAAGGCAAAAAACTTTGTTTTGTTAAGCTACAAGAAAACCATGCGACTAGTCATGCAATGAGGAAATGACACAAACTATAAACCATATAGTGCACTGCATACAAAAGAGCCATACGAAAGTGGAGAGTCGGCATTGTGTCTCTCCCAAATTTATAAGAAATAAAAGCGTGCCCCTCCTCGTAGACTTATGTGATGTCCAATCAAACACATACGCGTGGAGATTTGGATGAAGATAACGAACCTTTACATCCTATTGATGCATATTTTTCTTTGTCTATTTGTAGATGCTCCCCTTGTCAATTTGCAAAGCTTGTCCTAAATGTAGAGAAAAGTATGTTGTGGCACAAATGGAAAGAGGTCAATGCAAGAACCATTTCATTGATTGCATGTATGTTCCATAATGAATTGCTCAGTACTCT
The DNA here is from genome assembly GCF_014529385.1 of Adiantum capillus-veneris. NCBI lineage: Eukaryota > Viridiplantae > Streptophyta > Polypodiopsida > Polypodiales > Pteridaceae > Adiantum > Adiantum capillus-veneris. Next base: position 42,112,967 of record NC_140939.1, read on the forward strand.
ATAATGGTTGTCTATGAGATACTTAGGGTGAGAAAAATCAAGTGCAACCAATAAGAAATTCTAGAGAGAGAGAGAGAGAGAGAGAGAGAGAGAGAGGAGATGTAATGTAGTGTCCCACCATTCATGCCAACTTGCTTTACGGAACAAGAGCTGGTGAGACAATAGATGGTTTTAGTAATTTTTTGCAAAAGTTGGATGCGAATTTGTGTACAATTGGATAGATACAAATTGACAAGATTTGACAAGATGCACCATGCTTTGATGGCCACTTTATCATATTCTTGCTTGCATATGCAAGAAACTGGCATTGCTTCAAGTGTATCTATATGGGCTTGATGATTGTTGCCTTTTTGGAGATAGCAAAGCCAACAATTTCAATTTGGCATCTCTCTGAAGTGAACTATTTATATCACGTGTACATGGCTTTATATGCTACATGGACATGCTTCATCGATTTCCACAATTAATTTTATACATATCTCTCCTGCCTAGAATCCTAGGAGGACTAGTATCGATGGTTTTATGAGCATGTTCATGGGACCTGCATGTTCAGACACGAGTTCTTTTTTCATGTCATCTATAGCGTTGGGGCCATGGAGCACATGTGGCACATGCAAGTAGAGTGCTATCTTAGGGGTGGAGTCCACATTGGATCTTAGAAGGCCTAGGATGGCCATACAAGTGTGAGCCTAGCACACGAAAGCCTTGGGTCTTGTCCAGCCAAGTGTGAACAACCATGTTCTAGTCTTTTATAAAGGGAATCTTTTGGCTGGGTGGTAATTTATTAGTAGTGCTCCTATGCAATAAGCTCTCTCTAGAGCTCTTCAAGAGGTGTGTATGATGCTTAGGATTTTGCCTATGTTTGACCATTAGATTAAGTTTTCATGTTTTGGAACCATCTTGCATAAATGGTTTGTACATGCATTTTGAGAGATATTGGTACCTTACGGTGGGCATATGGCATGCCATGTATTTAGGTTAGAGGAATCCAATGAGCCATTCCTCGCGGAGCCAGAATCCGGATTAGCCCTAGCAGCCCAACATTTTTTGTTTTCATCCCTTGCCACATCATTAAAAAGTGGTGGATCTGCTGATGCTATCTTTCCTACTGCATCTCGGACCTTCAACAACCCATTGAGTCTCTTCTTGGCCATTCCCTCATTGCATTGAGTGCTCCCATTGATGTCCATATCATTATCCGCATTTTCATCCCTGCTTTCTGCGATCGATCGGCTATAGTTTTGCAGCCAACATTCAGTCCTTCATTCCTTCACGTAGGGAGTGCAAATCAGCCCCCCAGATCCACCCCTTGGTGGCCATTCACAACCCCTCATTGATACAGATCCAAAGGTGAATTGAAACCCCATCATGTGTTGTTCTCCCTCTCTCTCTTTCTCTATCTCTCTCCCTCTACACATCTCTATCTCTCTCTCATCCTCTCTCTAAAATGAAGCATATTCCTGCTAAGTAGCATGGCAAGGAAATAAGTAAAGATTTGTGGAAGTGTAAAGTCTAGATCTTATCACCATTTCAATTCCATTACACCTAACATTGGTATCAGAGATTTGTGATTCTGCACTAATCTGCTAATCTGATTTTTTTATCTCTAGTGTTTGAGTGTGTTGTAGCATTTCATCGAAGGATGCTTCTCTCACTCTCAAGGAGATGCAATACCTGCCTTTGCACGAGGATTGTGCGCCTTGAGTGCAAGAAATGTGATACTATATACCAAGGGCTACAATTGTGATGTGCCTGCAAGAGGGTAGTTGACTTGGTGTGCACGCTTAACCACCTTGACATAAAGAAATCCTATAATGGATATTTTCACTTATAAATTCTTCAACATGACACATCACATCAATGGAAACATGCACTGGAAACATGAAGATGTTGATTGTTGCGAGTATCAATATTTGTTAGCGGCCTATGAAGACAAAGGAAGTCACCATCTAGATCAACCTATTAGCTTTGGTCTCATGGCATTGTTTGCACAACCTTCTCTTGGCATCTTCTTGGAGAATTCTATCATTCCAAAGGAGGCATTGCATCATCATCGATCTGTACACATCTTTGTTAGCACATTGGGTCAACACCATCGGTATCTTCTTAGCAATCGGTAGCCATCAATCCGGAGTCAAAGGGTTCCAATTCGAGGAAACCACCGTGTGAGTTCACACGCATCATAAACCTACATTTCAGCCACATTTTTTGTAGAGACGAGGATTCATCTAGAGATTTTATCATACATCAATCTAGGCAAAGACCCAAGAGAAAACTTTATCTTTGAGGAGTTATTTGGCGGTTTCATGAGACAATATAGAGGACTTTCCATGGTTTGTGGGCATTCCAAAGGACATGTCGATTTTTATCTCCCATGCGGTGTTGCTCTTGCCAATCTTTCCACATAGGGGCATCATAGGATGGCTGATAAAATTTGTGGGCATCGACATTTGCGTATCCAGCCATTTGCTCTATGAGCATCCATCCGGTTTGTAGTTTAGTCCACACCATCCAAGTTGGGGAAACAAATGCTGGCTGGTAACCAATGTTGAAAGGGTAATAGAATTATCAAAATAGTGCTCAGTCGGATTATGTCATGCTGGTCGCAATTAGATTCAGTCAAAATATGGTTACGTTGGATTTTGCTTAGTTGGAGATGTATGCCAAGACATTCACTTAGACAGTTGTAACTCTCTTTTATAGTAGAAGTCGTGGGTAACAAACACACAAGAGTCAAGATGTATTCAAGCTTTGATCAATGGAGTTTTTATTAGTGTGTCTGATCTTCTTCTCTTGGCTTTGACTTTGCTCTGTATGAAGATGTCTGACTGTGTTTTCTGGTGAGTCTGATCATGGACTGAAGTTTGATTCTCTATTGAGAGTATGTTTGTTGAGAGAGATAATTGTGTTGTTGAACCACAACACATTTGTTGCTCCTGCTGTACTTACAACTTTATTAGGGTTTGGTCGAAATTCTCTTAGTGTCAGCATTGCTGTGGGTATCTCTGTTTCATTAACTGATGATGTATGTCAGAGCGACCAAGAAGGGTATCTAGGGTCTATTACACAAGGGCTCAGACCCAAGCAGGGAATATTGATCCTTTCCATTTGAAGATACAATAGAGGAATAAGTAGAAGTGGATATCTCGAAAGTGCAACCAAGGAATCGGGTAGGGGAGAGTTCAAGATCATCAGCAGGAAGGCAGGTGGGCCAATTTTTCGGGGCTCTACTCTTGACAACAGGATCTGCAAGAAGTAGAAGAAGACTCCATTTTGACCCACTACAGGTATCTACAAGGCAAAGACCTAGGAGAGTACCTCAGCCTCCCCCTATGTCTCAACCACCTCCTAATCCCAAGGTTAAAGCAGCAAAACTCAGAGGCAAGTCAGGTGAAGATGCAGATTGTCATGTGGCTCAATCTCAGACCAGGTGGCAAGCTAGTGGACATCAGACAGTATATGGTGATGATATAAAATTGCAACAATTTGAAGCAACACTGGAGGGTAAAGCAATGATTTGGTTTAGCCAATATGGAATTTCACATTTTGCAACTTATGTTGTACTTAGAGTGGCATTCTTACAGAGATTGAAAAAAGAGAAAACTTCGATTGATATGCTAAAGAAAATCAGGGACAGTAGACAGGGAAGTATGTTGGTGGAAGATTATGATAAAAAATTTAGAATTTTGGTGGAGACATTACAGGGTGATTAGAGACCCACATATGAGATGTTAGCAGGTTACTTTTTGAAAGGTCTAAGAAAGGGATTGAAGAATGTTGTGGCCAACATAGACATTGTAGGTGGCTTCAACAATTCGGTCACATCTGCTGCAGCAAGGGTTGGAAAAAGACTTGGTATGACTAGGTCAAAATCTAGGAGCAAGCATAGCTCTGAATCCGAAGCAGAGTCAGATTTTGAGTATGGAACTGATGAAGATAGTGATTCCAAGGTGTCCTCTGAAAGTGAGGTTGAAAGAAGTATAGGAAAATAGAAGAAGAAGAAGCAGAGTTGTAAGAAGAAAACGGGTAAAAAAGACAATCAAGGGAGTATCCAATTCAAACAAATAGCATACTTGAGCCAGTAAGTGAACAAAGTTGATCCAGCAGATGTCGACTTTGTGGTTCTTGTTATATAAGTGGTATTTCACAACACTTTGTTTGATGAAGTATTATTGGATGGAGGATTTGGAGTCAACATTCTGGCTGAGTCGGTGTATTATAAAATGAAGTTGGGAGAATTGCAGCTAGCACCATTTCAATTGAAGATGGCAGATCAGAGGAGAGTTCAACCATCAATAATATTGAGACAACAATCTATTTATATTGCAAGAATTCAGTTTCACGTTAATTTTGTTGTGTTGAAGATGGAGAGAGGTGATACCTCTTATGGTATGTTGTTGGGGAGGCCCTAGTTCAGATTGGTTAGAGTCAAGCAAGATTGGGGTGAGAATGAAGTTTTCATAAAAAAAGGGAAGCAAGAAATTGCAATTCCTATGCTTGGGAGAAAGAATATTCCTTTTAAGGAAAGGCCATTGAATTCTCAATCAATTAATTTGGCAGAAGAAGTGGAGGATGATGAAGAAGAAGAATTTTCAAAAGCAAATCCAACCATTATACCATTATTTGAAGTTGATGTTGAAGGTATCCTGCAAAAGGATAAAGAGGAAGAACAAGTAGATTTTGACTTATTACCTGGGCAGATAATACAGGGATCAAAGTAGGTGCAGATGGTGGATTGGAAGTCAAATCCTAATCCAAAGGAAGCCTTATAGATAATGGAAAAGGAAGCAAGGGAGTTGGTTGAAAAGATTTACAATAAAATATTTGGAGGATCAGCTAGGGTGAAGCAAGACCAGTTAAAGGAGAGTACAAAGATGTTTTTGCATGGGACTATTCTGAAGTGAAAGGTATAGATCCTGGTTTACTTGAGCATCACATTAATTTAAAGGAGAATGTAATTGTGAGTTTGCAAAAGAGGTATAAAATGAATCCAAACTTTTCAAAATAGGTAAAGCAGGAGATTGATAAGCTATTAGCTGTTGGGTTTATCAAACCAATTCATGAGATTACATGGTTGTCACCAATCATTGTGGTGCCCAAGAAAAATGGAAAAATCAAAGTTTGTGTTGATTACAGAAAGTTGAATGCAGCCACTATTACAAATCCTTTTCCAATGCCATTTTGTGATGCCATATTGGATGTTGTAGTAGGGAAAGAAATGTATACCTTTTTGGATGGTTTTTCAGGGAACAATCAGATTCAGGTGGCAAAAGAGGATCAACACAAAACAGCTTTTATACTGAGAGTGGGGTGTTTTTGCATCTACAGTTATTAATTTTGGACTCAAAAATGGACCACCATCATTCAATTTTACAGCATACAAGACATTTGAACCTTATTTGTAGGATTTCATGAGAGTTTTTGTGGATGATTTTTTAGTATTTGGAAAGAAGGAACTACATCTACAACATTTGAAGTTATGTTTTGAAAGGTGTAGACAATTCAGAATGTGCCTTGTCCTTTTAAAAGTGTTATTGCTTTCAGAAGTGGAGTACTTTTAGGGCACGTGGCTTCTCATGAAGGGATGGCCATTGATGAGAAGAAGATTGAATTTATTAAAAGAGCAAAAGCCCCAGAGAATGTGAAGGAAGTTAGCAGGTTTGTTGGTCAGGTGAAATGACATGCTAGATATGTCAGATATTTGGCAAATGTTTGTCTACCTCTTACTCATCTAACAAAGAGTGTACGTTTTATATGGGTAGAACCTTAGGAAAGCTCATTTTAGATGTTAAAAAAGATGTTGTCAATAACACCAATATTACAACCTCCAGATTGGTCATTACCTTTCCATGTATTTGTTGATGCATCAAATATGGCTATTGGTGCTGTCCTCATGCAGGAAAGAGTTAGGGGATGGTTCAAACCTGTCTACTATGCTAGTAGGGTGTTAACATCAACTGAAAGGAATTATGCTGTGACAGAAAGAGAAGCTCTTGGCATGGTATATGCTTTAACCAAATTCAGACATTATTTGCTGAGCAACAAAGTTATTTTTCATGTGGATCATTAGGCATTGCTTTACCTGATTAAGAAGCCATTGCTGATTGGAAGATTAGCTAGATGGATGTTATTGTTACAGGAATTTGACTTTGTAATTGTTCATACTCTTGGCAAAGAGCATAGCATAGCTCATTATATGAGTAGAATTGATACTGGTGAAGAATCAACAAGTGTTCAAGATGAACTACCTGATGCTGATTTGTTTGAAGTTCAGAATACAGTCCTGAATCATGGAATGATCAGATGTTAACATTTTTGACAGATGGTACAATGCCAATGGGATCTTTTGGTGACCAGAGAAGGAAGTTTTCTTTAAAAAGTAGACCATTTTTGGTGATAGGCAGGCACATCGTACAGGAAAGGGATTGATCAAGTCATTAGAAGGTGTGTTCGAGATTTTGAAAAAAAGGTTGTTTTGAAAGAAGCTCATTCAGGAACATGAGCATGCTAGAAGCTGTGTGATTTGTTAGAGGTTGGGTCAGCCAAATTCTAGGGATAGAATGTCTTATCATCCTATATTACCTCTAGAACCTTTTCAGAAGTGGGGAATGGACTTTGTTGGACCTGTCAAGCCCACTACTAGTAAAGGATGTAAGTAAATTCTGGTGGCTACAGATTATTGTACCAAGTGGGTTGAAGCTATTGCTCTCAAAGACCATAAAGCTCAGAGTGTAGCCAAATTTCTCTATCATAACATCATGACTAGGTCTGGATGTCTTGTGGAATTTGTGAGTGATAGAGGAAGCCATTTTCTAAATGAGGTGATTGTTGAATTAACAAAAACTCATATGAGTATGCACAAAAAGTCCACATATTATCATCCTCAAGCTAATGGACAGGCTGAAAGCACAAATAAGACCTTGGTGAAGATATTAAAGAAAATTGTTCAAGACAATAAGAAGGATTGGGATCAGAAGCTTGATTTAGCATTCTGGTCCTTTAGGACATCTTTCAAGGTCACCATAGGTATGACTCCATTCAAATTGGTGTATGGTGTAGAAGCTGTAGTCCCTATGGAATTTGTGGTTCCAAGCCTTAGAGTAACTGCAAAAAAAATGAGTCCCAAATTGTCAGTCAGGTACATGAGCAAATATTTGATGCAGTTAGAAGAGGATAGGTTGATTAGTTCATATATATGTGAAGTGATTCAGAGAAGGAGGAAAGATTGGGTAAGTATGAATGTTAAGTTTAAAGTTTTCCAGGTTGGAGATTGGGTAATGTTGTATAGTTCCATATTATTAGGGCCACATCCAAGCAAGTTAACTTTGAGATATATTGGTCCCTATAAGATTGTCCATGACTTGGGATAGGGAACATTCATAGTTACTGATTTTTTTGGTACCAGAGTTGAGAAACCTGTTAATGGTTTTAGATTAAAGAAATTCCAAGGGAAACCACCCCATTTGGAATGGCCTTTAGCACGATTGATTCAACCAGAATAGTTTGCAGAAAGTGGTCAGGGAAGCAGGTTTGGAGCTCATCAATTTTAAAAGAGGATGACCAACAATAGTGTTGAGGTTAGTTGTACAATGCACATTAGTTTAATAACAGGACTCTAGAATTAGTGTTCAAAATGGTCAAGTCGGATTTTTGGAATACTTGAGGTCAGAATTTTGTTGATCAGATATTTCTGGGTCGGATTTTTTTAAGGTAGATTTGAAAATTTACTTTGGAAAGTGGGATGATTCTCCATTAGCTGAAATCATAGCGCAGCGAGTACTATTTGACATGATGAAAAGCAAGGTGCACTACTCAAAGGTGCGAAACATCAACTCTGTCGAACTCTACTTTGCCTTATGTTGTCGCCATAATTCTTCAAGTACACACCCACCCTACACATATCTCTAGCCATGGTGAGGGGGAAGTCTATCACTGCCATGCAACCCGAGTTGGAGCATGATGAACTGCCGAGAAGATTGCATCGCAAGGGACAAGTGTCAACTGTCGACATTAACAGCCCTGAGGAGGACGACGCTTCAAGAGAAGAAGAAGTGACTGCAGACACTCCTCTCAGTACAACAAAATTGCAACAGTCTTTGATGGATCCTTTTATGGATTTTAAGGTATCTCTAGACTTGACACTAGAGTCTACTGTGGCATGGTTACAAAGCATAGGGTTGCATGCATTTGCAACATTTCCATGGGATGAATGGAGACATAACTACTATGCAAAATCACAGCTAAATATTCTTCAAAAAACTAGGGGTATGATTTCAAGCAACAATAGCCTTTACCCCAGAATTGGTTTCACATGTATTTCATTTACCACTAAAAGGTATCATCACAATCCCTAAGTGTTCTAAAGCTTTGTTGAAAAAGGAGTTTGGGCCTATAGATGGTAATAGGAAGTACTACATGCTGAAGGATGTAAATTATGCAAGGAGAGAGCAGCTCAAATGGTATTTGGAAAGATTATGCTTTTGCATTAAGTTTGACTATATGTCAAAGGAAAAATATGGACCATTATGTTTTGCAGAGCAGGGAGGTACAATAAATTGGGCAAATTGGCTGTATGACAAAATTGCAGCTGAGATCTACATGTCAGATAAAAGAAAGGCTCATAATTGCAGCAGGTTATTTGCATTTTTGGTAGCTATGTTAAGTTCTTCACACAGATCCCTCAGTGAACATAAGGGTGCAGATGAGCAAACAGGTGTAGGTTTCTTGGGCAGAACAAAGTTGTCAAAGGAGGATGAGAATTCAAGCCAAAAGGTAGATCTGCCAACAGATGTACATAAAAATCAAGAAAAGATGTCTTCCTTTAGGTTTTTGGTACAAGCAGGATATTAAGAGGAGGAAGCATTGAAGGCTGTGCAAAATACAGAGATGAGTGAATCCATGAAGAAGTTGGATGCTCCAATTATTACATCTAATGAGAAGGTGCCAAAAACAACCAAATTGGGAAAGGTGTTCACACTGTCAAAGAAAAGAAAAGTGGATTTAGAAGTGTTCAAAGTAGTAAGACAATTGAATTTTGAAGCAGGAACTGTCAAGAAGGTGCAACAGAGTGTTTCCATTGAGGATGCAGGGATGGCTATACACATGCTAGGAGAGGTTAAATAGTTTTTGAGCAGGCAACAAATACAGTTAGACAATCAGGTGCAGTCCATGTCAAAATCAGGGGAAACACAGGTATTATTGCAAGAACAGGTTGATATTGTGTAGAATTTGAACTTGGAGATGGAGAATTTAAAGTTGAAGCATAAAGATGAGATGTAGGATTTTTTGATGCAGCATAAGAGTGAAATAGCAAAGGTCAAAATGTCTTTGGGAATGTTCAGAGAATGGACAATGACTCTGGAAGGGAAAGTGAACCATGAGATGGAGCAATTGGCCATCAGAAATGGAGATTTGCAGGTTTTGAATATGATGTCTGAGCAAAGGCTTAAACCTTTGTTGGATATGGAGAAGCAGGTTTTGAATCAAGAGGAGCTAGATATCAATGGAGTATTGATCTCAGAAGGGGATGTGCAGGTACTTAGGCAACAATTGAAGAGTACAATGCAAGAGGCATGGAAATCAATGAAAAAGAGATTGACCACTGTCTTGAAGCGCCCCTATGAAATGGTCAGACTGGTTTTGTCAGTACACATGAAGTTGACTTAATGATAAAGGTAGAAAAACTCAAGAAGGAAAGAGAGCATTGGATTAAGCAGGTCCACGAACTTAAAGCAAAACAAAAGGAGAAGGTAGTAGTTGAAGAGGAGTAGCAAAAATCAGACTTAGCTGAATGTTCAGAAAAACCATTACAGGAGATGAAAGATCAAGAATTAGAGCAGAAAGTGAATGCTGAGCCTGAAATGGCATTACATGACATTGAGTTAGCAAATTTTACAATACAAGTTGATGACAATTCTCAGCAGGTGGAGGTTTCTTTTGATGCAGTTGTAGGTGGTGATGTTTCTGAAGCTACTGAGAAGTGAATAAAGCTTTAGCATTTATAGACTGAGTAGCATATGTAATTTTTTTGGTCATACTTTGTTTTGGATCAAGGGATATGTGAATCCGTGTTGGATTTCTACAAAATCCACCACTAGGGCATGCTATGTATTGAAAGGGTAATAGAATTATCAAAATAGTGCTCAGTCGGATTATGTCATGCTGGTCAGAATTAGCTTTAGTTGGAATATGGTTAGGTTGGATTTTTCTCAATCAGAGATGTATGCCAAGAACATTCAGTTAGACAGTTGTAAATCTCTTTTATAGGAGAAGTCATGGGTAACAAACACACAAGAGTCGAGCTGCATTCAAGCTTTGATCAATGGAGCTTTTCTTACTGTGCCTGATCTTCTTCTCGTGGCTCTGACTTTGCTATGTATGAAGTTGTCTAATTGTGTTTTCTGATCATGGAGTGAAGTTTGATTCTCTATTGAGAGTATGTTTGTTGAGAGAGATCATTGTGTTGTTGAACCCCAATAACCAATAAGGGAATTGTTGATCTAGGAGATAGTCCATTGGCTATGAGCAAACATATCACAATCCCCGTCTTTTTGACATTTCTAAATCACTTGAGGGAGCCTCTCTTTGAAAATCACCAATGGATGACATCATCTAGAAGTCCATTCATTCGAGGTCATCTTATGGCATGCATGGAGTTTAGTACTCGTACCTCACCTTAACCAGGAGGGGATGCCACATGCACATGGCTTTGTGTGCTACGTGGACATGCTTCATCGACTTCCACAACCAATCCTATGCATATATTTATACGAGTGTCTAGAATCCTAGGAGAACTAGTACCGGCAATTTTGTGAGCTTGTTTGCAAGACATGCATGTCTCGAAGAGTTCATTAGATTAGATTTTCAAGTTTTTGAATCCTCTTGCATAAATGGTTTGTACAAACGTTTTGAGAGATGTTGTTACACTACAGTGGGCATTTGGCAAGACTTGCATGTAGTTTTCCCCCATGTTAATCAGATTCCTAGGTTGGTAGATGTGCGACAATTTCACCCGAAAACTTTGCTAGGTCAAGTTTATTAATAAATCATTTCGAAAGATTTATTTTTATAAGTTTGTCTTCCAAGTTTTCCCTTCCTAAGTCCTAAAAAACTTATAAGAAATATTTTGCCCTGTAAAGGGAGTATACCAGTCAACATTTTGGGTCATTCTCAGCTAGTTCTAGATCTATCTCTAGAGTTTTTTTGTAGATCAGCCCTAGGGTTTTGCACCCAACATCCATGGAATTTTTTCCTGCTCTCGCAAGACACAAGTTGGATTAGCCCTAGCAGCCTAGCGTTTTCAATTTTCACTGTTCAGCCTTTACCATCATTGGAAAGTGGTGCATTTGATGGTGTTATCTTCCTTGTTGCAGTTTGGATTTTGAAAACACATTGAGCCCCTTCCTAGCCATTCCATCACCACATCCAGTGTTCCCATGCCTGTCCATTATCGATTCCATCATCATCTACATTTTCATCCCTACTTTATGTGACGGACCGACTACATTTTTGCAACCAAATCTGTGTTTTTGTAGACAAATTTCATCCCTTTATTCCTCTCACATCAAGAGTGCAAATCAACCCTAGATCCACCCCTTGGTAGCCATCAAAAACCCCTCATCAAGATGGATCCAAAGGTGGATCAAATCATCATAGGTGCTTCATTTTGCAAAGTTACCACGATGACATTCCCCATTCAAGTTAGTAGAGTCTACACTGAGGTATTTCATGTGTGTACATTCCATTTGCACAATCAAAAGCAAATAGCACATTGGCAACGATGTGGGGGCCCCTGAGAGGGTTGGTTGGGACCCCATAAGGTGTTGTTTCCTTCTCTCTCTCTCTCTCTCTACACATCTCTATCTCTACCTCTCACTCTCATTTTGTTTCTAAAAGGAACCATATTCGTGCTAAGTAGCACATATTCAAGCAAGGAAAGAAGTAAAGATTTGTGGAAGTGTAAAGTCTAGATCTTGTCACCATTTTAATTTTGTTGCACGTGACAATCTAGGTTTTGTTTACCATCCCTTTGACTACGATCCTTCTATTTCATCCTCTCTATCATGGTCTCTTCATATTTCATACCTTGTCTCCTATCAATCATGTCAGTGGTGATGTTTGTCATCGTGTTGAAGAAGAGAAACAACACAAAAGCATAGTTGTGATGATGGTAGACATGATAGCAGAAGTGAACACAATAGGCGAACGATGACATAAGTCACAATAGGAGTAATGATGGAGATCACACATTTTAAAGCTCAATCAAGAGGAAAGGCTACTCCTAGCTCTTGTAGGGTGAATAGGACGGGCCTAGTGCCTGCCTCCTAGTGGCCTTGGTTGCCACCTCCTCCACTCACATGCTCATCAGACTTCACCACCACTCCCTTATCGTTCCCCCACTCCTCCCATGATCCTCCCCTCTTATCATACTTAGCGTCTTTTTCTCCCACGTCCTCATTGCTTGCAAGATCCTCCCATGATCCACCCTTCTTATTGTACTCAGAGTCTCTCGCCCATCAAATGTTGCGTTTGCCTTTGAGGTCCTCCTCAGTGTCATTGTTATTGTCTTTTGCTTACTGGATTTCTGACTTTAGATTGCTGCCTCTGAGGTCCCCCTCAAAGACGGCAAGGGGAATGTCCTTCCCATCCTCACCATCATTGTTGTTTGATTGCTGGAGTTTTGAATTCAAATTATTGGTCATTTTTTGTTGGGTCATGTGGGAAAATTTGATGTTGGCTTTCAGCTCTATGTGGGCCTTTGATGCGATGAAGAAGAGCTGGAAGATAATGTAAAGGGAAGTGCATGCATTGAGTGCATGGTCAATTCACAAAGGAGAGTAAGACCAAAGCTTTGTGAAAAGATTCAAACTTCTCATGAGGAAATGCCTTTGTGAACATATCTCCAAGGTTGTCCTATGTTGGCACATAAGCCAAGTTAATCTCTCCTGTTGAAGTGGCCACAATAGGTTGCTTCTTGCTCAACCATGATATGCATGAGCTACCAAGCATGAAACAAAAACCACTTGTGGAGACTTGTGTTTCAAAACTACCAGCCCAATCTGAGTCCAAAAAAACATGTAAATTTGGTGGAAATGATCCCCCCTTGGGATAAAACAAGCAAAGTGCCACTCAAGTAGTGAAAAATCCTCTTGACAGCATGCCAATACTTAGACCCTAGGCTATGCATAAATCTACTAACTTGTGTTTTTGCAAAATAAATATCTAGCCTTGTATTGCATACATAAATAAGGCATCCAACAACAGTTTGTTAAAAATTGACATCAACATGATCACCAGTATCAGAAAGAATCAATTTCAAACCTGTTCCCATGGGAGTAGCAATAGATTTGCAGTCCTCAAGTCCAAACTTACATAGAAATGTCTCTTTGTAACTTGTTTGACACAAGGCAATACCACCATCACACTGCTTAAACTGTATGCCCAATTAATGATGCAGCAACCCCAAATATTTCATCTTGAAAATAGCATTCAAATCAGCCTACAATTCGGCAATATGTGTCTCATTGGGTCCAGTGATCAACAAATCATCAACATAAAGAACGACGATGAGAAGTACATCATCCTTCACACCTTACATACAAAGTGCTTTATGTTGGATTGTTACAAAAGCCTCGTTTGACCAAATGAGTGTCAACTTTCTCATACCAAGTACGAGGAGATTCTTCAACCCATAAAAGGATTTCTTACATTGCATACTTTATCTTCCTGCCCTTTAATGACAAAACCGCGAGGATGCATTACATAAAATTTCTCAAACATATCACCATTCAAGAAAGCAGTAACAATATCTAATTGATGTACATCCCATCTAAAATGATCTACCAATGCACATAGACAATGCACAATAGTCATACCACAAGTGGGAGAAAAATTTTCTTTATAATCTATGTCTTTTTGTTTTGCATAACCTTTTGCAAGAAGTCAAGCCTTATATCGATCAATCTCACCATCTGGCTTACACTTAAACTTGTAAACCCATTCGTACCAATGGCCCTTTTGCCAATAGACAAATCACATAAAGTCCATATTTCATTTTGTATAAGTGTATCATATTCTGATTGCATGGCAACCATTTAATTTTTTGAATTCTGTGCTTCATCAAAAGATAGAGGTTCCTTTACATCACATAACCTAGAAACATCCAAAACATAACAATCTGATGTATAAGATGCATGGCAAGAACCTGAACGAGTACGAGTAGACAAAGGTGCATCCAATTTACTATCACGCAAAGTATGCACCATCATTTTGGCATCCCTTTAGCCTGCTCATTCTCAGCCCTTTCCATATCAAGTATATCATGTACATCTGTATCAATAATAGTCTAATGCATAGCATTTTTTGAAACTCCCATAAGATGTACATTTTCTGCATTCAAATTTGCTACCATATGTGTATGAACACACTAGGACCGCCGAGGCATTTTTTCCCTCTATAGGAGGTTTTTTTTCCCCGTGCATTGTATACACCCATCACTCTAGGGATATCTATCTTTCCATTGCAGACTAAGTAATACACTCTCTATTGTGTGCCTTGAGCTTCCATCATCCTCTCCAAGCTGTGTGCGTTTCCCTACAACCCTAATTACAACAATTGGTATCAGAGCAGGTCACATCCTTCCGGGCTTAGTTCTCAAAACACCCTGCTCATTTTTTCAGATTTCAACAAGCTTTGGCGAGCGTCAGTAGGTTGACAATAAATTTGGGAGGGCTTGTAGAGCTAGGTCTACTTAGAATTTCATTTCGGGCTCATTTCATTCTTTATTTCCACTACATCCAGGTCTGCACAGGCAATTTCTTCATTTTGTGCAAAATTTTGGTCAGTGCCAATTACTGTATATAACTGGTCCCATATAGTCTAATGTGGGTTTCAATATTTAGCACGTACTGGTCTCACTCAGTTTGTCTTCATTTTGGACAGTTTTCACATCAGGTGCATGCATTTTCCATGGTTGACAACAACACAGATGTGTTCAAGATGTTTTCTACTGGAGGACAAATTGGATGGGACTTACATGATGCAACATGTACTTGTATTAAAGGGTGTTTGTAACATTGTGCAGGGCATTGATGTACGTCATGGTACTGTGGATGCATGTGATGTTGAGAATGCTCCAGGTTTTGCTCCCAGGGTTGCTGCTGTCAGAGCTGTTTTTCCTAGGGCTGAGTAGGCTCATTGGGATGTAAGAGATGCACAGGCTCATGCATTGATTGCATTATCTATGAAGCGCACTATCACTCCTCACATCCGTCCAGCAAAATCAGCAAAACAGGCTTGGGATATTCTAGCAAGTCTTTTTGTGCAAGCCGCAATGAGGCTAAAATTGCTTTGTTGTGTAAAGAGATGGAATTGAAGATTATGCATGAGAAAAATGAAATGGACACTTTCCTTGCTGGTGTCAAGGATGTTAATGAGAAACTAATTTCTACAGGAGAGGTCATTTTTGACAGTTCACTTGTGCAGACTATTCTTGATGCTTTGCCAGATTCTTACCAGACTTTTGCTAGTACTTGGAGACTTATGACCCAAGGAAATCCTGAAGTTGTCAAGTTTGATGCATTATGCACATTGCTATTGCAAGAGTCACTTTCTAGAAAAAACAAGACTAGGCAGCGTGTGCAATTAAACATGCTTTTATTGCAGCTCAAAGAAAAGTTGGGAGCAAAAATGTAACCACTTCTTATGGTTCTGCTGCGAGAGTGGCAAAACTTTTGTTCCTAATGCTTCTACTTGTAGTACTTTGTATGGCAATTTTGGTGATAAGGGAAAAAAGAAATTGCGTTGCCATTATTGTAACGCTAATGATCACTTGATCAAGCAGTGTCCTAAATTGAAGGCAAAAGAGGCTAAGAAGGAAGAGGTTGGATCCACTACAGGGTCCAATACAAGTGCAACAATTGTAGAGTCTTCTGTCAAAGGAGATTGTGATGCTGATGTTGATGCAGAATGGGAATTTAGTGTAGAGTGCATTTATAATCCTATTGTCCATGATGCATGTATGTCAGTTGCTGTAGATTCACATGTGTGGTATTTTGATAGTGGTGCTACAAAGCATATTACCTCTCATCGTGATTCCTTTACCTCTATTGAGTCTATCCCTCATGGGAATACGGTGACTTGTGCCAACAATGCCTCTTATCCTATTCAAGGAGTTGGAAAGATTGTGCTTACTACTGCAAATGGTAGTTCTTTCACACTTGTTGATGCATTGTATGTACGTGGGATTAAAAAGAACCTTTTGTCTGTATCTGCACTAGCTAGACTTGGTCTTGTAGTCAAATTTGTGGATGACAGATAAACAATTCATGATCTTAATTTTTGTGATGAAATTGTTGCATTTGGCCTTTTGTGTCGTGGGATGTATAAGCTCACTTTGTATGACAAGTGTGGACAAAATTTTGCAAATGCAGTTGGGTGAAATCATGTTAACGTGTCACACTTTTTCATGTCCCGAACAATGCTAACTAGCACAATTTTGACATATGCTAACTAGTACAATAACATGAGCTACATCTCCAAGATCTATGATGTATGATATATCGGTAGAAAGCTCTTGAAACAAGGAATCCAAATGTGAAACCTCTGACAAACTTTGATATCATTTGTAAAAAAAATTACCAGATGCCCAACTTTTTTGAGACGTTCTAACTTGAAAATGCTAACTAGCACAAAAAGCGCGACACGTTAACATGCTTTCACCCAGTTGCAGATTCAAGGGCTGTTTCAGATGCAAAGCCGTGGCATGCACGTTTTGGGCATTTGAATTTTTCCAGTTTGCTAAGTTTGCAAAAATTTGTTAGGCTTGCTTCTTTGCCGCCTCTTGAAGCACCTATCAAACATATTTGTGAAGGCTGTATATTGGTAAAATGTAGCATGCTAAGTTTCCAAAGGATGGGTCAGTCGTGCTACATGCAGATTGCAACTTGTGCATAGTGATGTTTGTGGGCCTATGCAAACTTCGTCCTTGGGAAATTACATGTACTTCATGACTTTCATTAATGACTACTCCAGGCATGCATGGCTATATCCGTTGAAAGCTAAGTCCGAAATGTTTATGTGCTTCAAGAAATTTATTGCTATGGCTGAAAATGTCTCGAAATATACTATGGACACCCTCCATTCCGATCGAGGGGGGAGTATATGTCTCATGAGTTTAATGCATTTTTGGCTATTTGTGGGATAAAACACCAATGTACAGTGTTGTATACGCCTCAACAAAATGGCGTTGATGAAAGGAAAAATAGATCTCCTACGGAAATGGCACGATGTGTGGTCAAGAGTCAAGCTTTACCACATTTGTTTTGGCTTGAGGCTGTCATGTGTGCCACTTATGTACTCAACAGGTGTCCTATGAAACCGTTGCAGTCTATGAATCCATATGAAGCATGGCATGATAGAAAGCCATCTATTAAGCACATGCATGTTTTTGGCTATTTGGCTTATGGTTTAGTGCCACAAGCACATCACAAAAAATTGGATGATAAGGTTGTCAAATGTATTTTTGTTGGTTATAATGCTGAAAGCAAAGGTTACAAGTTGTACCGTTCAAAAACAAAGCGTATTTTGGCCTCATATGATGTTGTGTTTGTGGAAGATTCTGTTCAGCCTTTGCTATCATGTACTAGAGATAGTAATGTAAGCTCACAGGACATTTATGACAATTTATTGCCTCTTTTTAGTGGTGGAAGTTTGAATGTAAATTCAAATGAGGAAAATGTACAACCTATGGGGTTCTTTGAAAATGTTACAGATCAGCCTATTATTGATGCAGATGTACATGATGTACTTGATGAGGAAAGGGCTGAGAATGAGCAGGCTAGAGGTATGCCAAAATGGCTGGTGCACACTTTGCGTGATAGTAAATTGGATGCACCTTTGTCTAGTCGTACTCGTTCAGGTTCTTGCCATGCCTCTTATGCATCAGATTGTTAGGATTTGGTTGTGTCTAGCTTATGTGATATTGAGGAACCTCTATCTTTTGATGAAGCACATAATGCAAAAAATTGGATGGCTATAATGCAATCAAAATATGATGCACTTATAGAAAATGAGACATGGACTTTATGTGATTTGCCTCCTAGAAAAAAGGCCATTGGGATAAAGTGGGTTTACAAGTTGAAACACAAGGGATTGTGAGGTTGATTGCCATAAGGCTCGACTTGTTGCAAATGGCTATGCGCAACAGAAAGGCATAGATTATGAAGAAACTTTTGCTCCTAGTTGTCATATGACTACTGTTCATTTTCTATGTGCATTGGCAGCTCATTTTGGTTGGGATGTACATCAATCCGATTTTGTTACTGCTTTCTTGAATGGCCACATTTTTTAGAAAGTCTATGTAACACAGCCTCGTGGTTTTGTCAAGAAAGGACAAGCAAACAAAGTGTGCAGATGTAAGAAGGCTTTGTATGGGTTGAAGCAATCTCCTCGTGCTTTGTATGAGAAAATTGACACTCATTTGGTCAAATGAAGCTTTCATAACAGTCCAACAGAAAGCACACCGTATGTCAACCGTGAGGGCAATGCACTTCTCATTGTTGTTCTTTATGTGGATGATTTGTTGATCACAGGTCCCAATGAGGCACATATTGCTGAATTTAAGGCTGATTTGAATGCTACTTTCAAGATGAAAGATTTGGGGCTGTTGCATCATTACTTGGGCATACAGTTTAAGTAGTGTGATGGTGGTATTGCCTTGTGTCAGAAAAGTTTCATAGAGATATTACTCTGTAAGTGTGGACTTGAGGATTGCAAACCTATTGCCAGTCCCATGGAAACATGTTTGAAGCTGAGTCTACATGATGCTGGTGATCCTGTTGATGTCACTCTTTACCAAACTGCTTTGGTTGCCTCATTTATGTATGCAACACGAGGTCGGATATTCAGTTTGGAGTCTCATAGGTCATCAGATTTATGCATAGCCTAGGGTCTAAGCATTGGCAGGCACTGAAGATGATTTTTTGATACTTGAGTGGCACTTTGCATCTTGGCTTGTTTTATCCCAAGGGGGGATCGTTGCCACTAGATTTACATGATTTTTTGGACACAGATTGGGATGGTTGTTATGACATGCGATTGTCCACAAGTGGTTTTTGTTGCATGCCTTGCAGTTCATGTATTTCATGGTTGAGAAAGAAGCAACATATTGTGGCCACTTCTAGTTATGAGGCTGAGTACAGGGCAGTCTTCACAGCTACGGTTGAGTGTGTATGGCTCATATGCCTTATGGATGATTTGGGTGTTGGACAAGACATTGCCAGCATCATCTACACTGACAGTCAGAGCACATTGGCAGTTGCGAGGAACCTAGCTTTTTGTGCTTGCACAAAGAACATTGAGGTGCATTACCACTATGTCAGAGAGAGGCTCTTCACAGGAGAGATCAGCTTGGCTTATGTGCCAACGCAGAATAACCTTGCAGATCTTTTTGCAAAGGCATTGTCTCGTGAGAAGTTTTAAGCTTTCCGCAAAGCTTTGGGCTTGCTCCCCTTTGTGGACTGATCCTGTCCTCAGGGCATGGAACTTCCCTTTTCTCTTCGTGCCAGCCCTCATTCACCGCATCACTCCCAGGGGGGATTTGTAACATATACATGTGGTAGTGATGTGGGTGAACACATTAGGACTGCCGGGGCATTTTTCCCCTCTTTAGGAGATTTTTTCCGTGTGCATTGTATATAGGCCCATCACTCTAGGGCTATCTGTACACTCTCTATTGTGTGCCTTGAGCTTCCTTCATCTTCTCCAAACTGTGTGCGTTTCCTTGCAACCTTAATTCCAACAATATTTACATTCAAATTTCCACCATTGACAAGAGGCAACAAACTGTCATATATGTTTTGTGAGGTTACATTACTGTTTCTAGTGCATGACAACAAGGGATAAATAGAATCTTCCACAAACACATCTCATGAAACTAAGATATGCTTTGTTTGCGAATGGTACAACTTGTAACCTTTGCTTTTAGTACTATAACGACACAAATGCAATTGACAGCCTTCTCATCCAATTTTTTGTGCTATGTTTGTGGCACCAAGCATAAGCCAAACAACCAAAAACATGCTTGTGTTAAATCGAAGCCTTTTTGTCATTCCATGCTTCATATGGAGTCATAAACTGCAAAGATTTTGTAGGACACCTATTGAGTACATAAGTAGCACACATGATGGCCTCAAGAAAAATGAATGTGGTAAATCTTAAATCTTGACCATACATCGTGCCATATTCGTAAGCAACCTAGTTTTTCTTTCAACAACACCATTTTGTTGAGGTGTATCCAACACTGTACATTGGTGTTTTATCCCATGACTAGCCAGAAATGCATTAAACTCATGAGACATATACTCCCCCCCTCGATCTAAACGGAGGGTGTCCATAGTACATTTTGAGAAATTTCCAATCATATTCAAAAATTTGTTGAAGCACATGAACACTTTGGACTTAGCATTAAGCAGATACACCCATACATGCATGGAGTAATGATCAATGAAAGTCACAAAGTAAAGGTAATTGCCCAAGGATGGAGTTTGAATAGGCCCACAAACATCACTATGCACAAGTTGCAATTTGCATGTGGCCCTAACTAAACCATCCTTTGGAAAATTTGAACGCTACATCTTACCCAAAATGCAGCATTCACAAACATGCTTCACGGATGCTTCAAGCGGAAACCATATTAGATTTCTGCAAACACAGCAAAGTAGAAAAATTCAAATTCCCAAAATTTGCATGCCAAAGGTTTACATCTGAAACAACCTTTGAATCCACAACTGTATTTGCAAAACTTTGCCCATACATCATAGAAAGTGAGCTTATACAACCCACAACACATACCAAATGCAAAAAGTTCATCACCAAAACTGAGATGAACTATACATCTATCATTGACATATGTGAATGAGTGGGAGATATGTAACTAATCAAGATACCAACCCTTCCTACCTTTCCCTTAGATTGGCAATTGAATAGCAAGAACTATGCCATTTGGAAAGCAACCATGACAACTATCTTTGACTTTTACAAGCTTGGAGACTTTGTTAATAACAACTTTTAGAAGCCAAGGGATTGAGTGGGAGCAAAGCTATGGGAGAAAGTCAATGCTTCATGTCTTCGACTTTGATGAGCTTGGAGGATTTGTTCATAACAACTTTTAGAAGCCAAGGGATTGAGTGGGAGATAAGCTATGGGAGAAATTCAATGCTTCATGAACCCTATCATCTTATCATCCTCAATAGTACACCATCGGTATTCAGTCACATCCGGCTGATGAAGGACATGAAGAACGTTTGGGATCAACTTTCATCTTTACGTGATCAAGTTTCCCCAATGAAACAAATTGATTTTGAAAAGTAGTTGTGGACCCTGGATGACAAATAATCTACGAGGGACCCATATCAACAAATGCAAGAATTCCAAGAGATACTTCATATGGGAAATCTAATCAATCCAGAGGACATGTCCATTCAGCTTTTAGCCAAGCTATCTCCTTGGTATTCCAATGTCTATTCTTCTTCGATTATGAGTGGTAAATTGAATATCATTTCTTGGGATGATATTGTTGCCAATGATCTTGGACCAAAAGGAGTGCTTCAATGTGGGGAAGAAGCTAGACTCCAAACCCTTGGCTGGTTTTTCCAACTAGCAAAAGGGTAAGAAGAAAAGCAACAACACTTCAAAGAAGAGTGATGTTGAAAAAGAATGCTTTGAAAGAAGATCGGCATTGCAATCATTGTGGGGAGAAAGTCCATTATTGGTGGAAGTGTCCAAAGAGAGTTGGAGATGCTTTGACTTCTTTGATGGTGTACAATCGCCAACATCCAAGCATAGGCCATTATGCACGGCACCATCCTCCTCAACGGAGTCTCCATAATGTAAAAACATGAAGCTGCACATGAGAAGATGTGTCCATGAATGCCCGTGTGAGAGAGACAAATTATCGACACCTTATGAATGTTTCCTACTAGTAGCTACACAAGCATCAACAATGTAGAGAGAGAGAGAGAGAGAGAGAGAGAGCGAGAGAGAGAGAGAGAGAGAGAGAGAGAGAGAGAGAGAGAGAGAGAGAGAGAGAGAGAGAGAGAGAGGAACGAGGTTAGGAGTGCCACAGAGAAGAAAAACACATGAAGAGGAAGAGAGAATGACAGGAGGGATAACTTGGTAACGAGAGAGAATGCTTATACAACTCAAAAAGTGAAAATGAGGGGCAAGGGGCACATATATACTAGGAAAAGTGGCCCACAGATCAAAAAATGGGACATAGATCCTAAAGACTCAAAAAGATACTAATATGCATATAAAGGGTAATGTGGCCATACAACCATGTTGTACAACCTAGGATGCCACCATCCAATGATGACATATCTCTAGAGAGAGAGAGAGAGAGAGAGAGAGAGAGAGAGAGAGAGAGAGAGAGTAAATTATTATCCACGGAGGTCAGATATGATCCATGGGACAAAAAAAAAACATGATATTTGTTCTTTCAAGGTGAGGACGTTAGATACATATCAATTAAGGACTAAGGGTCCATCAGGGGGGGTAAAAGAAAAAAACAAGAACAAAACCTAAGGGGGGGTCAGGTGGAGGGGAGATGGCTTGGAGTTTGAAACTGCTATATAATGGCTTTACCACAATGTTAGACTGCCCATTTTCCTTGTTTGCGAGCTTCATGCATCTTCTTGAGCTTGCTTGCTTGCTTTAACCTTAAATTGATTTGTGGTCAATTCTTCAACGATCCAAAGCTTTTTCCCTTGAGATGGTAGGATTGAGGCTGCTGAGGATGCATTGACCAAGTGGAACATGCCTGTGTGTGGTCTTGAAGAGTGTCATTGAGCTTGGTGATGGCTTCTTCAAGGTTGTCCTCCTCGGTGCACCATGGAGAATGGAGCCCTCCAATCCTAACTTTGAGCTCAAGGGATTCTTGTAGTTGGCAATCTTGTAAGACCTCTTGTATTTTGATTTTGATCTTCTTATGTGCTATCTTGTGAGCTTCTTCCTAAGCCTGTTAGAGAAGCTTTGACTTTGTGTGTTTTTGCGAGCAGAGTTTGGCTCTCCTTTGTCTTCGTATCCTCGAGCTTACTCAAGTATTGCTTGAGTTTGGTATTCTCCAAAATAAGTTCTTGGATATGAACCTCTAGAGCTGTGATCCTTGCATCTTGGCAAGCAGTGGAATGCTTCCTTGGCACATCCATCACCGCAAGAAAGCTCTTGCATGTGCTCAAAATTGGTGTTTGAAGGAAGACATTGGTGCTCCAATCCAAATATCCGATTTTCTCTTAGGAAGCAATCCAAAATCTTTGTTATGTGGGCAAAAGCAATCACAGAGCTAAAAACTTCCCTTAACTTTGTGATGGTCAACTTTAGGTCTATCCTTCGTTGTGTGATGGTTGAGTATGCGTTGAAGCCCTTTGGGATGGGATGCGAATATGGTCAAGCTTGGAGTGGTTTGTAGCTCGTCAATCAAAAAAGGTTAAGCTTGGCCTTTTCAATGTTCTGCAATGAACTGACGACCATGGGGACTCTGTAGCTCACCAAAATAGGACCAGGCTTGGAATTTCCTATGGGTTGCAGCTCAACATGGTTTATAGCTCGTCAAAACAAGGCATGAGCTCGTGTGCAACTCGTCAAGAATAGCTCATCAAGTTGTTGTCATGCAAGAGGGGGTGAGCAAGATGCTTGGTGGGCAGCAATTTATTGGGCTTGGACAGGGCTAGATTGAAACCCTAACACCCCCCCACAAGGTTGCCCCTTGCCCAAGTGGGGACTGTGGAGGCAAGAGAGAGGCTAGGGTTCACGCACGCACGCACACACACACACACACACACACACACACACACACACACACACACACACAGAGAGAGAGAGAGAGAGAGAGAGAGAGAGAGAGAGAGAGAGAGAGAGAGAGAGAGAGAGAGAGAGAGAGAGAGAGAGAGAGAGAGAGAGAGAGAGAGACTCATGGATGACTACCTTCTTAGCTTTGGATTCAAAGACAACAAATGCCCAAAAGTAATGTTAGCTTTTTGACTTTTTGCACCTCACTTACAAGGTTATATTTGGGGCAACCTCGTTCCAATTAAAAGTTTGTTTGTTTGATCTTGTGGTGTCTCCTCCTTTTGCTAGTTTTTGGCTACCCCCTACCCTCATACACTTTCTTCTTACCTTTGCGCGCTCTGGTCTCTTGCTCAGTCTCTGTTTCCCTTTCACCTCTTGCCATTTATTATTCAAGACCTCAACATCCTATTTGTCCACCCCGATGATATTAACTCTTGGGAATTCACCACCATCTGGTGGAGTTGGTTGCACCAAATTCTTGATTGCCTGCTCTCTCTGGCCATTCCTTGACCTCCAATAGGGCCAAATAGCGAGTATATGCCTCTTCTTTCTCTTGGCAAATGGGGTCAATCTGGCGCATAATGACCCTCTTCATCACAATTGTAACACCTACTGAGAGATACCCCTCCTCGAGTGTCTATGCACAAAATACACCATTTACACCTTTGTACAAATTTCAATATACATCAGAGTTGCGGAAGCATTTGCATAGGAGAGGAGTTCTCAGTGCCCGACCAAGCATGGAGTTTAGGCCATGAGCAGGCCGACTGCATCTAGAGGTACCTAGCGACTAGTGCTACCCCTGAATGGGTGTTATGAATGAAAGCGTACTCAAGAAAAATATAACATTGTGGAGGGTGAATATATTTGTACACCGCGTTGCGGGAAGAGAGAGAGAGAGAATATAGTGGAGGGTGAAATAGAGTGCACGGAGACGTGAGAGAATGAACATAGAATCTTTAAATGCCCTGTCTAAATGAAACAGGCAACCATGTATTAATGCAATGACAAAATCTGGGTATACCAAAAAGTTTATGAAAAAATAACTAGCAGAGCACTGGACCTTATGTAGGGATCGACCAATCCACTTCCGCTCTACTATGGACATAGAGAATTTCACTTCGTCGGGAGCGAGCCGGAACACCTCCAACCTACCTGAGTCAGACATAAGTTGAGGCTGCTTCACCTCCCTCCATGAACCCGAGCTCTGAAAGGATCCCAAGTACTAGTACGTGGTAGGGGATCAACACCAACCCATACTAGTTTAGGCGCCACGTCTCTTCAATGCCCATCATCGGATGTTTAGGCAAAGCCAAGACAAAATCCCCGACATGTTAGCGGTGTAGGTCATTTAACCCCCGACGCACTAATCATGTAGATGAGCCTGGCAAGAAAAAAGAAGACCTAAGCAACACCCCCGATCCAGCAAATCCCCAGATCAACGATCCTTTAGTCTAACGCTAAGCGATGTAGGTGATCCTAGTCTTGTAGCGACGCTGCCATGAGAAACATAACATATGAGTCCAATCACAATAACACTTTCCATATGCACAAACAATCTTTTCCAATAGCAGCTAGAATGTATAGGGTCTCTACCCTTACACGTCTATCATAAACCATCTTGATCACTTCATGATCCAAATCCAAGACCATAAACCATAATCCAATCACATCACATGGTGAGCCCTCCACCCTACTTGGGTGAGGCACGACCAATCCTGCATAACCACTTTTGAACATAACATGGCTGCAAACATTTTGGCAGCATAACCAAATCCAGAAAAAAAACCATAAGCTACACTAGCTTCCACCATAAAATCTCAGCCATAATCCATGAGGAAATCTCATCCCTTAACCATAAATCATAATCACACTGAACCAACTCCCACACTTGGAGTTTGACATATCCCTTGCAATCAATCGGAGTCCACACACATGTGACTCTTAAGACATGATTATTTCATGCATAAAAAGAGTCCAACTAGCAACTAATCATGATATAAAAATCCGATTTTTGACCACATCTAACTATGCAAAGTTGATGCATCACATCTGCACTTCACCTCCTTAGCACATAGAGCTAGTTTTGACCTAGAAAGGTGGAAAGCAATCACAACCATGAATATGAGACATCGACATCAATCCATGAGTTCCCATACATCATATGATAACATTCCAACACCATAAACATAATGCAAAACAGCTTCGACCTTTAGGTCAACCATAAACCATAACTTCACACATATGCAAAAAACATTTTTTTTGACATTTTTGGGAGCATGTAAAACATGCAAATGAAAGTATTTGACCTCAAACCAATGCATCAAGTTCAGCTCCAAATTATAGACTATCACTCTATCAAATCACTTTGCCCATATGGTACTCACACAACAAACGGTAACCCCAAAAGAAAGCCGCTTTAATCATATCTACCTATGCAGTTCGAGATGTTTAACCATATATTCTCACATGAGTTTATGGCCATCTAATAGTTGAACTCAAATCACCAAAACAAACCATAAAACATATAAAAAGAGCTCGGTTAAGTCACGACATCATATGGTCCCCACCCTTGGTAGCACCTCTATACGTGTAGATAAAACCGGTTATAGAAAAATTAATAACTCGCATTCTCAAAGTGATAACGGAGACCTAAATTCATTTATTATCAAGTTTCATCCAGTTTTTCAATTGGTTAAGTGGATTTTCCCATCCGGTGAATCTATATAGTGGTTCTCCAAGGAGCCTAGACTCAAAAAATTTGGTTGTGCAGTGGGCAACAAGCTGTTTTTTTGACCATATCTCTTAGCTCGTGTGTGTTTTTCACATGACACCAAAGAGAGAAAATGTTCTAAATGATGTGTTTTATCTCTAGAACAAAGGGTTCGGGCTGATTCATAAGTGGTTTATGATTTATGATTTTCATGCACGTACGTGATCATAAATACATCATGTGCATAAATCAGTGTGTTAAACATGATGAAATAATCATGGGGCAACTTTGTATGTACTCGGTTAATCCATACATGCACTCATATGCGAAAAAAAAATCACCGAGAGGGTGACTACTCAGAAAAACGACATAGAGAGAGAGAGAGAGAGAGAGAGAGAGAGAGAGAGAGAGAGAGAGAGAGAGAGAGAGAGAGAGAGAGATGATGGCTATGGAGTTTAGAGCTTCTCACCGTGCTTTAGAATCGATTAAGGGCTATCGAAAGGCTCCTTGCTTTGTCGCAAGAGAGCACTGGATAGAGCTACGTAGAGGTATCCTCCACGAAAGCTTCCGGAGAGCGCGTACACCGTGAAACGAGAGAGGAGATAAAAAGCAAGTAGAGAGAGAGTATCCTTCTTCTTCTTCTTCTTCTTCTTCTTCTTCTTCCCAAGAGAGAAGAGCTTATGGAGATGGTGATGAAGAGCTTACACCACTCCGTATAAGAGACACGTATAGCCTTGTGGGGTAGTAGACGCAACAGACGACACTGAAAACTGAGCACTCTATGCCAATTTGTAGGTTTTGTAGTTGCCCGGAGTGTGTCCCAAGCTGAATGTATCGCTAGATTTGCAGTTAGGAATAGCTTCTTGATTTTGGGAACTTTCCTAAAAGCAAGCCTTTGCTTTTGGTGGTCAACTCTCCCACTTACCATTCAATTTTTACCATAAAATTGGTCAACCGGACAATATCTGGCCAACTAATGGAAATCGTAGCTAGACTATGCCGCACCGTAATGTCACGACATAATTATGACTTTCCCGTACTGCCTCGGTGTATTTACGGTACCGCTTTTTATAAAAATAATTTCCATAAAAATCCCGTTTGGTCCCGTTTTTGCTTTGGGTGATCATTTTGAAATCCGACGGAGACTAAAATTAATATTTTTAAGTTTAGGTCATCATAAAAAGCACATTGCTTTTCAAAAACGCCAAAAAGTACGAAAAGCTAAAAATAGCATAAAAAGCAAAAAAAAGAAAAATTTTCTAAAATTGAACTACAGGTTCCTCTCGTTTACTAGAATAAGAAAGTGAACTCGCTTTTTGCTAAAAAGCACTAAAAATCTTGAAAAGCTATAAATAGCGTAAAAAGCACTCAAAATACAGATTTTTACAAAATTGGATCATAGCTCCCTTGGAACACGTAGATCAAGGATCCGACCTTGTTTTTTGCAAAAAAGCACATAAAAGCATAAAAAGCATGAAAAAGCTAAAAATAGCGGATTTTTTCAAAACTAGACCAGCTATCCGTCTAACCTACTGGAATATGGAAACGACCCTGCTTTACTTTAGAGCCTTCTAACTATCAATCAAGCATCTTAAGTCAAAATTTGGCAACATAGATATTGAAAGCTATTTTTCTTATTTTTAGAAAAGAGCCAAAAATTGGGGATCTTACATCCTCCCACACTTGAAAAATTCGAGGTGTCTTCATAATGACATGAAATCTGGATAATTTAGTCTTATTACATCATCACGTTCCCAAGTAGCATCTTCCTGAGGATACATTGACCATTTAACAAGGTGTTCAATAATGGTCCGATTATGCAGAGGCTAGGTTCTGCTCTGAAGTATTACTTCGGAATATACTTCAAAAGTTTCGTCAGTAGATGTAGATAATAGAGAATCATCAAGAATATGTTGCGGATCAGGTACATACTTCTTGAGTAAGCTGACGTGAAAAACATCAGTACCTTTATGTGTGGTGGTAACAAGAGTCTGTAAGCTTGATTATTTATCCGCTCTGTGATTACAAAAGGTTCACAATATCTGACACTTAGCTTCTTACACTTACCCATTGATAAAGAACTACGTTTGGGTTTCATCCTAAAAAATACCATATCGCCTTCTTCAAAAAGTCTGGCAGATCGTTTTGGATCAACATAACTCTTCTGCCTATCTTGAGCAGTCTTAATATCTTGCCATATAAGATCGGTTTGTATTTACATTTCATCCAACATTTGTTTGGATGCTTGAACTCATATGAGAGGGTCTCTCCATTTGAGTGGAGTAAGACACTCTTGTCCCTCAATGCTTGAAAAGGAGACATCCCAATCGGGAGTTGGAATGAGGAATTATACACAAATTCAACCACATACAAATATCTAGTCCATTTACTTTGCTCATCCATACAGTAAGCTCTTAACATGTCTTCAATGATTTGATTTGTTCTTTCTGTCTGTCCATCAGTTTGAGGATGATAAGAAATACTAAAGGGTAATTGGGTTCCTGTAATAACTAAGAATAAGGCTTTCCAAAAATTAGAGGTGAACTTTGCATCACGATCAAAAATTATTCGTCGAGGTAAAGAAAACACCTTTCATGAAGACTTGAGCTACATCCTTAGCCGTAAACGTTGTCTTGACTGGAAACAAATGGGTCATCTTTGTAAGCATATCAACAACCACAAAAATAGAGTCACATTTCAGAGATGTAGAAACACCTGTAATAAAATCCATGGATATGCAGTCCCATTTCATTTGTGGAGCATCAATAGGTTGAAGCTTACTAGGGTATCGAATTCGTTCAGCTTTAATAGGTTGATATGTTAAACATATTATAACATAGTTCAACACATCACGCTTTAGTCCTGGCAAAAAGAAACTCTTTCTTACAGTAGAGTAAGTCTTAATGTATCCTGAATGTCCTGCTATGGGTATATCATGAGCTTCCTATAATATCTAAAGTTTGATTCCTCCTTGATTTGGAATACAAAGACAGTTACCGAAGTAAAGATTATCACCTTCAATGTGAAAGCCTTTAATTTGCCTCTCTTGCTTCTCTATGCAATTATTTAAGTTCATCAAGTACTGGATTTTTGTGTAATACTGGTCATTACTCGTACCTTCTCGAATAAGGTCAATTAAAAAAATAGTAGAGGTTGTGATAGCCACTATAGTACTTTTCCTGCTTAAGGCATCGGCCACAAGATTTTCCTTCTCAGGTTTATATTCGATTGCAAAATCATATCCGCATAACAACTCCATCCATCTTCGTTGCCGCATATTAAGGTCAGGTAGGGTGTAGATCCACTTCAGGCTTTTATGGTCGGTATATAGTTCAAATATCCTACCAAGAAGATAATGTCCCCATACTTTAAGAGCATGCACAATGGCCAATAATTCCAAGTCATGTGTAGGATAATTCAACTCATGTATACGTAACTTACAAGATTCATAAGCTAATGGTTTTTCTTCTTGAGATAGAATGCCACCAATTGCTTGTCCACTTGCATCAGTGAGCACAGTGAATGTCTTTGAGAAGTCTGGAAGTTGTAGTATTGGAGCATTCACGAAGGCTTCTTTAAGTTTCTCAAAACTAGCTTGAGCACGTTCATTCCAACTAAACACTTTAGCCTTCTTAAGAGTATTAGTCGATAGAGATGCAATCTTAGCATAGCCTTGAATAAATGTACGATACCATCCTGTTAAACCAAGAAAGCCATGTAATTCTTGTACTGATTTTGGTGTAGGCCAAGCTATAACAACTTCAATCTTACTTGGATCAATAGAAACATCATCATTGGATACAATAAATCCCAAATATTCCACCTTGTCAATGAAGAAAATGCATTTGCTATGTTTGGCATAAAGTTGATTTTGACGGAGAAGTTACTCGCCATAGATGTTGCTCGTATTCTTCTCTGTTTCTTGAGTAAACCAGGATATCATCAAAGAAGACAAGAACAAAATCATTAAGATTTTCTCGAAATACGTCGATCATAAGACGATTAAAAGTCACAAGAGCATTAGTAAGTCCCAAAGGCATAACTGTAAATTCATAATGTCCAAAATGAGTATTAAATTGTGTCTTTGGTATATCCTCCTCCTTGATTCGGATTTGGTAATACCTTGACTTAAGATCAATCTTTGTGAAGATAGAAGCTCCATGTAATCGGTCAAGCAATTCACCAATCCTTGGTATTGCATACTTATTCTTGATTGTTAGATGGTTCAATCCACGATAATCAATACAAAGATATAAAGTACCATCTTTCTTTCGATTAAAGAGAACATGAGTACTCCATGGAAAAACACTGGGTCGAATGAAGCCTTGTTCAAGAAGTTGAGTTCTGTACTGACATTTTGTAAGCTCTATGAGCAACTAGTTGAGCTCCTGGAGTAAGCTCTATTGCATGATCAACATCATGCTTGGGTGGTAACAGTGAAAGTCCCTCGAAAAATACATAATCAAATTCTGTTATCCATTCGGGTTCAAGTGAATCTATCTTCTTGTCTTTAGGGTTAAGCTTTATTGCGTAAATTCTTTCATTTTTCCTATGACTCTTCATAAGTTTGGTAAAGTTCATTAGTCTGCTTAGGCTTTCCCCGTTTCCCAGTAACTGTGACCCTAGAGCTCTAGTCATTTTTGAAAGTCAATGAAGCATCTTTATAATGTATGTGAGAATCATTGGCTTTAGACAATCTACGATGGAATCCATTCGTAGGATTCCATCGTAGATTCCTATATGTAAGACTCTGAACTTTGCAGAAGTATTATGACCATCCAAAACAAAATTTCAAGTTACCCACTGAAGTAGAAGATCTAACCTTTCTACCCGTAGCTAATTCTACGGTAAGGTCTGTATCAGGGTCTTTAGGCAAAATGAGGTTTTTGATGCACTTAGGAGATATGAAAGAATGTGTACTCCTTGAATCAATCAATAAGGTAAAATGGTTACCTTGATACTCCACTGGGATTTGAATTGTTCATTCAATCCCTGATGATCAACTACAATATGAATATACGCGTTTGCCTGATTTTCTTCATCTCTAGCCCCTTGAGTTCTGTTAACTTGAGATCTTCCTTGAGGTTTTTTATTTCCTCGTCCTCTTGGGCGAGGTTGACGGTTAACATTTCCATTGTTGTTATTGTTGACAAGTGGTCCATTCCAAAAAAAAGATGGATTGCTGTCTAAAATTCCCTTGGTTTTAAGGTTGTCTCTTGTTTTGGTTAAAGTTTTTCTGATTGAAGTTCCTTTAAACTATCGATGGTCTGGGTCTAATGTTTTCAAAGTTTCAATTCGGATTAAAGTTTCTATGTTCGTAATCATCCACCAACCTTGGAAGCTTGAATTGGTAAATGGACAATTCTTGGATTGATGACCAGGATCAAGACAAGCGTAGCACAAAGGATCCTGTCTAGCTTTCATACGTAATAAGTTCTCTCTTCTTTGCTGTGCATTTTCAGATCTTTGTTCCTCCTCGGGACGAGGTCTTTTGATTTCACAAATAGAAACAAGTTCTAGTTTCCTCTTTTCGGTAGTAGATAACTCTATTTCAATGGGTTTTCTTGCATCAAGGACACCTACAAAATTGGTAAGACGAAGACACTGGAGTCTAGTCTTCATATGATTATGTAGCCCTGACACGAATTGAGCTACCTTGGCCTCTTGAGTCATCCCTTATGGAGCATACTAAAAGGATTAAGAAATGTTGATAGTATGATTTCAGATCTTTGGTTCCATGAGTACAATCAAGAAACTCATTCATACGGTCTGAATGCTAAACCTTGTTCTGATAGTTCTTCTTAAGTTGGGTCTTAAGATGATCCGAAGTTGCAGCGTTAGGATCAACATTGTTTTCTATGCAATGGTCTCTCCAACAATGCTTGGCTATTTTCTCTAGTTTGACTTAGCGATGATAGCTTTGTTTACTACTGATGAATGATCCAAATCAAAGTAGTCATCCATGTGCTCAATCCAATCTTCAAGAACTTTGCCTACATCTTTGCCTTTCCCGCTAAAATTCCTACGTTGAGACTTGTAAAGCATAGCATCGATGTCGCTATCGATGATGGTGAGTTGAGGAACAATAGGTGCATTTGTGTTAGCAGGTGTCGTATTTCCTCTAGGAGGCATGATAACTTCTTGCACCATATCAACCAAGGTCACACTAAGTAAAATATTCTATTATGCTCGAAGTCCTTAAAGCAAATAGAATAGATGCTTAAAGATAAGATGAGAAGAAAATAGGAGAAGAAATAATGAATAAATTAATCCAATTTCTATATCACAAAACTTTGGATTTCTGAAAGTCTACAAGGTGTCTCAAAAGCTTCTAATAAATCCTAATTGCTCTAATACAATACACTCGGTAATATCCATTGTGACATCCTTCCACCACTGGACTATAGTTGTCCCATTCCTTGAGTATTTCTGATGGTTGATTCCAATAATCCTTTATGATCTTTGGCTGGAACATCTATTCATTGGCATGTGAGTCATACCATTCTTGAGTAAGAGATTTGTTTGTTACAAGTACCTTCATTTTGGTATAGACAATCGCCTTCCTGTACCCAAAGTAGTCATCGAAGAAAGCATATTCTTTTGGAAACACATCCGATGTGTCCCATCCCACTGAGGTTTGAATGTCCGCACAATCTGCAAGGCACTGAGGTTTTCTGTAGACACTGTATAAATTTTTTACATTGCGAGGTTCGTAGATTAGTGACTTTTCAAACAAGTCAAAGAACAACTTCCAAGGTACCGGGCTAAAGGAATGTCGGTCGTTGTTTTTTTTGCATTGCCGGTCCCATACATTAAACATTACAATGTCAAAGCATCTGTTAGAAGCTGGACACACCCCACGGCATTTAACTACTCGGCGGACTATTATTTTTGTAATTATTCATTCATTGAGGAAAACTCGATTTTTCACCTTGTAAATATTGGGACTTACAGAAGTTTCCAGATTGTATCCCAGTTTTGATAGTTAGATTGAGTAGATGGTTGATTTTGGAACTTTAGGGTTTGAGAAGTTGTAAGGTCTATATACCACTTTTTGACCTTAATGAAAAAACCTCTTGTCATTTTTAAAACAAGTTTGAAGTCTGTGAGTGAGTGTACTATGTACGAGAGAGAGAGAGAGTGTGAGCTTGTCTTGACGCTATGTGTGCTACGGTGGTCAGAATCGAGTGCGGAGAAGTGCAGCGTGTTGCCCCCGACTAGAGCTACACGCCGATACCAACATTGCGGCGTATGGTCCAGCTTTGGGAGCTCCTTCTACGAGCTTCATCGGTTGTTTGGGTGAGCATACATTATCTGATTTTGCATTGCAGCATATCCACACGTTCACAATGAGTAGAACTACGCATTAGGCACTTTAAAATTTGGAAACGAAGATCTGCAGATTTTGGCCAGACATCCTACGTGTTTCTGCACCGAGTGTTTTGGGTCGTGATTTTGGTTCATAGACCTTAGGGAGAGCGGCCTATAGGTATTAATAGGGTCTCCTTCAAGTTCTATGGTGTTTTGAAAGTGTTTGATGGGTGTTCGGCTATAGCAAGCGTTGTAGGAAGTTTGCTCTTTTGCACTCTTGAAGGCTGTGACTTAGACAATTGGTAGAGACCTCTGTAGGAATTAGTTAGGAGTCGGTCGAGTGTAGGTTGACATCTTATGATTGCTTCCACATGCCTGTGGGTTGAGCTTCGTCCTTACTTGACATTACATGTTAGGTGAGTTCTCGCTGTGCTGACGTCCGTCGCGGCGTATCCGTCCAACATTGGCACCGCTGCCGGGGACGAAAACCTTAGGTAGGTGACCGAAACTAATCCTTGAGGATTGGGATTTTTGGATTGCCAAGAGTCTCGCTTTACATTTAGATAGGATCAGAGGGTGGAGGACTCTCTAGGTCTTAGAGGGAGTCTAGGAAGCGTCTGTCTAGCCTAGATCCTTCGACTTAGGTAGAGGAGGTAGACTTAGGTAGTTTTAGGTAGTAGTCGAGTTCTAGAGTAGGAGTTGGAGTGGTAGAAGTGGTGAGAGGAGAGCTTGAGAGTCCGGAGAGGCCAAAAAGCAACCAAAAACACCATTATCACCATTTCTTCATGATAGGTAGGAGTAGAGTAAGTAGGACATCATGATTCAGATCTAGAGCATTTCATGCATGTACACTTGCTTGGTAGAATCATTGCAAGTTTGTAAAAGACGCAAAAGTGTGGTTGAAAGCCTAATTGAAGTCCAAAAGTTACTGTGAGTGTTTCTGGTAGATCTACAGAGCATGAGGAGCATTCATGTCAGAAAAGACTTTAATTTTAAGCCAATAGACATCCTACGCGTAGGATGTCTACACGCCAATCTGGGAGGAATTTTGGGATTTTGAGTTGACTAGTGTGTTCAGAAGGTAGGGTTTACCCTAATTTCAACTGGAAAGTGTAAATTTGGCCATATCTTGACAGGATAATTCCAGATAGACTGAGATTGCTAGACATCCTACCCAAATAGTGCCAAAACATTAACTTGAGACCAAAACCATAAGATGGCTGCATGAGTATGTCTTGCATGATATATTGAGTGACTAAAGGGGTTCCACCTCATTTGGGTAAGAAAATTGGGTTCAAAGTGGACTTTAGCACTTTTGACTGAAAAAGCAAAAACAGCTGAAGATTGGGACTTTTGACATCCAAATCAAAATCTAAGCATACCATTGGGATACTGACATCAAGGGGAAGCTGTGGGAAAAATCTGGGGTCAAACAAGCCAAATCTAAGCATACCATTGGGATACTGACATCAAGGGGAAGCTGTGGGACAAATCTGGGGTCAAACAAGCCAAAAAGACATCCTACGCGTAGGATGTCTTCTGAGTGATTTGGGACTCCAAACTGAATTCTGAGTATACCAAAGTGATCAGCAACTCAAGGGGAGCTTGAGTCTTAAGTTTAAAGCTATTATGAAGAAAAAGACATCCTATGCGTAAGATGTCTAATGCAAGAAAAGGAAGCCATAATTTGACTTTGAGCATTGTAAGGTGTTATATAGCCTAAGGCAAGCCTCCTAGTCAATTTTGGTCCAATTTGGAGTTGAGTGGACTGATCAATACCATCAACCGGGCGTAGGAACAGATTTCTGACTTATTGACTAGCTAATAGGTGTCCAAATCAAAAAGTAAAGGCAGTTGTAAGCTCAACACAACAAAGGGAAACAACAGTGCAAAAATCCAGGCAAAACATAGCAGGAGACATCCTACGCGTAGGATGTCTATTGGGGCATACTGCAGAGAAAATTTGACCTGGCCTAGACAGTGATCCATTTGGCTTAAAGGTTCCAGAACTTCTTTCAGAAGTGAATTTGGACCTTGTTTGCCCATTTGACGAAGCAAGGACTGAATTCAGACTTTTTCGCATAAATTGGCCAACATCAGAGGGAAGTACTGTTTTAGATTAGCAAACCTAATCCAAAACATCAGCAGTGTATAAAATACAGTAGTGGTTGAGATTAAATCTCCAGTTATACCAATCATTACTAAGATAACCTCTAGCAAATAAATGCTTTGATTCAATTGCCGAACTTAAAACGCTTGTGTATAGGTATATTCAGCAACAAAGCAAGAAGTTGTGCAAAGACTGACCCATTGCCAGGTGAGTGGTTGAATTTGTGATAAATTGCATTGATAAGTAAGATCAGGAAGATACATTGTTAGAGACCAGAAAGTGGAAGGTGACCAAGGTAGCTTAGTGTCCACCGAAGAGAGTGTAACTCAGGCAAGGTTAGATCCGCTAGCACCGATTATTGAGGAAGGTAGTGATACTGACACTTCGTCAGACAAATCTTTCTTCATGATGAGTAGTCAACAGCTAGGAGGTTTCACCTATGATGGACCTATGCGATGAGGAAGCACCTCCCAAAATCCTTTGAATGATTCCAGGCTCACGATGATCTTCTTAGAGGGAACAAACTCAAGAGGAGCCCTAGTCTATTCTGACTATCGAGGCCGCAAGTGCATTTGTATCGAAGAGAGGCCAGCTCAAAGATTGGAGATAATCCGAGTGTATGATGATGGAGATAGATTCCGAGACGAAAAGGGGAACCACTATTTAATAGTACCCTGAAGATTACAACAGATATGGAGATAACGTGGAAAAAGGGAAAATGGTTTCAGAAACTCAAGAACCGCCACCAAACATTGATCGTCCCGGAGCTATTTTTATGTATGATAAGAAAACAACCAAGATTCCAACTTATAACGAGAATGTGGGAATCTACAAACATGAGAGTGAGGGAATTGTCTCTTACTTTCGCAACAAAGAACCATACGTAAACGAACTAAGCAAAGACAAGGTTCTTTGCTTATTCTCTTATTGAACTGCTATGGGGAAGGGCATAGTTTTTGTTGATAGATACGGGCGAGAATACCAACGTATTCTCCCAGAGGAAGTAGAAAGAGCAACAGGTCCAGGAGCATCAGCATATGCCCGTGAGGAAATGCCGAGAGCTGCCCACACCCCAAGCAAGTCAACAAATCCATTTTCAGATGAGTATGACACCACCTCACATTCCACCAGACTGCAAGCATTCAACAACCAAGACCAACCAGCAAACCAGCCATCATTGCAAGCATGGCTTCGACACAGTGCAACAATGGAACCAGACCGAAACCGAGATGGTTATCAAGCCGCACAAGGGCTAAGGGATTTGCAAGAACCATCACACTATTCAAGGTATCAAGTAGAGAGTAAGCCAAAGACACAAGGGTCGACCGAGCCTGGAGGACCACCCATGGAATGAGTTCGAACAGAAGAACCACCTCCAGCGAGAACCGTTAGAAATTATGGCTTAGGAGCACCATTGGGAGAGGAACCAGCCTATTACAGAAGGCCTGAGGAGGTGTATCGACTTGGACGGGGTGATCCAATGATGAGGTTTGTAGACCATCGCAGAATTAGACCTTCTCAAGTGCAAAAATGGGTAAACAAGAAATACACAAGAAACAGAGACCCAAGAGATCATGTAGCAGCCTTTGTGCGTGTAATTAGAGCCAAAGAGGTGTTAGATTTTCCTACCCAATTTGCAGGGTTTGGACTAACCCTAGAGGATGATGCTGCAACTTGGTTTGACTCTGTGGAGCGTAGAGACTTTGAGTCGATGGAGGAAGTGTTTGACGAGTTTATTGAGGAATTCTCTCAAAGGGGAATAGCTAATAATACCGTCTCACAAATCCATAAATTCAAACAAAAAGATGGAGAATCTGTACGGAAGGCAGCCCTAAGACTAAAAAGATATGTTAAGTTCTGTCCTGTTGAAGAACTGCCAACTCAGTCCAGACTTATGTTGATATTCATCCAAGGACTAAGGAATGCAGATCTCCAGAAAGACTTACATATGAGGAGGAGCACGACGTTGAATGAGTTGACCAAGGAGGCTTTGTACCTTGTGGAAAATTGTGTGGTCTACAAAGAAGGGGAGTTCAAGGACCTTGATGACGATTCATCTTCAGAGCAAAGTGGGAGCAAGTCTTCCAAGACGGCACTGAAAGGCGAAATAGCGGTAAACCAGAAGCAGCTCGTAGATGAAGTGCTAAAAAAGATCAACTTGTACGCCAAACCCCAGGCTAAACAGCCCAAGTGGTGTGCTATTGAACAAAATGGACAAACCATGGGACCGAGGAATGTTATTATAACAAGGGATATGTGAGGGAGAGACCTTACGCTCCCCAAGCCCCAGTAGCTTCCTCTCAAGTTCCACCGATGCCCAGATATCAAGCAGGCAACTTACCAGGACCTGTAGGTGTAGAAAGACCACAACCGGTGTTGGGGCAACAACCACCCCTACCAGGTTTACGACCAGTTGGTATAAGATACACACCAACGGTAACTGAATCAGAATAAAAGGCTTTGGTGCCTATGCATGCATATTATGAAGATCCCAATGGATATGCCGCAAACCCTGTCTATTTTCCACCGGAAGAACCCTTGACACCAGAACCATGGAGCATGATAGGGAATCAAGGACCACCAACTGCTGCACAGGCTGCAGGAGAAGGAAGATATAGCTTAGATGAACGAACATTGTTGTTCATAGCCAATGGAGGCATGGGCGGACAGAGACAGGCTTACCAGCAAAGAGGGGCTCAAGGAGCACCTCAACAACCCAAGGGACCCTGTTACAAGTATGGCGGAGACCATTGGCTGAGAGACTGTCCTCATGATGAAATCATTAGAGTCAATGCGTATTGCCCAGAATGTGGAATTACTCATTTGATTCCCGATTGCCCTAAAAACGCGAGCAAAGGAGCAAAAACCACCTTGAACATGTTAGAAACAGTACCTTCCAGTGGAGGATTGGAAAATGAAACAATCATACCTATTCAGGAGGTAACACGAGCCCAAGCCCAAGGAAGGACAAACGAACCCATAGTAGAAGAACCAAAAACCGATGCCCAAAGTTCAGAAACGAAAAATCAGGGAAGCACTTGGAAAGCTAGAAAGGCATGTAGGAAAGCCAGGAAAGAACGAGAGCAAACAGCCCTATCCGATGAGTTGAAACATACAAAGAACATATTGGAGTGGTTAGAGGATCTAGCTAGCTTAAGATCACACACCACAGCAGCCATAGCACCCAAGGAAATAGCAGAGCCCAAAAGTGCAGGATCAGGAGGATCTGTACTGGAAGACAAGGTAAAGGAGCAGCTGGATGCGCTTCTAAAAGCTTATGAAGCTCAACTTAAAAAGAACCAAACCCAAGAGCAAAGGTGGATGACTTATCCATATGCAAAAATAGAAAAACAGATGTTGGATATGTGTAAAAAGATGATCGAGACGGCTCAATCATTGATGGAAGACCCGTTGGGTAAACCGGCAAATTGTCATGACGCACCAGCTCCAACCCCTATCCAACCAACATTAGAGAAACATGAAGAAACAAAGGAAAGACTCACTAATGATTATGAGTCCAGAGGAGAGCCTATCATAG
This sequence comes from Adiantum capillus-veneris, assembly GCF_014529385.1. Lineage (NCBI taxonomy): Eukaryota > Viridiplantae > Streptophyta > Polypodiopsida > Polypodiales > Pteridaceae > Adiantum > Adiantum capillus-veneris. Next base: position 42,152,483 of record NC_140939.1, read on the forward strand.
TGCCAAATCCCATCAATGGGGCAAGTGACGGGGTCCATCCTAAAATATTGGCAGAAATGGGAAAGGATGGTAACGTTCTAGATTATCTGTGGAAGAAAATCCGAGAGGCCAACGAGGCTAATAGGATGAGTAACCACATGAATAGCATGAGAAAAGAAAAGAACGTGATCTTACCTCCTATTGAAGAATTTGAGGCAAGATCACAAATGAACTTTGAGATACATTCACAAGGGGGAGACCAAGGATCTATTAGTTCGGGGCACAACCAACGAGACTCTTTGAGAACTTTATCCTCTTACCTGGGAGAATATGAAGTTAAGTCGGAAGTGAGAGCAATCCCATCTCAAAGACTTTCTTCTAACAAGGTGATGGATTCACAAGGATTGATTGAGCTGTTATCCACCCCGGTGGCATGCACAATCACGTTAGCAGAAATCCTAAGGTTAAGGCCAAACATGTGGACCACAGTAGGAAAATGCCTAGAAAAATTTGGAGTGAAAGACCCCACCTTGAAGCTCCAAGAAGGAATCAGGGAGTTGGACAGACCTAACCTAAACACTAGACCAATACCATTGAATAAGGTTGGAGAATATTGCGAGGGAGAAGACGGAAATACGACGCTGCCGGTAGAATTCCAAGGAGTAGTTTCCAAAGCTATTCTTGACAGTGGAGCGGGAGTTGCTATCGCCACCAAGGAAATCTAGAAAAAATGGGGAAAACCAGCTCTGAGGGCTACCAGAATGAAACTGCAGTTGGCAGATGGGTTCATGGAGAAGCCTCTAGGACTCTTAGAAAAAGTAATTGTCACTTCGTGCGGAATCGAGTATGAGCATACATTTGCAATAGTCGATTTCGACAAAAAGAAAAATTATGAGATAATCTTGGGACGACCATTCATGCGACAACTGAAGATGGTCCAAGATTGGGGTTATGACCACATATACCTCAGACATGGCGAGACAACAACTAAAATACACCTGAAAGACCATAGTTACAAAGATCTAAACCAAACACCAGTGGAAGAGTTTGATTCGGCTACAGTAAGCAGGATCGAAACTACCAGCATGGTTAGGGCAACCAAAAGAGCTATGGATGTGCGGAGCTTCACATTGTGGAAGCTTAAGAAAAGAGGAATGCGTCTTAGAAAGAGCAATTGAGGACAAGGAGTATATTCCAGAACCTTTCCCTGAAGATGCCTTGGAACCTCTAGAATGGGAACACATACTGGCAACATTGGATGTCTGAACCATTACCGACAGTCCAACAACAAAATTTTGTGATAAGGATGGCTACGATGTGCTACCCTATTACATGGTAAGCGTTGTACCAGAAAAAGAGACGGTAGAACCTCCAGAACAAGAAGAGTTCTACAACTCCTCTGAACAATTGAAAGTAAATGAAGATGCAGATAATGAGTGTTCAGACACCTCAAGTGAGCGTGGAAATGAAGCCGAGAATATCAAGTTTTATGATTTTGCTAATCAACACCCTAGACGCCAAGAACGCTATAGGAGGAAAAGATCAGGAAAGAAAGCGAGAGAGAACTTGATGCCTAGGATAAAAGGTAAAACTCACTATTTGATGCTTGTAAAAGCAGAGGATTGTGTAAAAGATCAAATATCAGGGAAATTCTCAGAAAATCGAAAAGAAAGAACGCGAGAAGAAATAAAACAGGTAAGAAAAGCTAAAACCGAAACAAAATCACAAAAATCAAAAAAATCAAAAAAAGAAACAACAAAAGACCAAGAGTGGACCAACAAACTGGAGCGTAAATAGAAATACCAAGAACTGAAATGGTCTTTGAGAGAGATATGGACTACCGAAGAAGATAGTGATGGTAAAGGGGAGTCAGAAAAGGGCAACATGAATGTACCAGCACACTATCGGAAGTTTACTATTCAAGACGGAAAAAATAATCATGACACCACCAATCAGGGAGAGAACCAACCAAGAATCTTAAGATGGGCCTGAAAATGCAAAAAGAATAGACCTCGCAGAACCAGGTGAAAAGCCTCAGCCGGTCTATATAGCTAACGATTTAGAGCCTGAGGAGGAAGTGCATCTAACACAACTTCTCAAGAAGTATAAAGATGTGTTCGCTTGGTCCTATAAAGACCTCAAAGGAGTTGATCCATTGATATGCCAACATACAATTCCTTTGAAATCGGATGCAAAACGTAGCAAACAACGTCCTTATACATATAATGACACATTTTCTAAACGAATCAAGGAAGAGATTGCTAAACTGATGGAAGTGAAATTCATCTATGAGATTGAACATACAGATTGGGTGTCACTCATTGTGGTAGTTCCCAAAAAGAATGGAAAACTGCGGGTGTGTGTAAACCTCAAGAAGGTGAATGCAGCAACCATAAGGGATAATTATCCCTTGCCAATCACAGAACATGTACTGGAGCGAGTGGCCGGGAAACAGGCTTATTCCTTTCTGGATGGGTTTTCAGGATACAACCAACTGGCAATAGCAAGGGAGGATCAACACAAAATAGCGTTTGCCACAGAATGGGGGATTTATGCATATCGAGTTATGCCATTTGGCTTAACAAATGCACCAGCCACTTTTCAGAGGTTAATGACTCACGCTTTCAAAGAATACCTAAGAATATTCTTAAAAATTTACATGGATGACCTGTGTGTACACTCTCTTCTGCGAGAGGAACATATTGACCATTTGCAAAAGGTCTTTGAAAAGTGCAGAACATATCGAATCTGTCTAAACCTGAAAAAGTATGTATTTATGGTTAAGCAAGGACGAATCTTAGGACACATTGTCTCAAGAAATGGCATAACCACAGACTTAGACAAAGTCAAAGTCATTGTAGACCTGCCCAGGCCTACTAATGCGAAACAAGTGCAATCCTTCATGGGACACTGCGGATATTATTGAAGATTCATATACATGTATGCGGTGATAGCCGTTTTTCGGCTCTCCATAATTGCCATAGTAAGTTACTCCACCCTACCAAGTTCACCCAAACGCTATGGCTATCCCTACCATTTCACTGTAAATAGGCGTGTGTGAGTTAGGGGGCTTTTCCCATATCTTCTTGAAATCCTCATCTAGCTAGTCACTGGGTTAGTTGAGTCAAAAAAATAAAAAAAATAAAAAATATTATAGCCCATTTGTGTGTAAATATTACATTATATATATGGCCTAAATATAGGGATTTTTATAATTATTATGGTATTTTATTTAAATATTTATACTTAGGTGTGTGTTTTATTAAACCTGTGTATGCCTTCTTTCACCCTCTTACACCATAAGTATATTTTTTGACAATATGTACATACTCTAACCTCATATTTTTCCTTTATACAAATTACTCCCACATTTTCACCCTCACCCTCATGAAAACAAAAAAATTGATTTCTACTCATTGGTTACGTTTATTATATTATTTACTTGCATACCTTTTCCTCTTTCACCCAAAATAATACAAAGACGGACCATATCATATGATTCCAATATCTTTCCATATCCATAATTCCTCCATATTTTTATTATTATTTTTACTCATTATTCTAACACCATGTGCTCATTGAGCTAAAGTCCATGAATAGTCCATACACTAGTCCCACCATGTATATATTTCTTTATTCACCAATAATCCTCCTCCATGCATGGGTCAAGGGCAACTTGGATGCTTTGTATTATGATATGACAAAGGAGGGGCTCACTCTTGGATGCATTGTACAAATTCAACAAAGGAGGGGGCCACTAAAAGACTTTGCAGGCATAAAAACAAGCTTTTTGGTGAGAATTTTGGCACCCATCTCCACTCCGAATTTGGAACGGTGGTCAAAAGAGAAAATGTGGACCAAGAGCTGAATAATCACCTCAAAAATTTTGGTGATTTTTGGACAACCACCGGTGAGCTATGATTTTTTTAATTGGACCCTAGTCTGCCCACCTTTCTCACAAGTAGCCCATAGTCTTCTCTCACCTCTTTCCACACTTCTACACACACACACACACACACACACACACACACACACACACACACACACACACACACACACACACATTCCTCTCAATCCCTCACTCAAACCTGCACCTTCAATGGTTTCCCTCACCTTCTTCACCATTAACCTCCCCTCTTACTCCCATAGCTCTCATATGAGCTCCACATGTACATACACCATCTCTATGCCTCTCTCTATTATCTCCAAAGTACAATTCCATCTAACTCATTATATATATACATACATTCAGCATGTGTACCATGATTAACCTCTGCAAATCAAGAGATCTCATCAACGGAATTACCATTTTCATCACGATAATCAACCTTGGCGGCAGTGGCGTAAAGAAGGGAGGACGAAGAAGAAGATCGATAGTCATTTTGAGAACCTACACAAGTAAGTCCAAAACTTCTTCAAGATTCACCATCACAAGGATTTTCTCACTTCATTCAACCATCTTACTTCAACCATTTCCCCCATTCTACCCATTGTAAATATATCATTAACTTTCTAGTGATTACTAACACTAACCACTAACATACTAACACAAAATAGCCATTGACCTAACCATAAAAGACACCTCACCTCAAGACATGTGTATAGTAACTCTCTCTCTCTCTCTCTCTCTCTCTCTCTCTCTCTCTCTCTCTCTCTCTCTTCCTTACTTACTTTCACCTTATCTACCATCAATAATGCTCTCTTTTGAGCCCACACCCATGACTCAAGCAGACAAAGAAGGCCCGCAATGTTTTGATATTCAAAAAAATCATAATCCTGATTTGTTAGCTTGTAAATTAGGATTTCCAATAATCTTAATGAGGGGTCTCCAACCTATAAATAGGCCCCTCTCCTTGTAAAACAACCTCCAACATCTCACATAGCACCCCAACACTCTATGCGTGAGGAAAGACTTAGGTGTAGCAACCACTTGTGAGCTTCACTCTTGGTGTGAGAGAAGCCTTCGAGCTACACATTGCAAGTGAGAGAGTGTGAGTTCCACAAATCTCAAAACCACTATTGTATATGCTCCTTCATCATCAATAAATTGAGGTTTGGTGCATCAAAGGCGTGATTCGACGATCAAATCTTCGTCCTTCCATTAGTGCAATACGGTTTGATGAATTCAAGGGGACTTGTGTATTTTGAGTTTCTATCGATTGATCTTGATTTTAGAAAGTGTTTTAGTGTGTTTTTCATTGCCAATTTTGTGTCCATTGTAAAAGGGTATTGTGGTGAGAGGTCTCCCACACCCTAAGACAATGTGTGTGTGTTTTGGCAATGTTTAACAATTACTAAGCTTTGAGTGAGTTTTGTACAAGCTCTACAATAGCAACCTAACAAACCATCTCCATTTGCAAGTCACAAATAAGATATTACGCAAGATCCTTTTCTCTCTCTCTTCCCTTTGCTCTAGCTCTCTCTGGTCCATTTTGTGTGTGTCTTGGTGTGAGGTTGCTTGTGTGTGTTGTGTGGTGCATCTTCTTGGTTGTACCAAAATCTCTCTTGCGTCCTAGTTCGCATACCATAACTAGGTGGTGCCCCTATCTTGTTTGGGTTTGGCTATGGGTTTGCTGTTTTGTTGTGCTTGTAGTTTCCCCAGCCCCAATTGAGCATCACGGGAGCCTTGAGGGGTGTTTGAGGTTGCCTCTCTTGTTGCCCGCCCCGGACCGCCTCAGTGGTTATTGCACAACCTCTGTATCGTTTGCTAGTTAGTTTCGAGTGGACCGAGGAGTGTGAGACCTCATTCCAAAAGCTGAAGGAAAACCTTATATCAGCACCTGTACTGAAGGCACCAGATTGGGAAAAGATATTCCATGTGCACATTGATGCTTCAGCATATGCAATTGAAAGTATTCTAGCTCAACCTGGAGATAGAACAATGGATTTTCCGGTTTGCTATGCGAGCCGACAATTAAACAGTGCAGAAAAGAACTACACAACCACCGAGAGGGAAGGGTTAGGAATGATTTATGCTGTAAAGAAATTTCAGCATTATTTGCTTGCAAACAAATTTGTGTTCTTCACGGATCATCAAGCTCTTTTGTACCTAGTAAATAAACCTTGCAATACAGGGAGAATCGTACGCTAGTTTATTATATTGCTAGAATTTGACTTCACAGTGGTGGTCAAAAAGAGTAAAACCCATCTGCGAGCAGATCATCTTTCAAGGATACACAACGGGGAAGATCCTGAAGGAATAGATGATGACATACCAGATGCTTATCTTTTCAACATTGAAATGGTACCCAAATGGTCTCAAGAAATAGTTAGCATTCTCTCCTTCGGAAGTGAGTTTGATAATACGGGATGCAAATCCAAACAGCAAACAATTCGAAAAACAAAAAACTTCCAGTTGATAGCAGGACAGCTATATCATCTTGAATCTAACCTAATCCTACGATTATGTATAAATCCGGAAGAATTCGAGTGCTACCATGAAGAGGCACATGTCCAAGGTTGTGCATTTCATTGTTCAACGGTTAAAACAAACCAAAGACTGAAAAAGTTAGGGGTTTATTGGCCAACTATGTATGCGGATACACATTCTTATGTTACCAATTGTACAGTATGTAGTGCCAAATGACCAGTGGATCACGCAACTTTGTTTCAGGTGAACATAGCACCTGCATGGAGTCAATATATCATTGACTTCTTAACCACTAGGACGTTCCCTGAGAACATTACAAGAGCACGGGAAAAAGCTATAGAGCTGGAAGCTCGTGACTTTCAGTTAATTGGGAACCAACTCTATAAGTGGGGAAAGTAAAATCAACTTAGAATCTGTGCAAGTGAAAGCAAATACCTGCTGATTCTAGAACATGCACATAGAGGAATAAGTGGAGGCCAATTTTCGGGCGATAAGACGGCAAAAATTGTCTTAATCGCAGGAATTTGGTGGCCTACATTGCACATGGATGCCGACGAGTTTGTAAAGCGTTGTGATGCGTGTCAACGCACCAAGATACCAATAAAAAGAGATGAGATGCCATTAAGACCAATGATGGGGGAAAGGGCATTTGCAAAATGGGGCATTGATTTTGTGGGACCTATATCACCCCCTACATATCGCACCCATACCCAATATATCATTGTGGCTACGGACTATCTCACAAAATGGGTTGAAGCCAAAGCAACACAAAAAGCTGATGCACGCATCACAACACAATTTTTGTATGAGAATGTTTTTGTACGTTATGGGTTACCAATAGAAATTGTCAGTGACCGTGGAACACACTTTCTCAATGAAGTCATTGAATATCTGCTAGAGGAATTCATGGTCATACATAGGAAATCAACACCATACCATCCACAGGCCAATGGGCAAGCTGAGGCCACAAATAAAACACTATGCACGATTCTCACTAAAATAGTGTCAGAATCAAGAACAGATTGGGATCAGCAACTACACTCAACACTATGGGCATACAGAGTAGCTTACAAAACATCAATAGGAACAACACCATACAACATGGTGTTTGGCCTAAATGCTATACTACCCATAGAGTTTTTAATCCCAACTCTACGAGTAGCAACAAGCTTGGAATGGACAGGGCATGAGCTCTCTTCAAGAATTGATGATCTTGAAAAGCTAGATGAACTCCGCTTGTGAGTTGTCTCTTCAATCTATGCTAAAAAGATAAGACAAAAGGAATTTTTTGACAAACATGTGCATACCAAAGAGTTCAAAACAGGTGATTACGTACTTGTTTATACCTTGAAGCAACATGCCAAGAAACTTAAAAAGCGAGGGATGGGACCATTTGTGATTAGTGATCTATCACAAACTAGAGCTGTCAAGCTTGCTACATTAGCAGGTCAAGAAATGCCAAACTGGATTAGTGGGTGTAGACTGAGGAGATATCATCTACCACTCACACAGGAGATGCTCCAACAAATTCATCAAGGAAAGAAAAGAATGAAGGAAAAAGAGAGAGTATGGGAGGAAGCTCAAGCCGAATCACAAGAACGCATTGCAAAAAGATGGCTTCTGGGACAACAACAACAAAGTGGACCACCATTGAGAATCAATGCCATTCGATTGACGAAGTTGGAGGAGGAAACAGTGGAGCCAATAATTACAGTGAAAGTGGGCAACAATCAAGTTGAATCAATAGCTTTGCTTGATTTGGGTGCTCAAGCAAATTTGATCTCTTACGGATTATACCAACAGCTCAAAGTCACATATCAACTTCATCCTACTCCCCAAGTGCTGGAAAGTAGCACATCACACCCATTGAAAACATTAGGATGGACTATATTGCATGTACAACTACATCAATATATTTACCAACACAAATTCTATGTGGTGACAGATGAAAGCACACAACACCCAATGATGCTAAGGCAACCTTGGCAAAAAGCATACAATGTCCAGATAGATTGGAAAGCAAAGGCGGTCAAAATTCAACATGAACATGAACAACAGGTGATAGCTTTTTCTCAGCAATACCATCATGATCAACTGCAAGCCATGAAATCACTAGCAATAAAGACAAAAGCACACATGCCATCAAAGAACAACATGAAACCTGAGACCAACAACCAGGTAAAAGCCAACCATGCTTATTACAGACAGCTGAAGTCACCGGCCACAATGCAAAAATCTAGGCTACCAGAACAAGGTAAACAAGAATGGATGCGGAAGGATAGAAATGCAATAGCGGGAAAAAAACAATGTAACAACCGGATTCCAACAAAGCAGACGGTTCAACCCAAAACCAAGGTCATAAAACACATATGGATCCCAAAGAAAATGCTTAGCCATAACCCAAATGTCACTCACATTTGGATACCAAAGCAAAAGCCAAAGGAACTCCCTACGGTACAAGCAACAATGGAAAGCAGACATCTGCATGTCAACAAGGAGAACCGATATATGTGGATGCCGAAGAAAGTTCCAAATCATCTACAAAAGTCGGCAGCAACAAAATACCAATGGAAAGCCAAGGCCATAAGGCCCATAGCTATTACATCCCAGCCAATTCTATCCTCCGAAACAACTACGACTCCATCAACAGTGTCGGCAAAGCACTTGCCTCTTGCCAAAAAGACAATTAAACAGAGAGCAGTAGAGTTACAACTGCTACTTGCAAAGAAGGCAGGAAGCCTCGACAGCGAATGCCAATAAGCATCTTGCTTATTCCCTTCTCTTGCACAACATTAATTTTTCCATGCATTGACCGAGTATGCATAAAATAGGGCCACATTAATCGGCCAGGCATTAGCACAACTTTTTTAACCTATGCACGACACATACTCCGAGGCGAAACCTTGTCGTCCGGGAGGACTCCGGCTAGGAGGGGGGGAGGCATTCTCAAATGCGGAACCAATAACAGAAACAACAAAAAAGGGCATGTTTTTTGACTATTTTAAGGGTTGACGTTTGATTGTGAAATTTTCTGGAGTAACCCAATTATATATGTCCTTATACAGCATGAAGCTACAAGTATAGGGGGGCCAAACGCCAAATCAAGCCCCTAGGTGTGTGTATATAAGTAGAAATAGCCATTTTTCAGAAAAACTATTGGTAAAACGGAGAAATCCAGCCATAAAAATTGCATGTGAGTGTATATAGTGTGTTGTAGTGATGTTTGTGATTTATTAGGATTTTTGGGGATTTTCTGGGTTTGATTTGTTATTTTCCTTTTAATTTTGCTAATTTTTGGCAGAAAAACTTCAAAAATACAAAAAGCAGGTGAAAAACAGTCGTAATGAAAAACAAAAAAATGGGGATGACCAGTGACTAAAGAACAACCTATGGTACAGTGGGGGTGCAATTATGAGACTGGAGCGGAAAGCGTGTTTTGGGCCAGGTTTTGACCGAAATGCCAAATTTTTGGTAAATAGAGCAAACGGAGTCCAAATCAAGAAATGTTTGAGCCTAAACCGCATCTCGCAAGAAGATATGAGCACATGTCAAATTTCATGAAAAGTGGTTCGGGGACCTTCATTATAAGAAAATTTCACCCCATTTTTAGCTCATTCTCACTATTGACTTTGTGGAGAGAGCTTCTGCCACCTAGAGCGGATCGACCTTCCAGTAGCTTCTACGACGCGCACATCTATCCGACCAGCTCCAGACATGATAGGTAGGCTCACCACCTTGAGCTTTTTGCGCATGTTTGTCATTATGTGTTGAGCCAGCAGAGGAAGTGTTGAGCCAACAGAGGATCACACCCACATTTTTGCTCACACCCATCATTTTGTAACCATTGATTGTAATAAATGTCTTTCCGACATTAATTTTGATTTGAGCCATTCATTAAGTAACGGGACTCAATTGAGTTTCCAGCTTGTAATCCCGAAGTAATTTCACCTGTTGATGTAAATAATTAGAGATGTTCTCACCTCCAAGGCTGAGGTATATAAGCCAAAGTTTTGTAACCTAAAAGGGGATTCAATTATTAATCAAAGTGAGTTTTTGAGCGCCGTGACTGTGTCTAAGAGAGAGAGAGAGAGAGAGAGAGAGAGAGAGAGAGAAAGAGAGTCTTATCTTCTTGCTACGCAAGCTACGGGGCCGCCATTGGAGAAGCGACACCGCCATTGTGTTAGCAACGGTGAGAGCTACGCACAGATACCAAGAGTGCGCGCTATCGGCTTCTACGTGTGGTAAGTTCCTACGAGCTTCGGTGTGAGTTTTCTTCCAACTCTTGTGTCAGAATACAGCGTGCAGCATATCTATAGAACCACAACGAGTAGAGCTACACATTAGTACCATCGGGGTCAAGTTTCGGTCACCTGTATTTTTCGGCCTGTTTTCATACGCGTTTGCCGCACGGAGTGGTTATAGGTTGATTTTGCAGTTCAAGTCTTTAGGGTGTTGTTCTTACCTAGTGTATAGACTTCCCCTTGAGTTTGAGATCGATTCAATGATTCTAGATCCTGTTTCGTATAGCATTCGTTCGTAGTACGGATTTCAGTCACTTGCGTATTTTAGAACTTAGATTTGATTTCCTTAGTAGTGATTGTCATTAGAAGGTCGAGTAGGTGATTTGACACCCACCTAGTTGTTTCCATGCGCCTGCGGGTCAAGCTCCGTCCTCGTCTGACAAATTCTGTTGTTGGTTGAGTTCTCGCTATTTAGCTTCCGCTAGCGGCGTAATCGCCTTAACATTTGGCGCCGTTGCCGGGGACGAGAGCCCTAAGTAGGTGACCTTAGACTAATCCTACGAGGTGAGTCGTATAAACTGCTTTGTATACTTTAGTTAGAAAAGATCTAGGAGTGGTGGACTCCGAAGGTCTCGAGAGATACTAGGAAGTGGGGTATTCCTGGGTCTTCCGTGTTGACAGTATTTTTAGTTTAGCTTAGATTAGATTGTTTTTGATGGTGTTTAAGTGGTTGTTGACATAAAAAGCATTTGCTACTCCTTGTGTGGTAGTAAATCTCTTTATATTTTCAATTGCAAAAAATCCATTTTATGATTAGAAGTAGCTTAGGTAGGGCCTGATTTGATCCTGATCTAGAGCTATCAATTGGTGTTCTATTTGCTTGATGTTTTTGATTGCATGTTAGATCACTGAAAAAGTCGCTTTGGTAGTGAAATATGCAATAAACAAAGTTCAGAAAAATTTTCTGTGTAACTGATTGTTGCTGAGCACTTAAAAGAGCTATTGGAAGAGTTCTGTGCTGAAAAACTGGAAATCTGCAACTTTAGACATCATACGCGTATGATGTCTTAGGACCTAAAAAGAGACTAAAATTGAAAATTTGACATTGCCAGAGTGTTTAGAAGGGGGGTTTTACCCTAAGATCAACTTAAAACAAGAGCATTAACACTCAAAGAAACCCAAAAAGACAAGTCGGAGTCCAAGAAACGCAAAGAATAGGAAATTTTGGATTCAAATCTTGTTTTTACATTCAAACCTGACAAAAACACTTGAAACTCAATTATAAACATTGGAAAAGGCTTAAAACAAAAAATAGTCAAAATCTGGGACAAAAGACATCATACGCGTATAATGTCTTTTGGCACATCCACTGCTTATTTTTGATATCTGACCTGACAAGATTGTTACAGGCACTGTAGGAAGCATAAATATCAGGTTTGGACCCAAATTGATGAAAAAGACATCATACGCGTATGATGTCTTTGACCTAATTTTGGACATATTTTGATACTTTGCTAACACAGATCCATTGTAATAGCTGTCTAGAGGTTATATTTCAAGTTTCATCCCATTTGGATCACAATTGACCCAAAAAACAAGTCAAAAGCGGAAAATTGCCAAGAAAAGCCTGAACTAGCCATAACTTGCTCAAACAGAGTTCAAACTGAATTTTGTGAGTGAACAGAGCATAAAGGGGCCACTGAGAGTGAGCATAACCAAAATAGTCAAAATCTGTGAAAAATTAGGTCAAAGACATCATACGCGTATAATGTCTTTTTCAGCATAACTGCGACAAAATTCTCACTTGATGAAACAGAAGTTGTCCAACTGACAAGATTAAACAATTGACCAAGTATCAGTCAGATTGGATTAATTCTGACCACAAAAACTTGGGGAAAACAAATTGCCGAGACGGAAAAGTTACAATCCTTTAGGGGAATTGATGAATTTGAGATCGGGCAGGAATCTCCGGAATAATCAACCAAAACAAGGGGAACCAGCAAGTGTCATATCAACCGAGGGAAGTTTAAACCAAAGTTGGGTGCAACCATTAGAGCCGATCTTTGAAGGAAGTGTTTCTGATACTTCTTCGGAGAGGTCTTACGAGATTTTCACCGAACACTCGAACAGGAACAACAGAGAAAATATGGCAGCAGGATCATCAAACCCTTCCGCCACAATGAAGCTACTGTTCATAAAATATCAGTACGACAATGAACAAGGTGGAAAGATCTACAAAGATGGAATGGACCGCTATTGTGTAAAGATAGAAGAAAGACCTAGTGAGTTCAAGGACTTAGTTCCTGTGAGCTATAGCGGAGATAGATATCTAGATGACGAGGGTACCATGTACTTGGTAGTCCTAAACCCTAACATTGTGGACAAGTGGGGATTGATGGGCACCAAAGCCAAAATAGATGAAGAACTCGAGGAGAAAGCACCAATAATGAACTTCCCTAATGCGAGGTTAAGAAGAGAGAATGAAACTACAAGGATCAACACTGATAACATCTATGTGGGGCTATACAAATATAATAATGGGGAGCAAGATCTCTATTATAGATGTGAAGAACCCTACACCGGAGAGTTGAGAGACCAAAAAAGACTCTATGTCTTTACCTACACAGAGGGATCAGAAGTGAAAATTGCCACTTACGATAAGTATGGCAGGCAATACTCAACAATGGGCAAGAAAGAATTAGAAGGATATACATACTTTGGGGGACCACTACATCAGTATTATGTTACTTCTAGCTCACATAGACCAGCACCAACAACTGGAGTGTAAAACTCAATGACAACAGGAGGACAAAGAACTCAGGTTGCTGACTCTTTCAGTCAACCTTGGGACTCGAAGCTCGGACCAATGGGATCATTACATTCCAGAGAGTCAATGGAGACGAATCGAGGTAGTGCAGTTCCAATCCCCACCTATACCACTCTAGGTCCAAGGTTTGAAGCGGAACCATCACATTTACCTCCTAGTAGTAGATTCAGGGCGGGGGAACCGACAAGGGTAACCCATGAAGTCCATGATGCTAGAGAAAGCTTTAGCCGAGACACAGGAGCAATGAGACTGGTAGCAGACCATAGACGTATGAGACCATCTCAAGTCGCAAAGTGTATGCCAAAGAAGTATGGTGGTTCAGGAGATCCGTATGCACATGTGTCACTCTTTAAGCAAGTCTTAAGAGCTGAGCAGATAACAGATTTCCATACACAATACGAGGGATTTGGTCTTACTCTAGAAGGTACTGCATTGACATGGTTTCAACCAATGAACATAGGGGGATTCCATGACATTGACCATTTGCTAAGAGAGTTTGCTGAGGAATTCTCAAAACGAGGGATTAAGCACAATACGGTCTCATAAATATATGCTTTTAAACAAAGAGAACACGAAAAAGTGAAGGAAGCTTCACTTCGCTTCAAACAATACATTGAGAGATGTCCAGTACGTGAACGACCACAAGATGACAGACTATCTGTTCTCTTTATTGAGGGACTGAGGAACGACACTCTCAAGAAGGACTTGCACTTGAAAGCTTGTACAAGTTTCGAGCAAGTAACGAGAGAGGCATTGTACTTAGTGGATAACTGTACGGTTTATGGAGAGGTGTCAGCGGATACAGATTTTGCATCCAGTAGCTCGTCCTCCGTAGCGAGCGAGACTACCACTAAAAAGAATGTTCAAACAACAACCATGCCAAATGTAGAGCAAATGATAGAAGATGCTCTAAAAAGGATGGACCATACCAAAAACCATTGCCAAAAACACTGAAATGGTGTGCTATTGAACAAAAATAGACAAATCATCCAACAGAGGAGTGTTATTACAACAAAGGGTATGTAAGGGAGCGCTAGTATGCACCTCCTGCTCAATTTGCACCACCTCAGATACATCCAGTACCTCGATACCCAACGGGAAGTGTACCAGGACCTATGGGGATAGAAAGACCGCAACCGGTATTGGGACAACAACCACCTTTACCAAGAGCAAGACCAGTGGGCATTAGATATGCATCAACCTTAGAGAATCAGGAAGAACAAGCCTTAGTGCATGTTCAAGCCTATTATGAAGAATCTGGTGCACACATGTCTCCAACTATGTATTACCCACCAGAAGAACCCAAACAACCAGAACCATGGGGCATGATTGGGAATGTTGGAATACCAACAATTACAAGTGCTTCTGATGAAGAGAGATACAATTTGGACGCAAGAACATTGATGTTCATAGCTCATGGAGGGTTAATAGGACAAAGACCATCCTATCCACAAAGGACGAATCAAATGGGAACAAGACCAGCACTAGGACCCTGTTACAAGTGTGGAGGTGACCATCTGATGAATGTTTGCCCACATAGGGAAATCATTAGAATTAACGCTTATTGCACTGAGTGTGGGGTTACTCACTTCATTGAGGATTGTTCAAAGAATCCAAACAAAGTGCAAAAGACGACATTGAATATGCTAGAAACTATTCCTACCAGCAGTGGGTCTGAAAATGAAACTCTGATACCAACGCAAGTTGTTACTAGAGCTCAAGCTAAGAAAACCACTAGAAAACCTGAGAATGGAAAGTTAGCGACTCAAGTGGTTAGTCAAGGACCGCGAAGTCAGAAAAACACATGGAAAGCTAGAAAAGCACGCATGAAGTTGAGAAAAGAACGTGAAGACGCTATTCTAGCTGAGGAACTAAAGCAAACTAAAGCTAGATTAGAAAAACTTGAGAGTCAAAACGGGAAACGAGAGATGAGCCCGGAAAGAACGAAACAAAAGAGTATCAAAGAAACAACGAGCTTAAGCTCAGGGGGATCAGTGCTAGTCGACAAAGTACACGAACCATTGGACGCACTGATGAGAGCTTACGAAGCTAGGTTAAAGAACAACCAAACACAAGAACAGAGGTGGATGACATACCCAAACGCGGAATTGGAAAAGCAGAGACTTGAAATGTGCCAGAGAATGATCGAGAGTGCACAAGCCTTATTAGAACCAGCAAAAGAAACAATGAATTGTGGAAAGGAAAACCCAATTCAGCAAGAGACTATCGTTTCACGGGTAGCTGAAAAGACTCCCAGTACACAAAAGCCTGAAAATACACAAAAGGATGACCGCATAGTATTGAACACAACCGATCAGGAGATAGAGAGTTTTCATCCAGTCATACAGAGGATTTACGGAAAAGATGAGGATTACAATGAATTTTGGAAACAAGTGAGAGAGGCAAACTTTGCAAACGAGCTAAGTTGCCAAGCTAATCAGACAAATTGGGAAAAGGACATCAGGAATCCTCCCATAGTGGAATTTGAGGCAGGATCTCAAGTGGACTTGGATCTGCACTCTTACTGGGGAGATGGGGGCTCTGTTAGAACAATGGAGAGCAAACCTCATTCACTGAAAACCTTACCTTCATACTTAGGAGAGTATGAAGCAAAATCCGAGATTAGAGCACTTCCCTCACGAAAAATCTCATCAGAAAAAGTCATGGACTCGCAAGGATTGATAGAGATTTTGTCAACACCAGTGACATGCACTATCACTTTAGCTGAGCTTTTGAGGCTAAGACCACATATGTGGACCACTGTAGGAAAATGCTTGGAGAAATTCGGGATAAAAGATCCAACATCGAGATTGCAAGAGAGCATAGAGGAGCTGAGCAAGCCACAAAAGAACGCTAAGCCTGTACCCTTAAACAAGGTCGGAGAGTATTGCGAAGGTGAAGAGGGGAATACAACCTTACCAGTTGAATTCCAAGGAGTGAAGACGATGGCAATACTAGACAGCGGAGCAGGGGTAGCCATTGCTACAAAAGAAATCTGGAAAAAATGGGGGATTGATTATGTCGGACCCATTTCACCTCCTGCATATAAGACTCATGCACAATACATCATTGTGGCTACAGACTATCTAACAAAGTGGGTCGAAGCAAAGGCAACTCAAAAAGCAGATGCCAGGACCACGGCACAATTTCTATATGAATACGTCTTTGTACGATATGGATTGCCAATAGAAATTGTGAGTGATCGAGGCACACATTTCATAAATGAAGTGATAGAGATCCTTCTAGATGAATTCATGGTAATCCATAGGAAATCAGCCCCGTATCATCCACAAGCAAACGGACAAGCTGAAGCAACAAACAAAACCATATGCACGGTCCTTACGAAGATTGTATCTGAGTCGAGAACTGGCTGGGACCAGAAGTTGCATTCCATATTATGGGCATATAGGGTAGCATATAAAACATCAATAGGAACGACCCCATATAACATGGTTTTTGGGCTAAATGCTATCTTACCAATAGAATTCTTGATTTCAACATTAAGGGTGGCTAGGGACCTAGAGTGGACAGGGCACGAGCTTTCTGATAGAATAGATGACCTGGAAAAGCTAGACGAGCTTCGCCTAAAAGCAGTAGCTTCTATCTACGCTCAAAAAAGGCGACAAAAGGAATTTTTTGATAAGCATGTGCGGACTAAAGAGTTTAAGGTTGGGGACTATGTTCTAGTTTACACTCTGAAACAGCATGCTAAGAAGCTTAAAAAGTGAGGGATGGGACCTCTGGTGATTAAAGATCTATCACCAAGTGGAGCCGTCAAGCTTGCTACATTAGACGGAGAAGAAATGCCCAATTGGATTAGTGGATGCAGAGTGAAAAAGTAACTTTTGCCGCTAACCCAAGACATGCTTCTCAAAATACATCAAGAAAAGCTGCGTGTCCAGAAAAAGAAAAAGATTGAGGAGGAAGCGCAAGCCGAGGCGAAGGAAAGAATGGAGAAAAGAAGACTACTGCGTCAGAAACAGCGCAATGAAGGAGCAATACGAATAAACGCAGTCAGTATAACATAAATGGGAAATGACAAAGAAGAACCCATCATTGAATGCAAAGTAGGGACCAACCAAATCAAAGCCAGAGCACTATTGGATTCAGGAGCTCAAGCTAACCTACTTTCACTCAGTTTGTATAGACAATTGACAAATGACACGAAATTACAAACTGCCAAGCAAGAGTTAAAGAGTTACTCTGAGAATTCAATCAAAACTGTCGGATGCACAGTTTTACATATACAGATTAACCAATATGTGTATCCTCATATGTTTTACGTGGTTGAAGACCAAGCTACACAACATCCATTATTGCTAGGACAACCATGGCAGAAGCAATATAATGCAATGATTGACTGGAGTTCTAATTCAGTGCTTATCAAATACGAAGGTGAAAGTCAATCAGTTAAGTTCACCAAAGGAGAAGAGCCAACTCCAAAGGACGAATCCAAAGACAAAGATAAACAACAACCAGAGAAAAAGAAGAAGCAATGGCAACCAAAAGTTTCTATACAACCGGATTACTCTTCGACGAGGAATTCTCAACAGTGGATAAGGAAGACAAGAAATAATATAACAGCTCAACATTGGAAAAAAACGGAGTCAAAGTTGGTATGGAGACCAAAAAAGGCTGTGCCAGAGAACACAAAGGTGGAAAACAGAGTCTTCAATACCAGACAACAGAGTGATTCCAGACAATCAAGGACAGTGAAACAGATCTGGATTCCAAAGAAGTTCATGACGGCACAAAGCTATAGCAAGCAAATTTGGATCCCAAAGATTTGTAAACAGGAACTCCCTTCAGTACAAGCCACGGAAACTCCTAGGTATTTCAAGCCAAGGAAATCAACACACAGAACAAAGCAGGTTTGGGTCGCAAAGAGTTTGTGGCAAGCAAAGCGGAAGCAGATTTGGATTATGAAAAAAGACAACAAGGTAACGAAGAATCCATCTACTGATTCTACTACCAAATTGCCAAAACCAACCCAAAAACCGAACACCAATCCATCAATCAAACAAAGAGCAGCTTTATTGGAAAGAATGTTGTATCGTCGCTCTACAATTGCATTGGGAACTTATGACCAAAACAACTACAATGCTTCACCCACAGACACTTCATAGTCGTCCGGGAGGACTCAGACTAGGAGGGGGGGAGGTATACAGGAGCTACAAAGCAGCTACAAGCGGGAAAAACAAAGAAAAACAAAAATTATATTACAAGGGCAGTGTCTTACATGATTTTGCAATTTTTTATGTTTGATTGCGGATATTGATAATATTTATGCCCTTATATACCTTGTTTTGCAACAAGAAGAGATCAAATGATGAATGTGGGTCTCTAGATGTGTAAATATCACTAAATAAGAGTGTTTTCGGAGCTAAAAAGTGGAAAAAAGTGGTAATCCAAGTCCAAAAATCACAAAGAAGTGTATATTCATATACACAGGGTTACCAGCTATTTATCGTGTATGTTTGGAATTTTTTGGCTTCAATTTGCTATTTTCCTTTATTTTTATGATTTTCTTAATAAAAATAAAAGAAAAATAAAAAAGCAGGTGAAATGAGATCGGAAAAAAGAAAAGAATAGACGGTGATGGTCCTAATGACAAGGGCAACCCAGGATAAAAATTGGGTACAATTCTGAAAAAGTTGCGGAAAGCCCGAAATGACAGAATTTTGGCAAAGTGGACAGATTTCTCAGAAACAGGTCAAATGGAGTCCAAATTGAGAAATTTCAAATCCTAAAGTGCATTTCACGACGAGATAGGAGTACATGTCAAATTTGGTAACAAGTGATCCGAGAAGTCTGAAGATAAGTATTTTTCACATCACTTTCAAGCTCATTTCCACTATTACCTTCTTGGAGAGAGCAAAGAGCACACAGGAGCATCCGACCTTCTACCGCCTTCTACGACTGCTACGAGAGCTCAGAGGACACCAGACATGAGAGGTAGACTCGTTGCCATAAGCTTTTGATGCTTATCGTTAACTTTTGTCGCGAAAACTCACCAAACCCAAGAAACAAGAGCAGACGGGGAATGGGGAGGAACGCTAGGTAGGGGCACAACTGCCTAACCAAACCTTGCAAGAACTTAGAGGTGGGTTACCCTAGTATAGGAGATGAGTTTCTAGCACTCAAAGCTCGAGAAAGAACGACTGGAAAAACCCTAGGTCAACAGAGCCTGCAAGAGGCAAACAGAAAAAAGTTGTCGGAACGACACAAAACTTCTCAGGAAGCTTAACAACATTGAGGGCAATGCAACCATGGAGTATCTCCGGGTTTGGATCACCAAAAGTAGGTCGGAACAACCGATTCGGCGGCGGACACACAAAGCGTCATTTTGGCATAACGGCGAAAATTGACGACCAAATGACATGAAACTTCACAAGCAGCTTCAAATATACATGGATGACTTATGTTTGCAAGCAAAACCCAAAAGAAAGCTGATTCACTTACCGATGGTGAAAAAGACGCTTTCGGGCAACCAAATGGAGAAAGATGGAGAACGGGGAGCCAAAGTCAAGTTCAACCAAATAGGTGGCTTCACAACATATCCAATGAGCTGGGAATGCAACTCTCGAGAAGAAAAGTTGAAGAAATTCAACTCCAAGGCAAAAAGACGACTTCGGAGACTGAAATGCCTATAAGGGGGCTTTTTAGCTAAACTGATGACTTTTTAAGTTGAAAACTAGTTAGCAGGGCTTAGGGCACTAGCACAAAGCATTCTTTGCACAAAAAGACCAACATTTCAAGAAAAGACATCATATGCGTATGATGTCTCACAGCATGATTTTCACATCCATTTCAACATTTGAGTGCATAGCCTCATTCCACATGTTAATCACATCCTATGAACCAAGTATCATGAGAATTGGAGTTAGAAAACCCAAGGAAAACCAAAAAGACGCAAAGTAGGCCATAAAATTGATTTTTGGTCCTAATTTTGTCAAAATAACTCCAAACTCATTGAAACTTTGTAGGATTGTTGATTAACACATCTACAAGCTATCTGGAACCAAAAAACACCATTTTGACACAAAAGACATCATACGCGTATAATGTCTATTTGCACTTACAGAGCCAAAAATGCTCATTTGTCATCATACATCCATTATATATATCTAATACATGCTACATATGAAGTTTGGAACCATTTGGTCAAGTGGATCACCCCATTAGCCCAATTAAGAGAAAATCCTTCATACAAAGCCTATTTTTGTCCCAAATCCAACATATTCAAGTCCAAACCAAGATTTGAGTATAAACAGTCCTTCACTAGCACATGGAGAGTCCACAGAACCAATCCCATGAAAAATTGATGAAAAAGACATCATACGCGTATGATGTCTCCAGAGCCATTTTTAGTCCAAATTCTATCCAAACTTGATAAATCCACTGAATAAGCCTATCTAAAGCCAAAACCAAGCTTATAGAGAAAATTGGTCCAAAAATGCACTAAAAGACATCATACGCGTATGATGTCTCACTATGTGATTTTGGCACCTCAGGGCTTCAACCACCAAACAGAAGTGATCTACATGCCATTTGAAGGTGAACCACCAAGTTTTACCCAATTTGGATCATAAAATCCAATTCCCTTTCAAAATTTTGCCAAGAGCCTAAACTGGACTAAACTGGCCAAAACTTGACCAAATGGGATCCAAACTCAAATCCAAGCATATGATACTCATGTATACACTATCAGCTACAAGCACAACCAATATGAAGTCATTTTGACACAAAAGACATCATACGCGTATAATGTCTCAAGCATGTTTTTGAGCCCAGTTTGCATATTTTTTCACCTACATTGCATCCTTAGGCCCTGAATAGCTCATGTTTCAATTTTCAAGTCATTTGAATAGTTAAAAGCTTCATTTCGGCTTTCAGTACTAAAAAGATGCTAACTTCTGAAATTGGAGTTACAGGATCCATGGATTCCGCTAAGTCATCGGCAACTAAGAGAAAAAGACCAACCATCAAGGATGCTCTTGCAGAAGCAGAACCTTTTGATATTCCAACAGAAACCCTCAAGCCAACCAAGACTTGGGTGGAGGAAGCAGTACTAGAAAAAGAGGGAATAAAGATCTACCAGGGGACTTTCAGAGATCCTCAAGGGCAATCGGTCGATGTACCTATGATCCCACGAGAATTAGTGGATTATAGCAGATGAGAGAACATCAGCAGATACCTGGAAAGGGCTGACTTACACAGGTTCTTCACCTCGAGACCATCAGGTGTGGATACAAGAAGAGTGTACGAGTTGGCAACATCCATTCAGAAGGATGGGAAAGCCACATTGACAGCCATGGATGGAGAGAAAGTAGAAGTACAGATCACTCCATAGCTCATTGCAGATGCATTGAAGCTGAACAACAAAGGGAGATCTGTCAGGGAAAGAAGGGAGGCTATAGAGGTTTATGGGTCCAAGAAACAGAATGCAACTTATGGAGATATGGCAGACCAAAGAGCGGCAACCCTTTGCCGACTGTACAACCAATTTCTCCATATTTGCAGTAAAAGACCGCAAAAGTATACGACACCGCCCCATGCCATTGCAACTACCATCACATGGGCACTGAAGAGCAACATGCCAAAAGAGGTGAATTATGCTCAATACATCCACGAGCAAGTAATCGCCATGCACAACCAGAAGCCAAAGTACATAGGAGGAGGAGAAATCCTAACAAGAATAGCTTATGAAGCTATTGGAGCTAGGGATCAAGGGCCACGGGTTCCCTCCCAGAATGAGTGGCTTAGAGAAGCCGATGAAGAGGAAGAACAACAAGAAGTATCCAAGAGGGCGTCCACAAGAGCACGCCGAAAACTAGAAATAGTTTCAGAACCTGAAGAGGCTGTGGACGAGCCGCTCAAGAAGAAAGCGAAGAAGAAGGCTGATCCCAAGCAAACCAAAAGTCAAAAAGCCGCAAGAATGGAAAGGCTGGTGGAGCAGTTTAGAGCGGAAAGAGCTCTAAAGGGGGACTTTGAAGAAATATGGGTGCCAGACCCCACTAAAGTCGGAACCAGCTCAGCCAGGCCACATGTTGATCAATATGATCAATATATTAGAGCTTATGAGGAGTCGGAGGCCATACTGGAGCAGCAACCTGTCGAGCCTTATACTGAAGAGGAAGTACAACTTTTAAAAGCTGAGCTGAAAAAGGACGACAAGGAGAAGAAGGAAGTAGATGAGTCTACTGAACTTCGAGAGAAAGACGGGCAAGCAAACAAAGGGAAAGCCAAGATGACTGAGGACAATCAGCCCTCCTTTACTGATGTACCAAGCCCGAAGAAGACGGAAATTATTGTGGAGGAGACCACAATAGAAATAGAAACAGAAGTTATGGAAAAGTCGGAGGCCGGGACCAAGGAATAGGAGATAGATCCAGTTCAGCAAAAGAAAGATGATTATGAGGATCTGGTAGCGATCGGATATAGTGAAGAAGAGGCCCTGGAGGCAGTTTATGGGATATCCCTACGAAAACAAGATGATCGGAAAGGGACGAAGGAAAAGACAAAGGGTACAATGGAGAGTGAAGAGAAAATGGACGAACAGAACATACTAGAAGAGCCGAAGCCATTGGAGGTGGTGGCAGAAAGAGCTATCAAGTTGACAGATGAAGATGAAAAAGACATGCACATGGTGCATGAACTGCTCAGCAAGATTAAAGAAAGATCCAGAGCAAAGGAAGTAGCAATTGAGACAGCAAAACAAAAGGAAGCAGAGTTGCAGAAGAAGTTAGAGAATGCTATGACTGAATCTGAAAGTCATAAAGCATCACTCTACGACGCAGAAAACGAGAGAGACGGCTTGATACTCCAACTAGCCGAAGCTTCAAGAGAGGTAACAAGTTCATAGGAAGCAAAGGAGCGAATAGAAGATGAGCTGGAGGCAGCCAAGGATGAGCTCATTGAGCTAAGGGAAAGAGTCGAACTTCAAGAAAGGACAATCACGAGACTCAGGACCACCCCTAGAGCTAGCAGAGCAGGAACAGAACAAGAGGGAGCCCTCGTACCAGCTCTGGAAGATCAGGTCAGAAGTTTTCAAAGAGAGCTAAGGTTAGAGCAAGTGCAAAGATTGCACATGGCGGAGGGATCATTGGCTGCAGAGGAGAGGCTCACATCAGAAAACCAAACACTAAGGACAGAAAATGAGGCCCTCCGCAAACAGCTCCAAGACCTCCAAGAGCAACAAAGAAGAGAAACAGAGACACCACAAGAAGAAGCAGGGGGAGCAGCCATAGAGCTACCAGAAACTGGAGAGGCAACCACAATTGAAGATCCAGCCCCAGTTCAAGAAGTGGCCTCAACTTCAGGAATATCTGAAGAAGAAGAACAAAGGCTCCAGGACCAAATAGAAAAGTCAACAGATGAAAGTGCCAAGGCGGAAATGGAATGGGAAAGGAGACTCCTCATCTCCATTAGACTTCAAGGTTTAGACACAAAAGTGCTCCATGAAGAGTGGATGCAACCCAGCCTGCCTTTCCCTCTGATGAAATTTGAAGTGATAAAGAAGAAAAAGAGAATAGAGGAGGAGCAGTATGTCGCTCTTTACGAAGGCGACATCACAAAGGATGAACAATCAAAGAAGATTGTAGATTCTCAACCTAGATGGAGGAAAGGTTGGCTGAACAAATACCCAGCCTACCTCATCTACTTGGTAGAGGCTCCAAAGGAGATTCGGGAGGAGGCAACCTTCTGCCCGGTGCCAAGAGTCAGAAACTGGAAAGAGCATGGCAGGATTGCAGAAAAGAAGCCAAATTGGCTTAATTATCCCAGGATGCCAGGACCAAAGGAAGGAGAGAGAATAGGTAAAGCCTACATGGTGAAAACCCTAACGGGCACCATCAAACTCTTTACTGGCTCTCCTGACCTTTCGTGTCAGATGCTAAAGAAAATCTACAGGACTCTCTTAGCATGCATTGAAGTGTTCGCGCCAGATAAAGCCACGACCTCGAGTCTACTATCGACGGCCGACACAGTGACGGATATGATGTATGATCTTTCATTGCAGCCATCACCAAAGGTGTTACATCTCTTATACCAAAGAATTATGTTTTTGCCTAGCTTCCACATGCAAACATTCGAAGAAGCTTTCTACACCGGCTTTTTCACTCACGAAATCAAAATATTCGGCCCAACCTTGACCATCGTCAACCTACGCTACGAATCACATTTGCAGATGCTCAAGACGACAGGACTCTATTGACCAAGCCTAAAAGTCATGTCAGGGACGACATGAACGCGGAGGGGGGGAGTGTTGAGCCAGCAGAGGATCACACCCACATTTTTGCTCACACCCATCATTTTGTAACCATTGATTGTAATAAATGTCTTTCCGACATTAATTTTGATTTGAGCCATTCATTAAGTAACGGGACTCAATTGAGTTTCCAGCTTGTAATCCCGAAGTAATTTCACCTGTTGATGTAAATAATTAGAGATGTTCTCACCTCCAAGGCTGAGGTATATAAGCCAAAGTTTTGTAACCTAAAAGGGGATTCAATTATTAATCAAAGTGAGTTTTTGAGCGCCGTGACTGTGTCTGAGAGAGAGAGAGAGAGAGAGAGAGAAAGAGAGTCTTATCTTCTTGCTACGCAAGCTACGGGGCCGCCATTGGAGAAGCGACACCGCCATTGTGTTAGCAACGGTGAGAGCTACGCACAGATACCAAGAGTGCGCGCTATCGGCTTCTACGTGTGGTAAGTTCCTACGAGCTTCGGTGTGAGTTTTCTTCCAACTCGTGTGTCGGAATAGAGCGTGCAACATATCTATAGAACCACAACGAGTAGAGCTACACATTAGTACCATCAAGGTCAAGTTTCGGTCACCTGTATTTTTCGGCCTGTCTTCATACGCGTTTGCCGCACGGAGTGGTTATAGGTTGATTTTGCAGCTCAAGTCTTTAGGGTGTTGTTCTTACCTAGTGTATAGACTTCCCCTTGAGTTTGAGATCGATTCAATGATTCTAGATCCTGTTTCGTATAGCATTCGTTCGTAGTACGGATTTCAGTCACTTGCGTATTTTAGAACTTAGATTTGATTTCCTTAGTAGTGATTGTCATTAGAAGGTCGAGTAGGTGATTTGACACCCACCTAGTTGTTTCCATGCGCCTGCGGGTCAAGCTCCGTTCTCGTCTGACAAATTCTGTTGTTGGTTGAGTTCTCGCTATTTAGCTTCCGCTAGCGGCGTAATCGCCTTAACATTATGTCGCGAAAACTAGCGTAGAGGTCACACACAAAGCGAGCTGTAGAGACTTGCAAGTAGAGATGGCGGCCTAACGGCTAACCCGAAAGCAACAAGACTTCATCGGCAGCTTACCCTAGTGTAGGAGACCAGTCCTGGATAGCCAAAGGCAGTGGGAAACCATCGATAAAAACCCTAATTCCTAGAAACCCGCAAGAGGCCACCAAATGGGAAATCGGCGAAACGGCGACCAAATGCTACCAAAATTCATGGGTAGGAGAATCTCGACATGCTCGACAAGTCCATATGACCCGCATGACCAAAAAGTGACCCGAAGCGGCACTAAACCTCAGAAACGGCATCAGACACACAAAGCGTCAAAATGCACTTGTGGCCAAACCGCAAGTCCGCGTTTGCCACCAAACTTCACGAGCGGCTTTCCTAGACCATCAACAACCAAGTCCTATGGTGGTAGACCACCATAAATCATCAAAGGTATGTAAACGCAACCACGGGTGCTTCTAGAGCGACAAATTGCCAAATGAAGCTCCGGTGAAGCCAAAGTCGACAAAAACCATACGGCAAGGATCCCCAAGGGATTGGGAAGCTATGGAGATCAACATCGAGAAATTTTATCGCCAAAAAGCACTCCAAAAGTCAGAAAACGGCTTGGAGGCTCTAATGCCCACACAGGGAGTTATACTCTATCCATTTGACTTTTTTGGATTAGGCTCAAAAGGGACTTAGGGGGGGCAAAGGGCAAGCACTGGGAGCACTAGCACTAAAAAAAATCACTAGGAGACATCCTACGCGTAGGATGTCTCAAGGGCACTTTTTGGAACAAACCTCATCAATTTTTGTCATGTACATGTTCTGAATGACATTTACAAGCCATTCACCAAGTTTCATCACATTTGGACTAGATTTGACCTCATATGCATGCAAAAACGCAAAGTTAGAGCATAGAGGCAATAATGGACCATTGACCTACCAAATCTTGTCCAAATCTCATGAAACTTGCACAACACATTCACATACACATCAACAAACAATCTGTGTGGTCAGGGAGTCAAAATGATGAAAAAGACATCCTACGCGTAGGATGTCTAATGGACCTTTTTGGCATGGAAGGGATGTTTTGTCATTCCAGATCTAATTACCTCATCATCAAGAGCCCATATGTCAAGTTTGAAGCCATTCTAATCACTTTTGACCCCCAACACCTTCAAGATACACTTTTCGAGCCCAAAAACACCTCACAGAGTCCTACAAGCATCAAATCTTATCCAAATTCAGATCCAAGAACATGGCCATGTTCCATAGGCCAAGGACAACCCACAGAACAAGTTTCATGCAAGTCTGATGAAAAAGACATCCTACGCGTAGGATGTCTTCAGCATAAATTTAGCCTTCTGTGCAAGAAATGACATCATAGGAGCCAATACCATGGTGCAATGAGCCCATATACCAATTTTCAACCCATTTGGACATCAATTGCTACGTATGATGGACATTCTACGCATATTGTGACCTAAAGCCTGAATCAGCCCAAAAATCCACTTTTTGATATCCAAATTCAAATCCAAGCCTATAGCCATGCTTCATGAGCCTTACACTACCTGCATGTCAAGTATGAACCAATTCTAAAGAAAAAGACATCCTACGCGTAGGATGTCTAGATGAAAATTTTTGGCCAGATTTGCACTGTGAGCACATGCATAGCTTCACAAGTTCCTTTTAAGCTATAATTTCAATTTTCAAGTCATTTGGATAAGTAAAACTCAGTTTCACAGCTAATATGGAAAAAACGCTAACTTTGGATTACTGAGTGCAACAAGATCTATGGCAGTCTCGAAGTCACCGGCAAAGAAGAAAAGAATGACAATCAAAGATTATCTGGACGAGGTGGAACCTTTTGTCATTCCAGAGGGAACACTAAAGCCCACTAGCACCTGGATACAAGAAGATCTGTTAGAGTCAAACGACCTAAAGATCTACCAGGGAGTGTTCAAAGACAATGAAGGCAATGTAATAGAGCTACCAATGCTGCCAAGAGAGATCAATGAATTTGTACGAAGCAAAATGGCCGGCTACTTGGAGAAAATTGACCTCCATAACTATTTCGAAGTAATACCAGCAGGGGTGGACATCAAAAGAGTATGGGAGTTTGTAACAAGCATCAAAGAGGATGGAGTGGCCAAGGTGACAGATTTTCAAGGCAGACCCGATACAGATATCATAATCACGGAGCGGGTTGTAGCCCATGCACTAGATCTCTCCAATCAGGGAGACAATGTGACAAAACGAAGGGATGAAGTCAAGGTGTATAAAGAAAAAAAGGCAAATTACACCTTTGAAGACATTGCCAACCCAAAGGTGGCAATCATGAGCCAATTGTACAACCAGTACTTCCACATGTGCACGAAGAGGCCACAGAAGTACAGGATTCCGCCAGGTGAAATTGCCACAACGTTTACTTGGGCAATGACAAAGGGCACCCCAAAGATAATCAACTATGCGGCATACATACATGACAGCTTGGTAAAAATGGGCAACAAAAAGCCAACCTACATAGTGCCAGGAGAAATGATAACCGAGGTGGTTTATGCAGCACTACACGCTAAAGGAAGGTGGCCTGATCCCTCATCTCAGAATGATTGGCTAAGGGTAAAAGAAGACAAGGAAGATGAACCACAAAGAGCACCAAGGGTGGCTACGAGGTTGAAAAGATGGCTAGAGCCAGTTGAAGAGGAGCAACCCGAGCAGAAGAAAGGAAAGAAGGAGTCTGCTCAAGTGCCGGCCAAAGAAACCAGGTCTCAGAAAGCGGCAAGACTCGAGAGGCTGATGGAGAGTTTCCGAGCAGAAAAAGCTCTCAAGGGTGATTTAAACGAACTCTGGAAGCCATCTCTCGACTCTATGTCCGAATCATCAAGAAGAGTGCAAAGGGACCGCTTTGAAGATTATATCAAGAATTTCGAGATTCTTGATGCTGCGGCGGAAAACATTCCCCATGTCCCTTTCACTGAGGAGGAAGTGGAGCAATTAAGGCAGATACTGCTAGATGAACAAGAAAGCCAAGAAAGGGAAAGGAAACAAAAGCAGACAGGGACTTAAAGGGAAAACCGGCAATTTTACCAGATAGCCCTAAACCCAGCCCACAACCATCACCACTGCCTAACAACCCTCCACCAGAAGATAAGGAGGCTGAGGACAAACAAGAAGAAAACCAAGCTGAGGAGCAAGAGCAAAGGCAAGAAACTGAGCCAAAAGAAGAGGCCAAGCCTGAGTCTGAACAAAAAGGACTAGATGAGGCCTATTATGCATTTTTGGACCTGCTAGCTGCAGGCTATACAAGGGAAGAAGCCGCCACAGTCGCATTCGACTTGGCGAGGACAGGGCGTAAAGAACAGATGCCAGGCATCCGACTAGTGGAGCTAAAAGAAATTGCTACCGACACGGTAGACCTGCACCCGCCCTCTGATGACTGGGACGTGGTGATGACAAAGCTAGCTGGAATACGAGCACAATCTATGGCATCAGAGAAAGAAATGATAACTCTAAAGGCCACCGAAGAAAAGACCAAGATGGAAAGGGATTCTCTGTAGGCACAAAGCCAAGGGCAAAAAGAGAGAGAAGCTGACCTCCAGGCCAGATTGGCAACGGCTCTACAAAATTGCCAAGCAAAGGAAGAAGCAAATGAGGCAGCAGCAAAAAGAATACAAGCAGCTAAAGAAGAGTGTCTGCAGCTCAGCAAGTCATTATGAGATGCTGAAAAAGAACGGGATAATCTGACACTACAGCTGGCAGAAGAAAAAAAATAAGTAGAGGCCATGAGAAATGCCAAGGAAAAAGCAGAGATAGAACAAGAAGCAAGCATGGATGAAGTCCTTGAGCTCAAGGACCAATTAAAAGTCAAAGATCAAACCATCCAGAGGCTGCGAGCATCACCTGCTAGAGTTAGAGCTAAGAGCTCGACTCAAATCATTTCTGAGAGTCAAATATATGAAGAGTAGATGCAAGAACTTCAGAAGGAGCTGATTCTCGAGAAAAAGCAGAGGTTAATGATGACTGAAGGTTCTATAGCAATGAAAACAAGAATGGAGGACAGCCAAAAAGACCTACAAGAAGAGGTGGAAAGCATAAAGAAAAAGCTCGAGGAGGCAGAAAGAGTAAACGTTGAGCTTAATGACCTCCTTGTAAATATGGGCGGAGAAGCTGAAGTGGAAAAACAAACACTCCTCAGGCAAATTGAGGAGTTAAAAGCCAGCAACAAGCAGAGGCAGAAAGCTTAGGGCTAGCCGCCAATGAGGGCATCGACCTCGAAAATGTGGCAGATCCTGTGGACACACCCATGCAAGAGGAAAGCATAGCAAATCCTCTTAAGAGCCGCAGGATCTAACACAAGAAGAGGAGGAAAATTTGCGTAAGGCAATAGAGGCAGAGCTAAGAGAAAGCACAAATGAAGCCTTGGAATGGGAGCGGAGGGTCTTCAAATCTATGACCATTCAGAAGATCAACGCAGCAATCTCAGGCACGAGTGGCTTCAACCCTCTCTCCCATATCCATTGCTGAAATATGAGGCATCAACAATAAACAGGCGAATTAGAGAAGAGCCAACAGTCCCTCTCTACAATGCAGACACCTCGAGGCCAGAAGGAGTTAAGCTCATAGTGGATTCTTAGCCACAGTGGAGGAAGGCTTGGCTTACCAAGTACCCACAATACCTAATCCACTTGGTAGAGGCACCTAAACATATCAGAGACAACCTCAGCTTCTGTCCTCTACCAAGGGTTAGGACTTGGAAGGCACAAGAAATCTTGCAAAGAAGCCAACCCACTTGGCTGAACTACCCAAAGCTGCCGGGTGTGAAGGCAGGTGAGAGAATAAGTGTTCAATACATGGTGAAAACCCTCACGGGCGCCATAAAGTTGTTTACTGGCTCACCTGACCTTACATGCATTATGATGAGAAAAATCTACAGAACCATCCTAGCAGTGTTCCAGACCTTCAAGCCTGGCTAGGTGACCGACAGCATATTCTTCTTTCAACATATATACAGATGTGCATATGATCTGTCAGGTCAGCCTTCCAAGGAGGTGATACATGCGTTGTATCAAAGAATTATGTTTCTACCATCCTGTCACCTCCAGGATTTTGAAGAAGCATTTTATACGGGATTCTTCACCATGCACATAGATATCTTCGGCCCAACAATGCTGAACCTACATGCAAGGTGCGAATCACTACTAAAGATGCGAGAAACCATAAGATGAAGCAGCTGATCCAGGCCATGTCGAGGACGACATGAACAAGGAGGGAGGGGATGTTAGAAGCTGGACACACCCCACGGAATTTAACTACTCGGCGGACTATTATTTTTGTAATTATTCATTCATTGAGGAAAACCCGATTTTTCACCTTGTAAATATTGGGACTTACAGAAGTTTCCAGATTGTATCCCAGTTTTGATAGTTAGATTGAGTAGATGGTTGATTTTGGAACTTTAGGGTTTGAGAAGTTGTAAGGTATATATACCACTTTTTGACCTTAATGAAAAAACCTTTTATCATTTTTAAAACAAGTTTGAAGTCTGTGAGTGAGCGTACTGTGTACGAGAGAGAGAGTGTGAGATTGTCTTGACGCTACGTGTGCTACGGTGGTCAGAATCAAGTGCAGAGAAGTGTAGCGTGTTGCCCCACACTAGAGCTACGCACCAATACCAACATTGCGCGCTTACGGTCCGGCGTTGGGAGCTCCTTCTACGAGCTTCATCGGTTGTTTGGGTGAGCATACGTTATCTGATTTCGCATTGCAGCATATCCACGCGTTCACAATGAGTAGAACTACGCATTAGGAACTTCAGATTTTGGAAACGAAGACCTGTAGATTTCGGCTAGACATCCTACGTGTTTCTGCACCGGGTGTTTTGGGTCGTGATTTTGGTTCATAGACCTTAGGGAGAGCGGCTTATAGGTATTAATAGGGTCTCCTTCAAGTTCTATGGTGTTTCGAAAGTGTTTGATGGGTGTTCGGCTCTAGCAAGCGTTGTAGGAAGTTTCCTCTTTTGCACTCTTGAAGGCTGTGACTTAAACAATTGGTAGAGACCTCTGTAGGAATTAGTTAGGAGTTGTTCGAGTGTAGGTTGACACTTTATGCTTGCTTCCACGTGTCTGCGGGTCGAGCTTTGTCCTTAGCTGACATTACATGTTAGGTGAGTTCTCGTTGTGCTGACGTCCGTCGCAGCGTATCCGTCCAACAGCATCCCATAGCCATTACTAAAGAAAGTATGTTTCTGGCCATCCATGTTTCTTTTGTCGATCTTAGGGTAAGTTCAAATTCATTTATGTACAATATTTTATTAGTGACAACAATCTCCGTCCCAACTTAGATTGTATCCTCAATATTCCCAACATGCGAGGATTTATGCTCAGGGGGTCTAAACTCGGAGTTCCCTACAGCATAATTATACCAAGCTTAAAAGGTATTTGGTACAATGAAATCCGTAGACATCATCCTTTTCTTCTCTCCCCTGTTATGCATGGTAGTGATAAGCCTTTGCACTTCCACTCCAGTTTGGAAATGCTCTTCCACCATAAGGCGAGAGAGTATATCTGCCCATATCCCTCGAGGTAAACGATCAGTCATCTACACACACACCCCATCACTCATGTTAGTTAGAATGATGAAAACCAAGATTCAAACTCAAATATTATATCTTCAAAACAAGATGTGTTATATAAAAATCAAAATTTTATAACCGCAAAAGACCAAAAAGGTACATAGTGTTTCTAGGGAGATACATAAATACGAAAGGGTCCTATGAACCAATTCTTGGTTCCTTCAATTGTGGTTCTATCCTTATACTTGTTCACATCTCGGGTGTCAAATTCTAACACTTCAACTTGTGCACTAAAAGTCACGTCTTTCTTTTTGTATCATTCTTCCCCCTGTGATACATCTTTGGGTGATAATCCATCAAAGCACTTTACATGAGCATGTCATTCATTTAAATCATTTTTGTAGAAATCTCTACTCAAGTTCACTGTCATTGGCTGTGCTTGGGCAAAGTCACCAATGCACCTTGGTTTTTTGTAGTCATCAAAGGTAACAGTAACATTGTGAGGGCTGTATCTGAGAATAGGTCCATAGACTCTATTGAACCAATCTTGGGGTACATAATAGAATTGGTTGCCACCATTTGAATTCTTCCATACTCTGATTATGACCTTCTCACAAAAGCCATATCTTTGGTTTAGCATAAGGGCCTTCTTACTAAGTATAAGTTCACGACTCGGTATGTCCAAAAGAGAGCATAAGTTAAGATAAAGAATAGATCCTTGCACTTTAACATCGCCTTCTTGGATCCTTTCCTTCACCCAAAGCTGTGGGTTGGTCATAAACCTATCAGACACTTGTGTTCAATGTTTAGGCTGAGCTTCAACATATAACTCCCATGCTACATAAATGTTCAGTACAAGGTAATCCTTAGTCCCCTTTGAAACTCAAATTACTTCAATTCCCTAATGGAGACTGAATCCAACCATAAAATTGAAAAAGATTGTTTGTGCAAAGTCACTCAAGAGTTCATCTAGACAATTAAGAAGATCTATCTAAAACAAAACAATGAAAGAGAGAAAACTTAGTACGCATGTGAACCAAAACTAAGTTTACGCTTCTTTTATTCATTAAAATTTGATTTTTATGATTTCACTACAATATTATGGGTGTGTTGGAGCTAATTCTTTAAATATTCTTTTAACTCTCATAACAGGGTATTCTCTCTGTCTTCCCATGCGACAACGTGGTCTGTAGTTATCTTCCAACTTCTCTTTTCCTATCACAACTGTAAGAGCTTCAAACTTCTTAACGACTTCGGTAATCCTTAACAATTGGGAACGCATCGCCAAGTAGTAGAACATGTCTTCTAGGCCTAAGAATAATCTGAGTTGAAGTACTCTGAGGTTGGCAAACCAATCTATTGGACTGTTATCAATATAGATGAAGAATTGATGGAAGGGTTCTTGGTGACGAGTAAGGTAACTACGGTTAACACTCTTCCAATAAGTTGTGCTTCCTGGTATGCCAAAGACTTTGTTCTCGATTTCTAAGTAAAACAGTTCTCGTTCATCCCTTGATAACCGTATCGCCATATCGTTGAACACTATGGCCAAAACCTCATTTTCATGGCTAAAGCATTCAAACGTCACTCTCTGAGCCATTTGTTGCTACAAAACAAACATTCAAAGAAATTAAAATGCCATTGTTGAATACTTCAACCACTTTAACATAACTCAAACCAAACACACTCAAGAAGACAAGTCAAGCAAGTACCACCAACCAATGTCACTTATAGATGCATCATGAATACAATATCTTTTCTCAAACATTATGCATGAATGCATGCACAATGCATAAATAACCTGACTAGTATCAAGCTTTAGGCTATCCCCATAACCTTAAGCATAGGCTCTGATACCAGGTGAGAGGTACCTCTCCCCGGGGGTCTATGCACAAAATATACAATTTACACCTTTATACAATTTTCAATATACATCAGAGTTGCAAAAGCATTCGTATAGGGGAGGAGTTCTTAGTACATGACCAAGCAGGGAGTTTAGGCCATGAGTCGGACTGTATCCAGAGGTACCTAGCGACTAGTGCTACCCCTGGATGGGTGTTATGAATGAAAGCGTACTCAAGTTAAATATAACATTGTGGAGGGTGAATATATGTGTACACCACGTTGAGGGAAGAGAGAGAGAGAGAGAGAGAGAGAGAGAGAGAGAGAGAGAATATGGTGGAGGGTGAAATAGAGTGCAAAGAGACGTGAGAGAATGACAACAGAGAATCTTTAAATGCCCTGTCTAAATGAAACAGGCAACCATGCATTAATGCAATAAAAACAAATATGGGTATGCCATAACAACAAAAAGTTTATGACAAAATAATTAGCAGAGCACTGGACCCTGTGTAAGGATCGACCGGTCCACCCATCCACTTTTGCTCTACTATAGAGAGAGAGAATTTCACTTCACCGGGAGCGAGCCAGAACACCTTCCCAACCTACCTGAACTAGACATAAGCTGAGGCCGCTTTGCCTCCCTCCATGAACCCGAGCTTTGAAAGGATCCCAAGTACCAGTAGGTGGTAGGGTATCAACACCAACCTTACCAATTTAGGCACCACGCCTCTTCAATGCCTAGCACCGGGTGTTTAGGCAAAGCCAAGGCAAAATCCCTGACATGTTAGCTGTGTAGGTCATTTAACCCCCGACGCACTAATTGTGTAGATGAGCCTAACAAAAAAAAAGAAGACCTAGGCAACACCACCAATCCAGCAAATCCCCATGTCAACGACCCTTTACATAACACATGAGTCTAATCACAATAGCACTTTCCATATGCACAAACAATCTTTTCCAAGTAGCTAGAATGTACATAGCCTCTACCCTTACATGTCTATCATAAACCATCTTGATCACTTCATGATCCAAATCCAAGACCATAAACCATAATCCAATCACATCACATGGTGAGCCCTCCACTCTACTTGGGTGAGGCACGACCAATCCTGCATAGCCACTTTAGAACATAACATGGCTGCAAAAATTTTGGCAACATAACCAAATCCAAAAAAAAAACCATAAGCCACACTGGCTTCCACCATAAAATTTCAACCATAATCCATGAGGGAACCTCAGCCCTTAACCGTAAATCATAATCACTCTGAACCAACTCCCACACTTGGAGTTTGACATCCCTTGCAATCAATCGGAGTCCACACACATGTGACTCTTAAGAGGTAATTCTTTCATGCATAAAAAGAGTCCAACCAGCAACTAATCATGAAATAAAAATCCAATTTTTGACCACATCCAACCATGCAAAGCTGATGCATCACATCTGCACTTCACCACTCTAGCACATAGAGCTAGTTTTGGCCTAGAAAGGTGGAAAGCAATCACAACCATGAACATGAGACATCCCACATCAATCCATGAGATCCCATACATCATATGATAAAATTCCAACACCATAAACATGATGCAAAACAGCTCCGACCTTCAGGTCAACCATAAACCATAACTTCACACGTATGCAAAAACCAATTTTTTTTTGACATTTTGAGAGCATGCAAAATATGCAAATGAAAGTATTTGATCTCAAAACAATGCATCAAGTTTAGCTCCATAATAAATACTATCACTCTATCACATCACTTCGCCCATATGGTACTCACACAACAAACGGTAACCTCAAAAGAAAGCCGCTTTAATCATATCTGCCTATGCGGTTCGAGATGTTTAACCATATATTCTCACATAAATTTATGGCCATATAATAGTTGAGATCAAATCACCAAAACAAACCATAAAACATATAAAAACAGCTCGATTAACTCAAACGTCATATGGTACCCCCCCTTGGTAGCACCCCTCTATATGTAGGTAAAATCAATTATGAAACAATTAATCACTCGCATTCTTGAAGTGATAACGGAGACCTAAATTTATTTATCATCAAGTTTGATCAAGATTTTTAATTGGTTGAGTGGGTTTTCTCATCCAGTGAATCTATATAGTGGTTCTCCAAGGAGCCTCGAGTCAAAAAATTTGGTTGTGCAGTGGGCAACAAGCTGTTTTTTGACCATATGTCTTAGCTCGTGTATGCTTTTCACATGACACCAAAGAGAGAAATGTTATAAATGATGTGTTTTATCTCTGATATAAAGGGTTCGGGCTGATTCATAACGGTTTGTGATTTATGACCAAAACAGGTGTTCCTAGCGTCTCTATGACGTGAAACAAACAGCGCTTTTTATGCATGCACGTGATTATAAACACATCATTTGCATAAATCAACATGTTAAACATGATAATGCATCACTTGGCGCCTATTTGAGCGCATTGTCTGCTGGATTGTACGTTACTTGTGGAAACTGCCATTGTACGCATTTGTGGAGCCATACTTGGTTGTATTTGGCAGTCCCAACCATTTCTGAGACTTGGTCTGGAAGATAGTCATTTCTGAGACTTGACTATACGCGATTTGAATTAGCTTTCGTGTGAGGGTCGATAGCGTGAGGTTTTTATTGAGCTGGGGGATTCTCAAATGTGGAGATCCTTTCGGTGATACAGGTAGCTGGAGCACCCTTTTTGTGACCTCGCCATAGGCTATGTACTAGTGAGTCCTACTTGATGCTCGGGTTCTATTGTTGACAGTTTATGCATACTGATACAGTCTATATTTTGGGTTCCTACTGCTCTACTTCTTGGGAAACTCTGTCGAAATTTTCCCAAGTTATGATGGCTGGTTTTTTGGTATTTTGAGCCATTTATGCTGTTATGCTGCTGAAATTCTGGCAAAATCAGAGGTTGAGTCAGGTGTGCCTTCTTGGGAGCTTCATGGTTGGCTTTAATGGATTATCAAAATGACCCTCAGTTCACTCCTTTTCATTTAACTCAAAGAATTCAGATTAATGTTCATGTGTCCAGGAAGATCTTTTTCCAGCAGCGCATAGTCTTTATGTTTGGGCCAAGAAGATTGAGAGAGATCCTGGAATGTCCTTTGCCTGTTGTAATTCCGATGATCAACTATGAAAACTCATTTGATGTGCATGTGTTTGTTCTCATCTAAAGCTGAGCTCCATTGAAGTTTCTGGGGATTGGGTAGTGAAAAGTTTTGGGTTCTTGCACGTTTGTTTGAAGGGGTTCTCTAGCCATGGCTTTCTCTTATCCGGAGTTTCATGGAAGAAGTGATGAAGATGTGGAGGACTTTCTGGAAAAGATGGAGGTTGCCTGCATTAGCAACCAGATTCATGACCCTGCGCAGATGTTGCGCCTTCTCCAAATTTGTTTGAAGAGTGATGCACGAGTTTGGTCCAAGGCATTTGAAGAGGAGTTGCGTGCAGCAGATCCACCTATAAGATTGAGTTGGGACAATCTAAGGCATGGATGGAAGTGGAGTTTGTGAAGATAGAAGATCCTGACAAAGTGTGGCAAGAAGTACAAGGTTTGGTGCAGAAGGAAGGTGAGCCAGTAGATGCGTACATACGTAAGTTTTCATTGGCATGGGAGCGAATGTGCAAGGCTTTAGCACCACAGGTACCCCCGCCTGACATGATGAAGAAGGACAGGTTCTTAGCTGGTCTTTGGGAGAATATACGTTGGAGAGTGGAGCTAAAGAAGCCTAGGACATATGAGGATGCACTAGAGGTAACAAGGAACAAAGAGTGGAAGCTGAGGAAAATGAGCCAGTTAGCGATGGAGTCTTTGCCCATGAGGTCTGAATTTCAACCTATAGAGTCTTTACAAGGGCGCATGTCAGTGGTTCATCATGAACCAGTGGTTTCTGTTACTCCTCAGGTTATGCCAGCAATGGTCACTACAGCAGTGCAAGATGATGGGCTAAGGCAAGACATGAGGCAAATGGTAGATTTGATGAAGAATCTCAGCCTAAACATGCTAGGTCAAGTGGGAAATAATCGAGGTCGAGGGAGGTTTGCAAATCAGCCAGGAGGTGAAGAAAGGCCTAGGAATGGTGTTGGACAAAGCAATGGTAGGTTTTGGAAGCAGACGCCCACATGTTATAATTGTGGAGAGTTGGGTCACATCAGCCCGCAATGTGATAAGCCACCAAGGATGGGGGGAGACATGTATCCATTGCCAAGACAGGTGCTAACTAGGTCAAATGATTATGGCATCGAAATTAAGGGAGACGAAGGAACTAGTGGACTGACACAGGAGGAAAAGGGAAAGACAAAAGTGCTAAGTGTAGTCACCTTGAAGAAGGCATCAAAGCTAGAGGATACATTAGTGATGCCTATTGGGAAGAGGACCACAGAGGAAAAGGAAGGAAGAAGTGCCCCAGGTCCTAGTAAGAAGAAAGGAAAGAGCCATGAAGGCGAGGATGTCAAGGCCAAGAGGAAAAGGAGAGCTCGTCGAAAGTTTCATGTTTCAGATTTTCCACTAGGGGATGGGCAATTAAGCTATGACTTGAAGGAGGATCTGACGAGCAGGAAGGCAGATGTTACTTTTGGGCAGCTCATAGAAATGGTTCCTAAACTAAAGCGACAGTGGAAGAGGATGGTTAACCCAATGGAGAAAGAGCCAGAGAGAGGTTCAGTAAAGGTGTTGGCAATGGATGAGCTACCAGACATTTGTCCAATAGTAGATGTGTGGCATAAAAGGAAAAATTTGGGACAAGGTTATGTGGATGGAGGAGCCCAAATATGCGTCATAACACACTCATGCGTTGAGAAGATGGGTCTCACAGTGGCTGGGGTTTCAGGTTTTCGGATCAGATTGGCAAACCATCAAAAAGTAAAATGCTTGGGTGTTGTAAAGAGCTTAGAAGTGGAGGCATATGATGCAAAGGCAGTGGTTGATTTTCATGTGATGCCAGCAGGGTTGGGAGCATATCCTATTATACTGAGCAGACCATGGTTACGTGCAGTGGGAGCTGTTCAAGATTGGCGACATGGTACGATTAGCCTCTATGGAAAGACAGGTACCAAGAAGCTTTATAATATGGACACAAGGAAACGATTAGAGGAGCTTTATGAAGATGAGGATGAGTATAGTGATGAAGACTCTTCCACGGTGACAGATGAGGATAGTGATAGCACTACCAGCAGTGATGAGGATGCTGATGTTGCATTTCTTTTGATGGACAAAGAAATTCAGGAGATTGGTTTAGTTGCATTTGTGAATGAGGTTGAAGATGAAAGTGAAGGGCCTTATGAAGTGATTGAAGGGTTGATGCAAACCAAAGTTGAGTTGTCAAAGAAGCAGGAATTAATGACGCAAATGATTAGTGGAGACCTCTCAGCTATGGAGAAGGATATATTTTTGCATATGCTGGCTAGTTTTCCTGATTTGTTCATTACTTCATATGAAGAGATCGGAGGGTTCAAGGGTGAAGAGATGCATATAGAGCTGAAAGAAGGTGCTAAGCCAGTGCGTCAAAGGCTAAGAAGGATGGGTCAAGAGCAAATGGAAGCCTTGCGGGTAGAGGTGGACAAGTTATTGAAGGCAACGTTCATAGTTCCAGTGGAGACCACAGAATGGGTGAGTCCAGTAGTAGTCAGTCCAAAGAAGGATGGGAAGTGGAGAATTTGTGTAGATTTTAAACCCTTAAACGCAGCCACTAAGAAGAACCCATATCCTCTTCCATTCATCGATCAGATCTTGGATTCAGTGGCAGGTTATGAGAGGTACAGTGTGTGTGATGGTTTTTCAGGCTATTTTCAATTGAAGATTGCTCTTAAAGACCGCACAAAGACATCATTTATTACGCCATGGGGCTGCTATTGCTACACAGTGTTGCCGTTTGGGTTGTCAAATGGACCATCTTTCTATCAAGAAAGAGCAAATTGGGTGCTGGAACCATTCATTGGTAGTTGTGTTAAGGCTTTTATGGATGACTTCTGTGTTTATAGCAGTAGGGCTGAACACCATGAGAATCTGCAGATGGTATTGGCTCGATATGATGAATGTGGAGGACAACTAAATCCAAAGAAATGTCATCTAGCACAGCCAAGGGTGAAGTTATTGGGCCATATGGTGTCAGAAAATGGCATTGAGGCTGATCCAGA
This sequence comes from Adiantum capillus-veneris, assembly GCF_014529385.1. Taxonomy (NCBI): domain Eukaryota; kingdom Viridiplantae; phylum Streptophyta; class Polypodiopsida; order Polypodiales; family Pteridaceae; genus Adiantum; species Adiantum capillus-veneris. The sequence goes on from NC_140939.1 coordinate 42,192,688, forward strand.
TAAGGTGAAGTCTATTATTCTTCTTCCATCACCTATGAGTACGAAGCAATTGGCAACCTTTATACACAAAGTGAAGTACATGGCACGGTTTATTCCATTGTCTTCGCAGCTTCTTTATCCATTACAGCAAGTGGCAAAGCATGATCCATTGCAATGGGATGACAAGTGTGAAGAAGTGTTTCAAGAGGTGAAAGAGGTGTTAGGGGGGTTGTCAGCCATGCAGGCTCCTGATTGGGAGAAAGTTTTTTATGTAAATCCATCAGTGGGGGATGATGCCATTGGAGCCATGCTATTGCAAAAGGGGAAGGGCAGCCATTATATGAGGCCAGTGTATTGTGCAAGCCGAGTGAAGTTGGTAGCGGAGAGAAAGTTATCGGAAGTAGAGCTAGTGATGGCCAGTGTAATATTTGCTTGTCGACGATTTCGTCATTAGTTGCTACCACGGCCTTTTGTTTTCTTGACGAGTTATGCCTTTTTGCCACAGTTAATTAATGGTACTAACATGTCAAATGTGGTGAAGAAATGGGTAATTGAGCTGCAAGAGTTTGAGTTCTCTTTTCTAGTGGAAGATAGTACAAGGGCTACCCTAGCTGATTTGCTGACCCACAAGGAGAATCCCCTTATTGTTAAGGAAGAGGTGGTGAGAAAGGTAGTTGAAGAAGTGCCACAGATCAGCAATGCACATGTGTTGTTCTTTGATGGTTCATACAGAAAGAGCCACGATGCAGCTTCAGGGGGTATAGCACTTTATGATCCAGAGGGGAAGCTAGTATGCAAGAGAGGGTTCAAATTGGATGCGCATAGTAACAATGAGGCTGAATATGCTACATTGGAAGCCGGATTACACATTTGTTTGAAGCATGGGGTTCGAAGGTTGAGCATAAAAGGTGATGCCTTGTTAGTGGTGAAGCAAGTGCTGGGTGTGTGGAAGAGCAAGAACACCTCGTTGAAGGAAATGTGCTTTAGAATTAAAGGCCTGTTAAAAAAGTTTGAAGCATGGAGCATCAAACACATTGAACGTGCTCGAAATGGAGAGGCACATGAAGCAGCTCAAGGCATGATTGGGGAGCTATTCGTGTTAAGGACCAATTTACCTCTTTATCATGGTCGGGAAAGTTTGGCTCAAGAAGAGGAGTTTTTGCTAACAGGAATCATTCCAAAGGAGATTCAGAAGTCTAAGAAGTATGGCTTTGTGCGTAGAGCATACAGGTACAAATTGATTGGTGATGTCTTATACATGAAAGGGGCTGATCTCGTGTTGAGACGTGTACCTTGGCGGGAGGAGCTTTACAGAGTGTTGGAAGAGAATCACGAAGGCGCATGTGGTGGCCATTTTGCTCTAAAGATCACCTTGCATAAGATTTTGCAAGAGGGGTATGTATGGCCTAGTTTGCACAAGGATGTTCACCATTGGTGTAGGTCTTGCAATAGGTGTCAAGCATTTGGGAAGAGAGTGTTGAAGCCAGAGCTACGAAAAACCATTATGGCGTTTGATGTGTTTGAAAAGTGGGGAATTGATGCAATAGGCCCGTTACCTATCACAAGCAGGGGCAAAAGCTATATTTTGACGGCAGTGGACTATCTCTCTAGATGGGCAGAGGCTATAGCAGTAAAACAGATCACTGCAAAGGATGTGGCAAAATTTGTGTATGATGAAATATGTTGCAAGTTTGGGGTGCCACTGGAGTTACTTTCAGATAAGGGGCCTGGCTTTAGAGCTAAACTGCTAGATTTTTTATGTGCAAAGATGAAGATTAGGCACCAGCATACCACTCCTTATTACCCGCAGTGTAATGGATTAAATGAAAGGTTCAATGGTGAGTTGGTACAAATTCTTTCTAAAGTGACAGAGCACCAAGGAAAGAATTGGGATTTGGAATTGCCTAGTGCATTATGAGCTTACCGTACTTCAGTGAAGACAGGTACAGGGTTTACTCCATTTCATTTGGTGTATGGAAAGGAAGCACTATTGCCTGTGGAGGTAGAGTTGCCTGCGGTCAAGATGTTAGAGAAGTTTCTTGGGCCGCCTAGTGATGCATTCAAAGAGAGGCTCTTGCAGTTACAAGAGGTCCAGTTGGATAGGATGAGCGCATTGGAGCATTATGGGCAGATGCAGGATAAGGCTTTGGCAAAGATAAATGAAAAGGTCAAAAGTAAGGGTATCAAGAAACATGACTTGGTTTTGCGCTACAACAGTAAGCTAGACAGCACCTTCCAAAAGAAGTTTCAAATTAAGTGGGAAGGCCCTTTCAAGGTAGTAGAGTGTTTTCCAAATGGCACATATCAGCTGGCTAACCTGGATGGTATTCTACATAAGTCAAGGGTAAATGGGTTGCGTCTTAAGTTGTATCATGCCAGGTTGATGATGGTGGAGCAAGATGAGTTTTCTGAAGAGCGAGTGATGTCTGTGAGGGATGAGGAGACCTGTGATGCGGCGAGTCTCATATCTCTCTTTGCTGCTGCTGATCATGAATGATCTAGCAGGCTAGGGGGTGGGCAAATTATGTCAGGAGTTTTTTGGAGCAAGGGATTGCTCATATGTACATACACATGCATGGTGCATCAAATAAAGAATTGCCCATTTTCCTTAGCCAGGTGGTTATGTGGGGCCCACATGTGTACAGGTAGGACAGCATGTACATAGTGCATCGATTTTCACTATTACCAATACCAGTGTGTTTTTTCTACAATAAGGAGGAGTTGGTAGCGCGTAAAACTTCTCGAGGAAGCTATCCGCGGGCCGACGACGTGAGGTCAGCAGGTGCGTCAGATGGCATCTAGTGGCGTCAGGAGGGCGAACGAGGTCAATATTTGCACGCAGATGAGGACGGACACAACGTGGGTGTTTGCTTGTGAGAATTATGCAGAAAGGTCATCATGAGGACCTTTTTTTGGGGCCACTTCACGTGGTGGCGAGGTGCATTATTGGAAAAAAGCTGAGTGCCAGGTGTGCGAATGATGCAAAAAGGTGACAACTATGCACTGCGAGGTCAGTTTTTGGCCTGTTCGGGGTCCGTTTGAGGTCATCTAAAAGGCCAAGGGTGCCCAACTAATAAAGCTAAGTGTGGGAACTGAAAAAACTGAGAGAAGACCAGAAAAAACGTGGAGAAGAGAGGAGGAACAGCCGCAGGTGTGTTTTTGCTCATTTTGGAGCCTGTTTTGGCCGTAAACTGCTCATCCGATGTCGGATTTGAGCACTTTGACATTGTAGACTGGGGTTTTGGGCCGTTCCGGACGCGATGGCGCTGTCCATTTTGCCAAATTCCTCACTCTTTTTCTGCTGTTTTTCTGTGTAATCTTCTCTGGTGAGTGAAGCTTCTTCTCCAATTTGTGATTGTATCTGGTATCTTTTACCCATATTGTGTGAGCTGTTTGCCCCATTGGTGTTGGCCCAAGCTCATTTGTATCTAAACATCAAAAATTCTCCTCTTTTGAGCTGAGTTTTTTGGGTGTGTGTGTGTGTGTGTGTGTGTGTGTGTGTGTGTGTGTGGAGTGGACAAGTGGATAGTTTCTCTCCTCTCACTCCAGAGGTGTGTTCCCTGTCTCGGCCAGGTGTGTTGTCTAAGCCGAGTGGTGCCCCATAGTGTGTGTGTGTATCTTTCCAAGAGTGTGTGTCGGGTCGTTATAGAGGCACTGTGTGTGTTTTCATCCCGCTCACAGCGTATAATGTCTCGTGCCAAGAGCTAAATGTGAAAATCCACTTTTGACCACATAAGAGGTTTGGAAATGATGTTTTAAGCCTATTTGCAAAATTTCATGAGCCAAAGACATAATATGCTTATAATGTCTTAGTGTCCAGATCTGGGTCAAAACAAACATTTGGGCATACCTCAGTATCCTAGAGCATTAAAGAAGTCCCTAGCCAAAATTTCATTGCAATTGGAGCTCATTTGAGCTTGTAAAGGCCAGAAGACAGATCTGGACAGATTCACACTTGTATTGATCATAACTTGCTCAAAAAATGTCCAGATTGAATTTTGAAAGTTGCTGAGAGTTGCTTGAGTGATAAGGAATCATTGGGATAAAAGTCACCTCATTCTGCCACAAAACGCGTATAATGTTTCCAGTGTCAAAATAAAGGTCAAAATCACAAACTGAAACTTGCAGTGGATAGAAGACATCAAGGGGTCAAAAAAAGAAAGATACATCTTAGTGAAAAAGGGAAGCACTTGGCAACCAACTTTGGGAAAGGAGGAATGAAAAAGATAGTTGAGGACATGGCAACCAGTCATTCTATTGCGTTGGAAAACAAGGAGTCCCTCGTTTGGAAGAAGACCTATTGTATGTACCATGGCTGATTAGGTAAAGAGAAAGATCATCCTTGAAAATAGTTGGATCTACCTCAAAGGAATGGATTGTAATCTTTATGAGGATCGTACTCTTATGCAACAAAATTCATGTTGCAAAGCATATGAGGAAAGAAGAAGGAAGGTTAAGGTGTCATCTTAGGTTGCTTTGTGGATTGCACGAAAGCTTTTGACATGGTACCGCGAGGAAATTGTTGGAGATGTATGCAAAGCCTTCAAGTGCCGAGAGAATTTATGCATATAGTCTTTCACATCTACCAAAAAGTGAGGAAATGATTTTAAATAGCAAGGTGGAGTTTACATTGGGAGAAGTCCTTGGCATTGTAAAGAGAGATTTCCACAAAAAAATCATTGATATCATAAGAAGGAAGCGACAAGATTTAACGGAGTCTATCCAATCAGAGGCTGAAGAGAGTGCTTCAAAGACACATGTGATACAAGTACAACAAATAGATGAAGATGAGAATCTTGCAAGCTGCTACCAGTCTTCGGGCTGCAGAAATAGGCATGTTAAATTTGAAGATGAAGATGAAGATGAAGACGAAGCCATTCATAAGAGTTACTATTCTAGAAACCATTGGGCAAGGGTTACAACAAAAACCTTGGTTAATGTGGGAGACCTTGAGGAGCCTTACGTGGCCTTGATAGACCATGTTTCGGAGATTAACCTCATGTCCAAGAGTCTCTATATGAAGGGAAAGTGGCCAATTGATACTGACCATGGGTGGATGATTAGGGCTGCAAACAACTCATCCGGGGATCTTTATGGTGCTTGTCCAAATGTTAATGTAACCATAGGGGATGTGAAAGGTGAGAAAAATTTCTTTGTTCAAGAGATGTCAAGATATCCTCTAATCCTTGGACAACCATACATCACCATAGTGCGAATGGAGACAAAAGTATTGGATGATGGATCTGCCTATGCCAGGGTCAAAAGGAAAGATGGTGAATGAGCTGTTCAATTCTTCACAGTTTGCGTTGACCATGAGAAAAGTTGTGAGAGCTTAAGGGACCATTCTCTACCAAAACCAAGCAAGGAGTTTCGAGATCAAAGGGAGATGAGGGGTTTTGGCTGAGTACCATTGTAAAGCGGGAGTGCAGTGGTATAGGAAGAAAAAGATTCTCGCCTGACCCGAAGGGAGACAAAGATTTGTCTACAGGTGCCCTAGTAGCAAAGTATGGATCAGTATCTTTTACAACGCTTAGAGATTTAAAGAAAGGACAAAAACAATATGTAAATACTATACATAGAAAATACAAAAACATAATTTGCTAGATGAAGATGAGTACATTTCAGGTGTTTTTGAGGAGGTTTCTTTTGTAGATACTATGGGTGATCTCAATGCTATAAAGATTCTATTTTTCAACAAAGAAATGACCTGGTAATAGTAGATTCTATGGACATGTATAGGATCATGGAGTCTTTGAAAGATGAGGAGTTCTTCAATGTGCAAAAAGATCTAGAAGTACGAGTGGAGATAAAGTACAAGACTATAGCAAAGAAGGTGAAACTAGTGGCATTTCCTTTGCCTACAAATTGCAAGGAAACGATGGATCAGGCTTCTTTGCAACCTAATCTCCAAGATCCAAAAAGAATTGGACAGAAGTTTACGCAAGAGTCATTGAAGATGTTAAAAGTTGGAGGCAATGACTCCTTGACAGAGATTGAAAGAAAATGCTTTGAACAGACACTCTCCAAACATGGAAAAGATTTTTCATTTGAGCTGCATAAGATAGGGTGTGTGGATCCATCTATAGTCAAACCAATGGTAATATTCACTGTACCTCATGTGCCTTGGAATCTACAACCAATTCCAGTGCCAAAAGCACTCTTGCCAAAGCTTTTAGATTTAGTCAATGAAAAGATAAAGATGGGGATTTTGGAACCTTCATGTGCCCCCTCATTAGGGAATTTGGGAGGTCATTTGATGGGCCTTATGGAGGAGAGAGAAAAGGATGCACATCCAATGAATAGCAAGCCAACGTAACGTAGAAATAGGAAGAAATAAATAAAAAAATGCAAAGGAAAGTGAAGAACATGAGGTAAAACCTCATTTTTATGGGGTTGAAGGTATCTATATGTGGGCCTAGGGTATGTATGTAGTTATGGTATTGAAAGACAACTACGATACTATATCATTCTCCCGCCACCAAAAGCTCTTGCTCCATAACCAAGCGTTCAAAACTGAATTTTCCTCCATTGTAAGAAAGTTCACACTTATGTCTACCACACAGAAAGAGCCATGGTTTCTTCTTCTTCTTCTTTCCATCCTAATAGCTCTAGGGGTTGTTGTGCTCTCTCCCCAGAAAGCCTCGCCATTAGTCTCCTAAGGAGGCCAAGTAGCACCATAAGCTCTATCACTATCTCAAACTCCATCAATATAGATAGTCAATGGCAACAACAGACAATATACAAAGGTTCTTGGGTTCTTATGCAACCAAGGAGGAGGAAAAGATCCTCAACAACAAATCTATTTTGTTCAGCATGGAAAGTACGAGTGCTAGATTTCAAAGTGGATGTGGGCAAGAAAATTGTTAAGGAAGTTTTGGTACAACATGTCTATAGTCACTCCGATGTGATTGCTAATGGCGGAGATGTCTCATTGGCTTATCATCCTTGATGAAACAATGAGAGTGTTCATAACCTTCCATCTCTACTCTTACTTTTAGACCTTGCTATTCTCTTTATTTGTTTTTTCTTTTGAAGAGGTCGAACAATATTAACAGAGCAAGATCTATTTCTCATAAATTCTTCATCAGTTTCAGCAGTTAGACTAGGTGTCTTACATTTTGTTGTTGCAATTGTAGATGTCTATCCTTCATCATATGAGGAATGGGAGCCAGTGGAGTGTATTATAGGTCTCATCTCTGTAACCCATGCTGACATTGGTGTTTTATAGTATTATGGAAGATCTAGAAAGAGTCTTGCAGATGAGGGAATTTTCTTCTATGAGCATTTCTACCAGCTCAACCAAAATAATAAAAAAGGTACTCTGGTTAAACTCCCTCTCCCTACCAATTGGAGATGTATTGACTGGCTAGTCCCGGACACCACGATGTGTGAGGCTCTCAAAAGAAAGCTATTTAGGGATGTGTAGAGGTCACTACAAAATTTAGTACCCTCTAAATTTGTAAAGATTACTAGCTCCTATCCTATAAGTTTATTTGTGGAGCTATTTCACACCTGCCACATACATGTTGCAAAGACAATGCTCGTATGCAAATCTCTAGATGCTTGCTTCTGTGACAAGCTGCTTGATAGAGGGTGGTATGTTAAAGAGGTGGATGACATACATTGTGAAGTTGCACTCGACACTTTGGTGGCCAAGTACATGATCGGCACACAGTCCCTTATCATCTCCTTCTGGTATCAGCACTCTCAGATTTTTGCAGGCTACTTTAAGTTTATTCCTATTGATCAAGAGTCTGCAGGCCTAGAGAACAATGGTGTCATATATGTGGAGGTAGTTGATAAAGAGCTCAACCTTGTGACAATTGTTACAATAAGAGAGAAATGCAACCTTCTGCAACTTCAGCATGACATCATGGACGAGATGGCAAAGAATGGACCCTCGCAGTTCTATTTCTTAATAGGTGGGTGCAAAGTCATGCAACAATGGGAAAAAGAGATTGTCTATAGAGAACTAACTAGCCGAGTCCAAATCGTGCCAATGTAACTTGAATGAATCTATAATCTTGACTTCAATACCAACGTTTCTTGCAATTTGGTTATGAGATGATCTCCACAATTTGGTTATATCTTTATTTCAATTATAAGATGAGGTCTCCCACTACCTACGTCCCTTTATTAGCTGGTAGTGTGATAACTGTATATTTTGAACAACATATGCAGAGTTATGTAAAACCTCTCTCTCTCTCTCTCTCTCTCTCTCACACACACAAACACACACACACACACACACACACACACACACACACACACACACACACACACACACACACACACATAGACACATTTCCATGGAACCACATTGAGAAGCACAAAGAATCATGTTAATCTAGAGAGCTAGCATTTTGGAGAGTATGTGTAAGTACAAATTCTGAAACAGTCAATGGGATGAAATACAAATTCTCCAGATAAGGGATCAAAATATCCTCTAGATAAAAGTGATGCTCATGACCTTCAAATGAGGGTGGGGAGAGAGTGGTGCCTGGTGGATTTAGAAAGCCCTTATGGGGTGTGTCATCTATCAACAAAGTGTGCATATCATCATGTGGGACATGGATTTGGAAAAAGGTTTATAGAACAGCAATACATTTGGTTTGGCAGGGTTGTAGTGGCCTTCAACGTCAACACACTCCTTCTACAAATATAAAAAATCAAATTGAGTTCGATTCCCGCTACATTGCAAAACATATTTACAAGGGGATTGAGGTTTCTCTGTAGCATAGAGGACCATATGGCAACCCGAAACCTTGTTAGTAGAAACTGTATAAATTCCTTGGCTCCTGGACGCCAATACATCTGCAATCGCAAATCTTAAAGTGGCGTAGGTTGATAACTTTTGCGTGGGGATTATACGGCTCTCGAAACATCAACAATCCGTTGACGACCAAAATAATCAGTCTTTGCAAACATTTTGTAAAACAAATAAGTAGTTGGACAATAGGTTGACTTACATATTCTTTAATATAGGTAATTAACGGAACAATTATAGGGTTGTCTAGCAAGGGTCCATAATGGGTTTGCCTGCCATCCGCCTGCCATCCAGGTTGTCTTGTCCAATGTTCAAATCCTGGACCGTCTTTTCTTCTTCTTCTGATGTTCAAGACTCTTGTGTCTCTTATGTCGAGGGATGCATTGCACCTGGATCTGCTTCTAATGTTCTATGACTTGTTTGTGTCTCAGGCATAAAAGACTCTTGATTTTCTTGCCCAACAGGTGGAGGTGTGGCAGAGGTATGCTCTGCTTGAGGGTTAGAGTGTTATTTTTGAGCCCCTCCCTCTGCACAAACTTCATCCTCCTGAAACCCTCCAAGTGCAGAGCGAGTTGCAACATCTAATTATTTCTCAGCCCCTCGGTCTGTGTTATCTTGATCCTATGTGGGCTTCCCCTCTCCCTCTACAATATTTTTCATCTCGGACGTCCCTCCCTCCTCTTGCTCCTGTCCTCTCTCAACTGCCCTTATGGAATCTGTTTGCTGCAGTCCACCGGCAGTCATCATTAACTCTACCACGTGGTCATCCAGGGTTTGTTCTGCATCCATGCTCATACTATGTGATATTGCAAGTAGATGTTGGATCAGGGTGGAATGGTTTCGGTGAAAATATTCTATGGAGTACTTCTCTAATGCACTCTGCAAAAGACAAAACAAAAACAAAAAGGAACTGAGACACAACTTGGTCCAAACTCTCACAATGTTATGGAAAATGCTGTGCAAAATGCATACCTTTGACATGAATGGCTTTAATGCAAAGAAGATCTACAGTGTAAACTTAGCATGGAGGAGGCATCTCCATCATATTGCAAGTAGATGTTGGATCAGGGTGGAATGGTTTCGGTGAAAATATTCTATGGAGTACTTCTCTAATGCACTCTGCAAAAGACAAAACAAAAACAAAAAGGAACTGAGACACAACTTGGTCCAAACTCTCACAATGTTATGGAAAATGCTGTGCAAAATGCATACCTTTGACATGAATGGCTTTAATGCAAAGAAGATCTACAGTGTAAACTCAGCATGGAGGAGGCATCTCCATCCACACGAGTTGCCATTAGTCTGTAAAGGCACAGTGACTTCCTTAATTTCTAGATTCCCGCATAACCTTCCATATGCATGCAACAGTCTCTTTATGCATCTGCAAGCAAGAGGAGTTGGTATGTCTCCATTGACTATCAAATGTAAGACCAATTTGTAATTATCAATACTCACAATCTCAATTCTGGATGCGTTGCTCGAATTAAGTTTAAAGTCCAAACAACTGGCTTGTCAAGTTCAATGCACAGAAGGCTCCAGTGGTGGCGGTTGTTCTTGTATGGAAAAATTATGGTTGTTACTTGCAACATTGGACAATGAGCAAGCCACTTCTCGAATGTGCCGACAGGGGTATTTTTCATTTTGAGTAAGGGAGAAATCTGGAAATCCAATATATAAATTTCTCCATGGCATTGTGGAGGAACTTGGCTCTTTATCAAACTACAAGACAATTTGATGTTGTTAGTCTCTAGCCTCGAGGGTGAATAAAAATATGCTAGAGCTAGTGAAAGCATCTTACTTCATGAAGATATATACAATTGAATCTATGATTTGAGCCTTTGGATCCCGCAATATATTGATATCTGTGGAATCTGTTGGGGTATAGGCGCCTATGCCTTGCCCGGCCGCCCAGAGTCTGGGCGCCCACTGACTTGTATACCTTATACATAGCATAAGTGTATAGGAGGCTGCTCACTCTTTGAGTCTCCCCACCCATATCTGTGTGTCGTGTGTCTCCTTCTCTCTCTCACTCTCCGTTTGTGGTGCTCCCCGATCCCCTTCAACCGGTATCGATGCATACACATGCACAAATCTCCCACCTGCAGAGAACACCGCACGCAAATGCTGAGTGCAACCCGCAATCTCTACCTAGATCGCATAAATGATACGCATAAAACTCTTGGGAAAATTTCACCAGAGTTTCGTCAGTAAAACGGCCACTTCACAATCTCCCCACCCACATCGTGTGTGTGTCTCCTTCTCTCTCTCTCTCACTCTCCGTCTGTGGTGCTCCCCGATCCCCTTCAATTGGCGCCTGTGCCTTGCCCGGCCGCCCAGAGTCTGGGCGCCCACTGACTTGTATACCTTATACATAACATAAGTGTATAGGGGGCTGCTCACTCTTTGAGTCTCCCCACCCATATCTGTATATCGTGTGTCTCCTTCTCTCTCTCACTCTCCGTTTGTGGTGCTCCCCGATCCCCTTCAATTGGTATCGATGCATACACACGCACAAATCTCCCACCTGTAGAGAACACCGCACGCAAATGATGAGTGTAACCCGCAATCTCTACTTAGATCGCATAAATGATACGCATAAAACTTCTGGGAAAATTTCGCCAGAGTTTCGTCAGTAAAACGGCCACTTCACAATCTCCCCACCCACATCGTGTGTGTGTCTCCTTCTCTCTCTCTCTCTCACTCTCCGTCTGTGGTGCTCCCCGATCCCCTTCAATTTGTGCATGCATTTGGAGTGCGGTTTGATGCGCTTTGGTTGCTCATGGTTTTGAGCGTGCAATCAGTTTGGTTACTGGTTTTGTGGCCGTTTTACTGACGAAACTCTGGCGAAATTTTCCCAGGAGTTTTATGCGTATCCTTTATGCGATCTAGGTAGATATTGCGGGTTGCACTTAGCATTTGCATGCGGTGTTCTCTGCAGGTGGGAGATTTGTGCGTGTGTATGCATTGATACCGCATAGTGTGGGCTTGGTGATTCGCTCACGGTTTGACAGGCGTACAGTTATCTTGGCACACTCACAGGAGTGAGTATTGTGATGTATGCTTGTGTGGCTACGAGCTAGGTAGCCGGATTCGAGCACTAATGGCTTGAGGTTTTTCAGCAGGTTTCAGCTACAGGTTTACAAGTTTACAGGCAGGTTTGAGGGATTATTTGGGTGCTGAATTTTCAGCCATTGTTTCCTCTTTGCAGGTGTCCATGTATGGCTCAGTTGTAGGCTGATTTGGGACACATTTGTGACTTGTTTATGCAGCTGTTTAAGAGCTGAATTTTGGGGCTGATTTGCAACCATATTTTACAGCCATATTTGCAGACTTTTGTTGATGCAATTCGAGCCAGTTTAGGGCTGATTTGGTTGACATTTTCTACTCATTGTTGGTTGCTCTTTTGCGAGCATTATGGCTGATTTTTCATTTGACTTCCAGCGTTATGGTCTGACACAGTTTGATGGTGCATATTTTGTTGCTTGGAAGGAGCATATGCTTGTTGCATTGGCGAATTTGGGGCAGGATAAACCCTTGCGTGGTTTATCGGCGAAGCCCAAGTCTATGCGTGATGATGATTGGCAGGATCTTGATGAGTTAGCAATGTCTACGATTTGTTTGCATCTGGTTGAGTTTGTTTACTGCCAGGTCTCGAGGGAGACTACAACTCATGCTTTATGGAAGAGTTTACATGCTATGTATGCGGCATCCATGTCTACTGGGGAGTCTAGTCCCACTTCTATGTCCATGGGAGAGATTGGTCCCACATGCAAGTCTCGACGGCATAGAGACTTGACATGTTGGCATTGTGGACTTAGAGGGCACATTAGGCGTCGATGTTTCAGGCGTTTGAGACAACGGAGGCGACAGATGCGTGATGCAGATTTGGGCATGAGAGATGCTAGTGAGATCAGTATGGTGGTTACTGAGTATGATTGTGACGGCGATGTCACATTTACATCTAGCTTGTCTTCAAACGATCTTATGTCTACGGATTGCATATCGGATTGCACATTGTCTTCACATTGGTTACTAGATTCAGATGCTACTTTTCATGTCACGTCGCATCGTGAGTGGTTTAGCACGTTTTCTAGTGGGAGACTTGGTTGTGTGCACATGGCTGATGGTGCTGTGTATGACATTGAGGGTACAGGAGACGTATGTTTATCCTTGCCCAGTGGTATGAGATTTACCCTGCGTAATGTGCGTTATGTGCCAGATCTGAGACGGGATTTGATCTCAATCAGACAATTACAGGATAGTGGATGTCGGGTATCGCTGCTTGAGCGATCTTTTCCGTTGCATTTGGGTTCTCTAGTGATTGCGAGAGGTGCCAGGAGTGGTACAAGTTACCCATTGCATGTGGATCACGTGAGAGACGGTGTTGTCTCTGTGATCACGCAGCCAGGTAGAGAGCGAGAGAGCAGGCGTGTCTCTTTTGCTCATGGGTTGCAGGGTACTTTGCATGGAGTGCAGAGTAGTGAGCTCGTTGTGCACACAGTTGGGGCACGACTTGAGCAGTCACACAGAGAGGTGACAGAGTCAGACATGCATGCTTTGCTAGTGACTGAGCAAAGCAGAGAGTCAGTTGTGCGAGATACTTCTATGCAGGATAGACAGGTAAAGCGGTCTTGCTCTAGTGAGTCACTAGAGGAGGACGTTGTGCAAGAGTCTATGCATACTGAGCTAGAGCATGAGAGATCTAGTGAGTCACAGTAGATTGAGTGGTCATGTTTGCAGTGGATGATTGCAGAGGAGACTGAGATGTCAGCGATTATGCAGTCATTCCTTTCTATGCTCGACAGTGAGCATGGGGATATATTTGTGCAGGATATGTCTTCCAACAGACATCTAGAGCAGCTGGTTTGCTTTGAGGTTGCACGACAGGTTGATGCGTCTTTTGTGGACAGTCAGGAGATGCATGTGGCTGACACGCCTTGTCAGTCAGAGATGCCTATTGCGAGGGATATATATGTTGATGCATGCTCCGTAGAGCTAGCAAGGCCCGCTAGCATTGCATCGGCATTCGATGGTCTCATGTATGAGATGCTGATCTTGAGACCGGATATCGTAGCTGCAGTGGGAGCATTTGCAGTTGGGGTTGTCAGTCGTTTGTTGACTGATGATGGCATATTGCACAAGGGAGATATGCAGGTATTGCGTACATACTTGCAGTACGTGTGCGGTACGTCTAGTGGTGTATGGACTTACATGGGATCAGGACAGCCGGATGCACACAATCACAGCCAGCCAGTGGGTATCGGTTGAGAGCGGTTTTCTCTCACCTTTTGTAGTCTTTAGACTAGGTTCCCTTGCTTAAAGGCACAGTCGCCTTTAACACTAGGTTGGTAATGGGACACTTTTATGTCCTATTAAGTGACCATTTTCCTTGAATTATGTCAAGAGTTTCAAAAAGGATTTTGAGGTGCTATCTGTCTAGAAAGTTGTCTCATGAGCTGAAAAAAACTCGACATTTTTTTGGAATATCAATTCCATCTTTAACCTTGTCCTTGCACAACATTTCACAACCTAAACTGTGTGAAAAAACGGGTCCTGTTTTTGGCTTTTTTCAACTTTTTGCAACTATACCACTCTAGAATTCATGTTTGTGAGGTCTATAATTCTAGAGAACTATCTTTAGTAGTCCTCAACATGTCCTGATGCTTCTAGGGAGAAATAAATGTTAAAGTTGTAAGTTATGACCAAATTACAAAAATTGTCAAATCCTGTTTTTTAGCCAATTTTAGCTCTTCTATGATTTTTTTGGTGGCTTTCATGATATCCAAATGCAGTTTTGAGTTTCTATGTTGCATATGGTAACATAAAGCTAATATTCCTTGAGTTTTGGGGCACCTAATACCATATTTTGTATAGTAGACAACGATGGTTGACTTTTTCAATTATAGAAGAAAACGAAACATTCTAGTATATCAAGTATAGCTTTTTCAATATTGTTAGTTTCTTGTGACAACTACATGCATTGTAGGTAGTAACCATATCTAGTCATAAGGATCAAATTTGGCTAGATATTGAATAGTTTCTATGGGATTCTACAACTCATAATGTTGAACCCAGTTTTTTCATGTTTGTTGTATTTAGCACTTCATCTTTGTCCCCAATATTCCCCTTGGTAAGAGATGTATTATTATTTTGACATGCTCCATGTCTCCTTGTGAACCTAAAGGACAATAGGGAACTAAGAAAACATGCATATATTATTTTTATTGAGCGTGGCTATAGAAACTTTGATGATAGGTTTGCAGAATGGTAAAAATTCAACTTTTTTGTACCTATTTCTTTTGGCAAAACAAAAAATAGTGAGTGATAAGCAATCATATGTTCCAATCACCAACCCATTGAAGTTAACTAGGGAATTTATCTCAAGTCCTACAAAAATCCCTAATCTTATTTTTATGCAACAAAACGTTAAAAAATGACTGTTTTGATGAAAATGTACTGGTCCATCAACTTTGGAGGCTTGGTGTGACCAAAAGATGAGAAATTTTACAAGTTTCTTATTTTTTCCATGTGTAGTAGGCCTTGAACTATAACCTCATGAAAGGATTTTACAAAATGAGTGGATCTACTATGGTTTTGGAGGTTTTTTTAAAACCCTGAAAGGACACTTTTATGTCCTGTTAGGTTACCAACCTAGTGTTAAGTGGGAGGTTGTTGGGGTATAGGCGCCTGTGCCTTGCCCGGCCGCCCAGAGTCTGGGCGCCCACTGACTTGTATAGCTTATACATAGCATAAGTGTATAGGGGGTTGCTCACTCTTTGAGTCTCCCCACCCATATCTGTGTGTCGTGTGTCTCCTTCTCTCTCTCACTCTCCGTTTGTGATGCTCCCTGATCCCCTTCAGAATCTAGTGCAAGTCTTCTTCCACCATCTTCTAGTTGTATCTCTACTATTAAACCTTGCTCCATAGATGACAATACTGACATTGATTTTGTGTGTTACAATATGGTAGCTGTTAACCTCTTCTTCTATAGCATGTGCTGCCTTTCCCTTCTCTTTCAATTTATTGAACTCTTTTGCACGCTAGTTTTCCTGTTCAGCCCTGGCCTTGGTATTCACGTCGTGGGTGACTTCTGCAATCTTCACCACCTCTGAATTTGATTGAGGAATAATCAAAATTTCTTTCATTTTATTATATATAAATTCGTTGGGCTGGAGCATCTTGTCATATCTCCACCTTACCCTTTTCAAAGTCTCACTGTCTTTGTCCATAATTGTTACTCTGTGTGCATGTGTTCCAACAATTTTTATGTCATTGAAATATTCCAACAAAAAATCCTCTGTTGTCTCTTGTAGTGCTAGGAGTGTAACAGGTTTCCACCTCATTGTACCAAAACATGCTTCCTCACATATTGATCTCAGCAGTCTTTGGAATGGAAGTTTTGGTACTAGAAACTTGATACATTTCTTAGCCTTCCTGATTTCCTTAAACAGTCTGATGTGTCTTTGTAGCCTATTCATCCTTGGAGCTTTCAAGATTTTCATGGGCTTCTCTGGTCTCTTCTTTTTACTAGCAGATCTTCCTCCTGCTTTAGTAGCCAGACCCGGTCCTTTCCCTGCCTTCCTCGCAATCGCCTTTGTTCTTGCCATTTATCTGTAAGAAAATTTCTCTCTCTCTCTCTCTCTCTCTCTCTAAAAATCTCCCTCTTACTCTCTCTCTTTCTCTCTCTCTCTCTCTCTCTCTCTCTCTCTCTCTCTCTCTCTCTCTCTCTCTCTCTCTCTCTCTCTCAATCTGTAAAATCTTGTATTCATAAACTCTGAATCTGAATATGAAACTCTTTTCCAATCATTTAGTCTGCTCCTAGTTCTAGTAGAGTATTTCAGTTCAGTAACCATTCCATCTCAGTTTCTATATTCCGTTTCAATCTCATTGACTGAGCTGACGACTTCTAGTAGCTGTAAATTCTAACACTGGAATCAGCTATTTGAAGAGATTAGCTCCAATTCCATTTTGGCAATCATGGTGGCTAGAGCTGTTTGCTCATTGACCAGACCGCTTCTCCCAGTTTGAATTTTTAGCTGAGATATGGCACCCAAAACCAACCGTGGTCGAAAACCATCCTACCGCATTGACCCTATCCCCCTGAGGAGTCAGAAAGAGATTCTCATCCTAAGACCGAACCGGGGACTGACATTGAGGCTCCGGAGGAGCACAATCAAGCTGACGAGGCTAAGGGCTCTTAGCACTCTAGTCAGTCTAGACGAAGAAGGGTTGAGAGGGAAGAACGCAAGGCCAAGAGTTCTCGGACCATACATGGGGATGAAGGAGCCAAAGGCAGTAAAGGTAGTTGCCACAGTTCCAACAAAAAATCCAGGGAAGAGACAGAAACTAAGACTGCAAAAGGAATTGACTAGGAAGCAGATACAAAACATTACAAGAAATCTTCAAAAAGGAGTCAGGTTCCTAAGATGAGAAGAGGCCAAAACGATGTTGATCGACATGATTACACCTCTTCATTGAAAATTTCTTTTCCAGTACTTCAGGGTGGGAAGAAAAATGACCTGGATGTTCATATCCAAGCCTTCAAAAAATATGCTAAGTTGAAAAACATTGATGAAGATGACTGGGGGGAATACTTTCCTCAGACATTAAAGGAGACAACAAGGAAATGGTACTACCATTACCCAGCTTGCCAACTCAGATCATATAAAAAACTACTCAAATATTTCCGACTCGAATATTCAGATAACAGAGGAGATGAGGATATTCTCTATGAACTGGATAAGATAAAGCAAAGAAAATTATCAGTTAGAAGCTATGTCGAAAAAATAAAGGAACTGACTAGGCAGCTACAAAATTGGGGGCATTGCTTTTAAATGGCTTAGGGAAGAGGAGGTGCGTGCACCAACCAATAAATTTAATGATATGGTGTAGCGAGCCCTGAAGCTGGAACAACAGGCTAAGAAGGAAAGAAGTCATAAGAAGAGGAGGTTCAGTGGTAGCAGTACATCTACTGAGAACTTTGATTCTAGTAAGACCTCTAGTAGTTCTGAAAGCAGCTCAGATGAGAAGAGCAAAGACAATACTAAGAAGGGGTCTTGGTCTAGGAAGATTGATGAGATGGCCCGACGGATTGTTGAAATCAGCTAGACCAAACAACCAGTAAGAAGAGCCAAAACTTGGTGTTCAAAGTGTAAATCCAAAGACCATGTTTCCAATGAATGTCCACACTGTACTTACTGCAAAGCTTACGACCATCTATGGAACAACTCTGGCATTCGTATTCATCATTTAAGAAGGGTAAAGATCTGTTTGTGGTGGCATTTACTAATGCCAAACCAGTAAAAGTGGAGACTACCATTGTACCCCAAGAAGAGTAATTAGGTATCAGTAGCAGTGCTGGTACGGGGCGTGGAAGATACCAAGGAGGTACTGGCCGGGGCCGGGGTCGTGGTAATTTCCAAAGTCGAAGTCTGAATTGCTATGCTTGTGGCAAGTCTGGGCATTTCATGGCT
Organism: Adiantum capillus-veneris; assembly: GCF_014529385.1. Classification (NCBI taxonomy): domain Eukaryota; kingdom Viridiplantae; phylum Streptophyta; class Polypodiopsida; order Polypodiales; family Pteridaceae; genus Adiantum; species Adiantum capillus-veneris. Next base: position 42,210,907 of record NC_140939.1, read on the forward strand.
CAGTGTCTAGAAACACATGTTCCTGTACGAGCAGTTACACGCAGCAAAGGGGTAGTGATTGAAGAAATCCTAAAAATTCCAGCAAAACCAGTTAATCCTGAAAGTAGCAAATGGTCTCAATAGAGAGAGGTGTGGAAAGCCAAGGGAAAAGAAAAGGTGGTTAATGAATGGCAGGAGCAGAGAGAATTGGCGAGGCGAAAATTACAGAGGATTTAGCCAAGAAGTTGTCAGAGAAACCAAAGAATTTTGATGCTCGGGTCATTCAGAAGATACTAGCAAAGTCTTCTGAGAAAGCACAACCAAATGAATCAGGGTCTGGAACACATGACACCATGCTGGCTGCAGTTCAGGGATTGATGGAAGAATTAGGGACTGACAAGGGAGCTAAAATTACTAGAACAAAGGAATGGTATTGTGAAGATACTACCAATTCTTCAAGTTCTGATAGCAACTCCGATCATGAGAAGGATGAAATTCATGTCAAAATTTGTGACAGAATTCAGAGACTCACGGTGGGGTTAGAGGACATTAGAAAAACTTTGTTTGAAGCTGCGAATTTCATCAGACAGCGAAGCAAGGCTGAGGCGGAAGCCAGAACGGTTAACTTGGCTGCTACCAGAGATGATGAAGTGCTAGTGATCCAGGTAGATTATAAAGTTAGGAAATAGTGGGAGCCACTATCTGGTGTCATACTAGATGGTGGAGCAGGGGTAAATATACTCGGGGCACATCTTCAGCAAAGGATGGAAATTACAAATTTGATACCTGCACCTTTCAAAGTTCGAATGGCGGACCATCGGGTAGTGTAGGCAACTGGTATGATAGAAGGCATGCAGATAAGAGTGGGTAAGGAAAAGTTCAAAACTAGCTTCCTAGTATTAGACGTGCAAGGCGTGTATGGGATGCTATTAGGACACCCATGGCTGCAAGCGGCACAGGCTGTTCATGACTATGCTAATCAGACGTTGACAATACAAGGTGCAAGTTGCAGAATTCAAATTTAGATGAATAACAATAGGAGCTGGAAAAAGGAGCCGAGACCTGAAGAGCCTTGCCAGAAGTATAAGGTGAAGAAAATTGAGAGAATGCTGGGAGCAATGAATATTTTTCCATTAGTCGAGATAGATCTCAATGCAGTGTTACTGGACAAAGATCAGGTTGAAAAGCAAAGGAAGCAATTTTCAGACCAGTTCACTGAGCAGAATGGAATTGGAGCTGATCTCTTCAGATAGCTATTCTAGTGTTAGAATTTACAGCTACAAGAAGTCGTCAGTTCAGTCAATGAGATTGAAACGGAATATAGAAACCGAGGTAGAATGGTTACTGAACTGAAATATTCTACTGGAACTAGGAACAAACTAAATGACTGGAAAAGAGTTTCAGATTCAGATTCAGAGTTTATGAATACAAGGTATTAGAGACTGAAGCTTAATGGATCACTGTATTAACGATTACAAAGTAGAGTTACAAGTGAAGAGATTGTCACTCAAGACAACTTTGAAGACTAGAACCAAGAGACTAGAAGTAAGAAGTCAAAGAGTGCAAACAGCCCCAAAGTACAATCAGTGCGATTACAATGTAATGGGTCCTATTTATAGCCTCTTGAGGTTACTGTGGTAACCGCCAGGTAATTACTGGCTGGTCCACTATTCGGCTTCCTGGAGATGATTCCCACGTGTTGAGACTATCTCCGTCGTCTACATCCTTCCCTCCTTTCTTGAAATTTGGCAAGACTCCAAAATTTCTAAAAAAATCCACCATCTAATCCTTCTGAAGTGTTGAGGAACCTCTTTGCCTGCTTGCTGAGTTGGCCGATGTTCCTCATGAGTCGGCCTATGTTCCTCATGTTAGTATTCTTCTGAAGTGGCTAGCGCTCATGGTAATATTGCTAGCTTAATACCATGCTTCATGCTTGTTGAGTGCTTGACACCCCTATAGTTGTAATTCCATGGGTGTCCAGCCAAAGAGACACCAACACCTTACTGAAAAATCCACCGTCTGATTCTGAAATTGGCTAAAAAAATCCACCATCTGATTCTGAGAACGGCTAGAAAATCCACCATTGGATTCTGAGATGAAACTACCCAGTATCCTTCCATTGAACCCACTTCATCTTGCCCTTCAGTCGTGTTGGTGTTTTAGAAGTCCCAGTGCCAGCATTGTCCTTCTAGATAAGTCTGTAAATGGCCTCCTGCTCAAGCTGATCTCGCCTTTCTGCGGGGTCATTTCTACTTCATAAGGTGTGGAGTATGATAGATTTTGGTCTCGGGATCATAGAGTGCGTGTTTGCCTTTTGTTAGATGAGTTCTAGCCAATTTGTGACAATGCGAAGCTATATGGATCCATCCTTCTGGGAGAGGCTGATTTGTTTTAATCCTAGCTTCAAAGATAATCTCAGCCATTTGTCTCTATTGTGGTCCTAGGCCTGGTTTAATCTTAACATCCTTTTCAGGGATTTTAGAGGACTCCACAATAAGTTGCAGCAGCTAGTTTGTGATCTTGGTGAGACCTCTAAGCTGGATTTTCCATTGTTCCATACATAGCTTAATCCTCTGTATCTCCTCCTTTAGTTCCCAAGGATCATTTAATTGAAAAGCATCATTGAGCAGTGTTTTCCAGGTTTTCCATTCAATAGTAGATCACTCATACCAATCCCAAAGATCATCAATAATATTGTAGTATGTGAGCTGATCTACTGGTTCTGGATGTTGAGAATACAGTGCTGGGAAAAACCTAGGCAGCTCAGCTTCTCTTGCTGGTAAAGCATACAAGAGGACTGAAGAATCGGGTACAAATTCTAAAAATTTGAGGACAGCTTGATTCTCCTACTGCATCAGTTTTCTAGTTACTCTAACCAACTGAAACAGTCTTCGAAGAGCAGTTGCTTGTTTTCCTATTGTCATTTAAGTTGACGGTCCTTTCCTGGTGGTAGCCTGATCTTCAAGAATAGATTGTACCCTCTGATCCAGAAATCTCCTGGCAATTTGTATTTGCAGTAAAACCTCTTTTAATTGACCTCTGACATCCTTCATACATTTATAGGTTGGCTTGTTCCCCAGCAGGAGCTCTAATTCGATGGCTAGGGAATGACAGTCTGTAGTAGACTGCCGTTGCCAGTGTGGATTACCTATTTTATCATCAGAGTTTAGTACCGATTCAGACACTCTTTCTAGCAATTGAATTCTACTAGGATTCTCAGGTAGTTGGTACACTTCTTGGTCATGGAAAGTAGTTGACTTCCAATGTTGGACCATTTCTCTGGCACCTACATACAGTCGTTGAAACCATTCCAGATCATACAAAAGATCAGCATCCTCGAGATACCTCCTGGTTAAAGGAGCTTGCCGATATCTTAGTCTCCTATTCAGTGTGATGAGCTGTAATAAATTTTGCTCATCACCTTTTAGAACCTCAGTCACAGCTTTGTCTTTCCCTTTCTCATCCGTACCGTGTTGTGAGTAGTGCACTAGTGAACTCCCAATGTTGCTTGGTTGCTAATCACCAGCTTGCTGATCACCCGACTGCTGACCTTCATACTGGTCTGGCTGGTCTGTGTTGGGCTGATTTCCTCCTGTGGCCCCTGCTCCACCAACACCAGATCCTGAAGGTGGAGATGGAGGAGAGTCATCATCATCATGCCTTTCTTCTGGTTCATCCTCCTTCTCGTCGTCTTTTGCTGCCTTATCGTCATCCTCATCGAGGCTGTTCTGCTACTCAATATAATCCAAGATAGCTTGATTTTCCAAAGCACTGTTGTATTCGGAGAGTTTATCCTGCAAATGACTCTGCATTGTTTCCATGATTGCTCTTAGATTATCTATATTGAAAACAACATTCCCCTCTGGATTGAGTATCTCATCCAAATTATTATAGATATATCTTTCAGTTAAAGTGGATTTCAAAGCAATGTAACTAGTCAACAAGAGAGTTGAAATCAACTCTCTTTATTCTTAGCATAGTTTCCAATCTGTCAGCAGCTCTTTCAACCTCTACCTTTTCTTCTCCAAGCGTTCGCATCTCACATCTTGGACAATTTATCTTCTAAAAGCTGAATGGTCCTAGCTGATTGTTTTTCAAGGACACTGTGCCACAGGGACTGAGCTCCTTTCTCCTGCTCCAACTTTTCAACTTGCTTCTCAGTCTCTCTCAATTCAGCTTTCAACTTAGTCAATTCATCATTTGACACTGAGGCATCCAACATTTGTCCTATGGCATTCATAATAGTGTTCCAGGATGACTGAATAAGTATAGAACATCCATCATTCATTGTGGCTGGGTCATATGCAACTGGCTTGTAAACTGTGACATGAGCCATATATGATAGTGTAGTGAAATCAGATATGTGTAGGAGTAGACGTCCTTTGAGAGGATGAGTCTGCAGCTGTTGTAATCGATCCTTCTTGGTTAAATGCAGAGCCGCCTCACTATAAGGAATGGAAACCTTACCCAATGGGCTCAAAGGTACCGTTAGTCCTTTTCCCTTATCAGTCTGACCCGTTGGCTGCTCAACACTGGTCCTATCTGATTGGTTTTTCCCGCACTGGTGGTTGCTGAAACTTGTCCTGCTGTCTGGTTGATTCCACCAATGATCTGGACAAGGGGTTGTTTTGACTGACCAACAGAGTTTGGTCTGTTGGATTCTTTTCAGCAGCAGACACTGTTTTGACTTGACTTTCCAGTTGCCTGAGGAAAGCACTGCTTTTGGCCAATGTAGTTTTTGGCCTTTTCAAAATACCAGCCTCCTCTTGCGTGGATTTTCTCTTTTGCCCAGTGACATGGCTAATTGGTTATCTGGGGTTTCTTCATCTGATGAAAATTTCACATTGTTAGTTACTGGAAAGGGCTTCTGGCTCCAAGTCATCCTTACCTGGTCATGAGCATTCGGAGAAGTCGCCCAGTAAAGGAACTGCCAAACATACCAGCTTTGAAAACATTTTGGGATTTCAACTTAGCAGTCTGCTAAAGCACATTATGTGACAGAATCTGACATAGGTTGATTAGAACTGTGGCATCCAACTTTTTGCTAATAACATAGCAAACAATTTTTCTGACACATAAGTTGGGTTGTTTTTAAGACTCACAGCTTCAGCTACTACAAAGCAGTTTGCAACAGGAATGTCCATACCTGCTATACTGGAACCCCTTGGGCACTGGCTTTGCGTTTCTTCTTGATAGCATCATCTTCTTTTAGAGCTGCACTAATCTATTCTATTGTTACTATAGATGGCTTTGGCTTGTTTGGAATTTTGGATGCAAAAGAAATATTCTCAGGTGTTACCGACACCTTTCTACCATAGACCATAGCACTTCCATCCTCCACATAGAAAGTATCAAGAACCTGTCTAATGATAGCTGTGTCAAACTCAATTCTTGTGGCTTGCACAACCACATGCAAGTCCCACAGTCGGAGTAACGCCTCGGCTTGCTTAGTGAACCCATACCGCTGAATTTTATTGTGAGGAATAAGTGGAAGAGAAGCTTTTGAAGCAGCAATAAGTGCTTGGGTTTCCTCTACAATTTCTTGCATTCTTTCCGATATTTTCTTCCTACCCATACACCATGAAGACGATGACTCAGTAGACAAAGAAGAAGAAGAAGAATCACTTGAAGCTTCAAATCCGTATCCTAGTGTAGCTGGTAAAGATTGACAGTAATCAACAGTTTCCTCAGATGGAGAAGTTTGTGGTTGTAGTGACAAAAATTCAGAGCTTGGCGATGGCAAATGGATAACAGTAGGCAGACGTTGTGCAGGAGATTTACGAGGAAACATACCCACATGCCTTACTGTTATATGCATCCGCGCCATAAAAGCTCCACTACTTACCGTTTCTCGAGTTCTGTGCACCGCACATGCATTGGCTAATTCTCTCTATCTTCTCTGAAATGATTACCACTAATAGTCCAAATGACCCTTCTCCCCATAAAGGCTGATATTGATTTTAACACTTTACTGATTCTGATACTGCCATGGTGTTATCGTACTCAGACTTTTCTGACCTTCTGACTGATGTTGGAACTGGCTGTACATGGAAAAGGCTTAAAATAGCTGATTCTGGAATTTCCTGGTCCTCAGTTCCCAGATTACCAGTACCCTTATTTCTAGAATTATCTCTATCTTCTGAATAATAAAGCTTGATTTTCACCCCATTATATACCCCTGGAAACAGTAATCTAGATAAATCTTTCAATCTAACTATGCCATTGGAGAACACCCAATCAACTTCGTATGGACCTACCCAAGCTAATTTTAGATTTGGTTTCTTCGAGCCTAGGTTTGATTGATATAACAGAAACAAATCACCTGTTTGAAACTCCCTGAATCTGATTCGTCTGTCATGCAAGTGTTTCCTTCTTTGCTAAACAATTTCTTGTTCCAGCATAGCCCTCTACCTTAACTTTCATCCAACTATGTTAACTCCTCCAGTATCTGTTTCAAATTGTGATTAAGATCTAACCCATACTTGATTGCCATCCTGAGACTGGGTATGACAAATTCCATAGGCACAACAACTTCGGTGCCATACACCATTTTCAAATTGTGTCAATCCCGTGGTGACCTTATAAGTTGTCCGATATGTCCATAGAGCTGTTTGAAGTTTCAAGTCCCATTGATGTGGCTCTTTCTGCAAAATCTTAGTGAGAATAGTCTTGACAACCTTGTTACTGCTTTTGGCTTGCCCATTGCATCTAGGGTAATATAATGTGGATTCCCGATGCTTGACTAAAAGCATATCCATGATAATATCCATAGTGTCATTGATAAAATGTGTACCCTGATCTGACACAATCTCCACAGGACATTTGTATTGACAAACAATATTTTCAAATAGAAACATAGCAGTAGATTTTGTCGTGTTGTCGGGAAGAGCCTTAGCTTCTACCCATTTGGTCACATAACAAGTGGCCATCTATATATACCTAATTTTCCTTGGAGTATTTTTCTTGAAGGGACCCATAAAATCTAGACCCCATTTCATAAAAACACCTAGTGGGCTGAACCGGTGTGAGAGAAGTCATATCTGCTGCCGTATGTCTGCCCATTCTTTGGCATATATCACAAGTTTTACAAAGCTTCTGACATCAAATATTAAAGTCTGCCACCATAAACCAGCCTGCAAAATCTTTTTGGAAGTAATATCAGTAGAAAAATGTCCTCCAGAATCCCCATTATGTGCCTCCGAAATGACTTGCCTTCATCCCTCCATAGGCACACATCTGCGAAGAACCCCATCAACTCCCAATCTGTAAAGTGATCCTCCAATGATGGTGAACTTCAGACTCTTAATAATCAGAGACTTCTTCTGATTCTGAGTCCAGTTATCTGGGAATCCTCCTTTAGGAAGAAACTGATATACCTCATACAATTCTGGATCAGTTGATTCTGTCGATGTTAATAATTGGAACAGTTCAGCATCTACTGGCTCGTCTCTTAAAGACACCTCAGAGTAGCCATCCGTACTCCTTGACAGGAAATCACCACCACAATGGTTTTTGCCAGGCTTATGGAAGATACAAAATTCAAATTCCATCAGGAACATCATCTAGTGTATCAGTCTGCCTCGAATAATGACTTTATTGATCATAAATAATAAGGCCCGATGATCCACATAAAAATAAAATAGCTTGCCCAACAAATAATGCCTGAATTTGGTAGCACTAAAAACCATCCCTAAGGCTTCTTGTTCAGTATTTGTATACCCCTATTCAGCTTGACTGAACCTGCGAGACTGGCAAAGTATACTGGATAATTGGTTCTACCTTCTGGCTGAGCCAGTATTGCTCCCATCGCCAGTCCTGAAGCATCGACATGTACATGAAAAATGACGTCTCAATTTGGTTGTCAAAGAACTTGCTTACTGATAATAACATTCTTCAAACTCTAAAAACTCTCCTCACATTCATCTATCTAACTGAACCTTTTGGTCTTCTTTGTAAGTTCATACAAAGGTAATGCTTGCGAAGCAAATTTATGCACAAATCTTTGATAAAATTTGATATATCCCAGAAAAGAGCTTAACTCTGACACATTCCAAGGCTCCTTGGCCTATTGGACACACTGGATCTTGTCATTGGCCATTTCTATACCATTCCCGGACACTACATGTCCCAATAGCTGTCCTTTCCAGACTAAGAAAACAGATTTGAGTGGATTCAAACGAATCCTCTTTTCCTGATAGTGCTGGAAAACCATTTCAAGAAAAAGTAAATGATTCTCCTCTATTGAATATATAGTAAAATCATCCATAAATATGGCAAGGAATCGGTGAAGAAATTCATTGAATATTTTCATCATACATCATTGAAAAGTGGCTGGTGCGTTGCAAAGACCAAATGGAATTACCAGATACATGAATGCTTCCCACTCAGTAATGAAAGTGGTTTTACTCCGATCTTTAGGAGCAATCTGTAACTGGTTATAGCCACTATATCCATCCATAAAGCTATACATCTCATATCCTGCGATTTCATCAAGCAACATATCTGTAAATGGTAATGGAAATGGATCCTTAATTGTTTGAGTTTTCAGCTTCCTATAATCCATACACACTCTGCTTGCCATTTTTCTTGGGTACCACCACAATAGGCAACAACCAGTCACTACTAGCTACTTCAATAATGAACCCAGCCTTTAGAAGGTTATCAATCTCTTCCTTGACCTTTTTGGCGTAATTTGGATTCATTCTGTATCGCTGTAGCCATACTGGTCTAGCATTTGGTTTCAATGGTATTAGATGTTGACATACTTCTAGATCTACTCCTTTAAGATCAGTATGTTCCCATGCGAGCACATCCTTGTACTGCAAGAATATATGTCGGGCCTTCTCTTCCATCTTAGAATTTAGATGCTTGTTGACTTTGATCAATCTAGGATTTTCCTCAGAACCTAAACTCCATTCCTCTATTTCCTAGTCATCTCAAAGTAACCAGTTAGGCCATCCGCCTTTTCTCTTGGTTGATTCTTCAGTGTAATCCCAGGATGGTCCTCTGATTTTTGAACTGCCATTTTGATTCTAAGTAACTTCTTCCAAGTGTTCAAAATCCACTAGTTTACTGGAATTAACTGGTTCTTCTGGTCTTCCAGTTAGCTGAACTGGCCTTTCTCCAAAGTTCTGCTCAGTGAACTGGTCTAAAAATTGCTTCTTTTGCTGATCTTTGTCTAGTAACACTGCGTTGAGATCTATCTCGGCTAATGGAAAAATATTCATTGCTGCCAGCATTCTCTCAATTTTCTTCACCTTATACTTCTTGCAAAGCTCTTCAGGTCTCAACTCCTTTTTCCAGCTCCTAGTGTTGTTCGTTCGAATCTGAATTCTAGTACTACTGACACCTTGTATTGTCAACGTCTGATTAGCATAGTCGTGAATAGCCTGTGCCGTTCGCAACCATGTGTGCCCTAATAGCATCCCATACACGCCTTGCACGTCTAATACTAGGAAGCTAGTTTTGAACTTTTCCTTACCCACTCTTATCTGCATGCCTTCTATCATACCAATTGCCTGCACTACTCGATGGTCCGCCATTTGAACTTTGAAAGGTGCAAGTTTCAAATTTGTAATTTCCATCCTTTACTGAAGATGTGCCCCCAGGATATTTACCCCTGCTCCACCATCTAGTATGACACCAGATAGTGGCTCCCACTGTTTCCTAACTTTATAATCTACCTGGATCACTGGAACTTCATCATCTTTGACAGCAGCCAAGTCAACCGTTCTAGCTTCCACCTCAGCCTCACCTCAGCCTTTCTTCGTTGTCTGATGAAATTTGCAGCTTCAAACAAAGTTTTTCTAATGTCCTCTAACTCCACCGTGAGTCTGTGAATTTTGTCACAAATTTTGACATGAATTTCCTCCTTCTCATGATTGGAGTTGCTATTAGAACTTGAAGAATTGTAGTATCTTCACAATACCATTCCTTTGTTCTAGTACTTTCAACTCCCTTGTCAGTCCCTAATTCTTCCATCAATCCCTGAACTGCGGCCAACATGGTGTCATGTGTTCCAGACCCCGACTCATCTGGTTGTGCTTTCTCAGAAGACTTTGCTGGTATCTTCTGAATGACCCGAGCATCAAAATTCTTTGGTTGCTCTGACAAATTTTGGGCTAAATCCTTTGTGATTTTTGCCGCCAATTCTCTCTGCTCCTGCCATTCATCAACCACCTTTTCTTTACCCTTGGCTTTCCACACCTCTCTCTATTGAGTCCATTTGCTACTTTGAGGATTAACTGATTTTGTTGGAATTTCTAGGATTTATTCAATCACTACCCCTTTGATGCATGTAACCGCTCGTATAGGAACTGGTTCTGGAGGTTTTTCCTCAGTAGCCGCAATAACAGGTGTTTCTGGACACTGAGTTGTAAAATGTCCATACTTGCCACAAGTATAGCAATTCAGACTTGACTCTAGAAATTACCACGACCCCGGCCCCGGCTAGTACCTCCTTGGTATCTGCCGCGCCCCGTACCAGCACCGTTGATACCTAATTTTTCTGCTTGGGGTACACTGGTAGTCTCCACTTTTATTGGTTCGACATTAGTAAATTCCACCACAGACAGACCTTTCCCCTTCTTAAAATGATGAATACGAATGCCACAGTTGTTCCATAGATGGACGTAAGCTTTGGAGTAAGTACACTGTGGACATTCATTGGAAACATGGTCTTTGGATTTACACTTTGAACACCAGGTTTTCAATCTTCTTACTGGTTGTCTAGTCTGACTGATTTCAGCAATCTGCCAGGCCATCTCATCAATCTTCCTAGACCAAGACCCCTTCTTAGTCTTGTCTTTTCTCTTCTCATTTGAGCTGCTTTTGGAACTGCTAAAGATCTTACTGGAATCAGAGTTCTCAAAAGAGGTACTGCTACCACTTGACCTCCTCTTCTTATGACTAATTTCCTTCTTAGCCTGCTGTTCCAGCTTCAGGGCTCGCTGCACCAGCTCATTAAATTTCTTGGTTGGTGCAGGCACCTCCTCTTCCCTAAGCTTCTTACTACGGAAACCATTTAAAAACCATGCGCGCAACCGTTTTTTTTTTATGGTGGTTCTTGTAGCTGCCTAGTCACTTCCTTTATTTTCGCGGCATAGCTTCTGACTGATAATTTCCTTTTCTTTATCTTATCTAGTTCACAGAGAATATACTCATCTCCTCTGTTATCTGAATATTCCAGTCGGAAAGCTTTGAGTAGTTTGTTACATGATCTGAGTTGGCAAGCTGGGTAATGGTAGTACCATTTCCTTGGTGCCTCCTTTAATGTCTGAGGAAAGTATTCCCAATCATCTTCAGCAATGTTTTGCAACTCAACATACTGTTCGAAGGCTTGGATATGAACATCCAGGTCATCTTTCTTTCCACCCTTAAATACTGGAAAAGAAATTTTCAATGAAGAGGTGTAATCATGTTGATCAACATCGTCTCGACCTCTTCTCATCTTAGGAACCTGACTCCTTTTTAAAGATTTCTTGTAATGGTCTGTATCTGCTTCCCAGTCAATTTCTTCTACAGTCTCAGTTTCTGTCTCTTCCCAGACTTTTATGCTAGAACTGTGGCAACTACCTTTACTGCCTTTGGCTCCTTCATCCCCATGTGTGGTCCGAGGACTCCTAGCCTTGTGTTATTCCCTCTCAGCCCTTCTTCGTCTAGAATGATTGGAGTGCTGAGAACCCTTAGCCTCACCAGCTTGATTGTGCTCCTCCGGAGTCTCAGTCTCAGTCCCCGGTTCAGTCTTGGGATCAGAATCTCTTTCTGACTCCTCAGGGATAGGGTCAACACGGTAGGATGGTTTTCGACCATGGCTGGTTTTGGGTGCCATATTGTCAGCTAAAAATTCAAACTGGGAGAAGCGGTCTAGTCAATGAGAAAACAGCTCTAGCCACCGTGATCACCAAAATGGAATTGGAGCTGATCTCTTCAGATAGCTAATTCCAGTGTTAGAATTTATAGCTACTAGAAGTCGTCAGTTCAGTCAATGAGATTGAAACGGAATATAGAAACTGTGAAATACTCTATGGAACTAGGAACAGACTGAATGACTGGAAAAGAGTTTCAGATTCAAATTCAGAGTTTATGAATACAAGGTGTTACAGACTGAAGCTTAATGGATCACTGTATTAATGATTACAGAGTATAATTACAAGTGAAGAGATTGTCACTCAAGACAGCTTTGAAGACTAGAAGTAAGAAGTCAAAGAGTGCAAACAGCCCCAAAGTACAATCAACCCGATTACAATGTAATGGGTCCTATTTATAGCGTCTTGAGTGTATTGTGGTAACCACCATGGTAATTACTTGTTGGTCCACTGTTTGGCTTCCTGGAGATGATTCCCACATGTTGAGACTATCTCCGCCGTCTACAGTGCACAACTAAGACATCTTCTACAAGATGGGTCTTGGATTGTTGGTATTTGACATGAGATGGTCAATTTTAAACTAGAATCCAATGACTCTTGCATGTGGTTTCTCAGCCCATCAAGAGGCTCAAACTGAAAGTCCACTTTACCTTGCTTACTTAGAAACTTTATGCTAGTTTAAGATGGCCCCTATAACTGACTCTTTTGCCTAGTATTAGCAAGTATTTTTACACTTGAGGCTTGGTCTTAAGTTTGAGCCTCACTTGGAAGTCCACCACTATAAGAGGTCCTAGAAGATAGGTCTTAAATTGTTGGTATCTAGCATGGACTGATGAAGTTTAAACTAAATTCAAGCCACACTTGGGAGTGACTCCCTAACCCATGTAAAAGGCTCAAACTTAAATCCCACTAACCTTGTTGACTTGAAAGCTTTAAGCTAGTTTTAGACTGCGTATAACTCAACTAAGATGAGAGCTTATAAGTTGGGTTTAAGAGTTTTGGTATCTAGGAAGATTAAGTAAATTTTAACTTTAAACTAAGTCACTGTGGGACGCATGTCTAATCTCAACATCCTATCTTATTGCAATATTAGCGAGAACCACAATTAAATTGTGAATCCATGGGACAAAGCTTACTCGACTAGTGCATAGAGGCTACAAGAGGTTGTCAATCTCTCGGAAAACAACTAACAACTCACTCATCGGCAAACAAATCACATCCGTTACAGCATCAGATGACATCAAAACATAACACAACTTCTAGGACATGTTTATAAGACCTGAGCACACATGCTTATGGTCTCAAACCCCACTTTAGGTCAAGTTCCAAAATTGCAATTATTAATAGCAGTGGATTTTTTACCTAGTCGTTTTTGACCAAGAATGCATCTAAATGCTTAGCAATGATTCCCCAATACCCCGCCTATGCTTAGTTTTTTATTTGAAAGTGTAAATTCCTAGTTATGATGAAATTAGGCTGTGGGCCGGCGACACCAAAAGCTACAAAATATTGTGAAGTGCTTACGTCAATGCGTAGAGCTCTTACTGCGGTTGCAATGCAACAAACGCGTCTGCAATGTGACAATCGGGGAGGGAATAGGAAGCACAAGAAGGAGAGGAGTAAGCGTCGTTAGCTCATGCTGTGTATTTCATTATCAAAAAACTTAATAATAAATTATAAAAATTGGCTTTTATACCTTAGCCATGGTTTTTGGTGGTCAAAACTAATAATCTGGGAGTTCTACCAAAGATGGGTAATGAAAGGTTGATACAATTAGGAAGCTTGTAGCCCCGGCTCATTAATTACAGAGTTTATCCAAGAAAATAGGAGTTACAATATTCCGGATTTATCAAAATAATAAGTGTTTTATAATGAGAACTCCGAAAAATGATATCCGTGTTAGCTTGCTGCTAACATTCCCCCTCCTCTCCCGTGTCGCCCCTTGACACAACTTTATGGGCTGAAGTAATCTTTGGACTGGCAGCTGGCGAGGCGGTCTTTAAGCACATTTAGTGCCTTTTGGTATCCGATTTTTCTTTCTTTATCGGGCACTTGCAAGAATTTCTTAGTGACTCTCTTCTTTAGCTCCACTACAGAGTAGCCTACAAACCTTGAGGTCAGATTGCTGATCACTGGCGCAAATATCTTCGTTCGCCAAGTGAAGAATCCCATGTAGAATGATTCCTTGAATGCCAGCATATTGTGTGAAGGTAGAAACATGCATCTAGCATAGAAGCCATAGAGGACTTCTTCGGAAGGTTGGCCATTGAGATCATAGCACAAATCTTTACTATCCTCGAGCAATGACATCCAAGGGGCCCCTGCTTGCTCTGGCTCATTGAACACTTTGATGCATGTGAGAATCATTCGGAAGATCTTTTATAGCATAGCACATGACAAATCTGGTAGACTTTTAAAGAATGACATGGCATCGTTTAGGGTTTTCACCATGTATTCTTCAGTCACACTAGTCCCTTTTATGGAGCACGCAAATCTGGGGTAGTTTAGCCAAGTTGGCCGCTTCTTGAGTAGTGTCTCATGTGCTATCCAGGTCGTTACTCTTGGGACAGGACAAAAAGTTGGATCTTTTTGTAGGACTGCAGGTGCTCTCATGAACAAAATCAAGTATCTTGGGTTTTTGTTCAGCCAGCTCAACCTCCACTACGGGTGGTCTTTATCTGTGCCCTCGAATTGCATGTCTGTGTAAAGCCTTTCTTTTATCTGTAGCAACTCAACTTTGATCAAAGGGTAGGGCAGGGACTGTTGGTGCCATTGTGCATTTATTTGATTGGAAGTGAGTTACGTGACATTGACAAAATGAAGTACTCTTAGCTCCCAATCCATTGCTGCCTTCATTGCTCATCTACCTCTTGTGTAACTTTTTCTTTTACTGCATCTTCTTCATCCTTTGAGAGCTGGACCATGGGCACTGTGTCTTCTTCTGTAATGGTTACCTGAAAATCTTCCTCGCCACTCAGCTCTACTGTGGAGTGTGTCTCCATTTTAGCAAATGATACTGAGGGTATTTCTATTTAAGGCTACTTCAAAGTGCCTGCCTCTTCTTGCATTTCCGACCTTCCCTCTCTCAGTAGCTGGTTGATTCATTTGAGTTTAGTTATCTCCTTTAGCAACTCGTCCTCTCTTTGGACCCGCATCAAGGCCACGTCTCTGCGCTAAGACTGCTCTAAATTCAGCACTAGCTCGAGGTCTTTATTTTTATTTTCTAGTTCCTTGTAGGCCTCATCTGTACCTTTGATCGAGGCGATGACTGGATTTTCTCGTAATTGCCGCAAGAATATTGCATGATCATCGATTCTTTGTTCTGAGTACTATAGAGGAGCATTGGATACATCTAGCTATACCTAGATTCTTTGAGCTGATAGAGTGGTATTTATAAGTTCATTTGTGACTTTTGTGAGCTGATCATCCTTGGTGTTGCATGCATCTGACAGTTTGGTAAGCGGCTCACCCAGCTCCTCCATTTCTTTTTGTTGCTTATCTCTAGCGAGCTGATGTTGTTCAACTTCTGCTCTCAGCTCTTGCACTTGCCTCTAAAGATCGGTGATGATATTAAGTCTGTTGTCTAATCACCTTGACATTAAGTCTGTCGATCACCATCTCTAACTCTTTGGCCCGTGTACTACAGCCAAGTGCTGCTGAAGAGCGAAGTCTTTGTGTCATCTCCTACATTTGCTTAGCATATTTGTTAACCTGTAGGATGACTTCGTCATTCAATTGTCAGTCTTCATGTTGTGTCAGCTGAGTTGATGTTTTTGCAGCCTCTTGTGTGTCTTTGGCTGTGTCAGGATGGCTGGTTGCTATTGTTCTTGTAGCCATGGTTGTCTTTTTTCGTGGAGGTAGAGGGTGGTTCCCCTGCCTCTTGTTCTTTGGACTGCTCAAGCCTTGTGGTGTCCTCTTCTGGTGCCCTCTATTTGTTTCTCTTGAGTAGATCCAGCTGCTTGTTGTGTAGATTCATCTGCCTTCTGCTATTCAGGCTCTTGTGTAGTTTCAGCTGCTTTCTCCAATTCAGCTTCTGCTTCTTTTGATGGCTCATTTGTTGTGTCTTTAACTGCCGGTGATGGTGGTGGGCTTGTCATTGGTTGATCTTGGTGTTTAGAGATAGGAGAAGAGATGCGGGGAGACACATCACCTTGGGTATGTTGTGCTTCTCCTTGTGCAATAATTTCCTCTGCTCTCTTTTGTTCTTCTTCTGCCTCTTTCGCTTTTCTCGCCGCTTCTTCGACTCTTTCAGCTTTAAAGCTTCCGCTTCTTGGTACATCTCTTCCAAGGATTCCATTGGATCTTCAAATTGCTTCCTGGTATGATGCTTTGTTCTAGGCCCTTTAAGCTGAGTAGGCATGCATTTTTTTGGCTCCTTTCCTTGTGCTTGTTGGCTGCATTGGTATGCGTGTTTCTCTCTTTCAGACAGGGCTTGCTTTTGCACAGGCTCTTCTTGGCGTGCTTCCACGACTTTTCTCTTCATTTCCTCCCTTCGTGCTCTCTTTTCTTCATTATCCGAGCTTTCACTGCTGTGGCTTTTCGGCGAGCTTTCAACCGATTCTTCATCAGATTTGTAGGATCTCTTGGTTGATCGTGTAGCTCGAGGAGATGGTTGAGCTGACAGTATCCAAGTGTTTTGGTCTGGGATAGGTGGTAGGTTGTTGGTCATGCCGATGGCATGGTATGCAATTCTTGTCAATACCTTTGGTGCACCCAGGTAAGTAATCTTTCTTTATTTCTTTGTGCCTTTCAACATGGTCAAGACATATTGTGCGTGGTCCACCGGTTGCCTAGTTGTTGACTTGAGGACTTGCGTGAAGCTGGTGGCAACCGCATGATTTGGCGTGGTATACCTTGGTGGCCTCTTAGCCAAGAAGTGGAAGTGTTGGTGGTATAACCTAGATGGATCTTCCACTTGCTTATGAATAAGGTCCGCAAAGGTGGCTGCGGTGGTTTCTTTGGTGAAAGTACCTACCGTTTTTCTGTCCCTTGCCTTTTTATTTTCATTCCTTCTGTGGGCAGTCTGAGTGCTTCTGCCACTATTTCCTTGGTTATCACCACTTCAACTTTATTCGCCCGAGGGTCTGTGCAGTTCCATCTTCTTTGATCGTGGGATAAAAGCTCGTAAGTTTTTTGGAAATCCACACCGCACGGCTCCTTTTCATAGAAATCTCTGAGTCCTAGACTGCGGTTGATTTCTTCGGTCTCAGGCTTCACGGAAACATCATACACTTCTTTTGGTATGAGTTGCAACTGTACTTGATGTCCCTCCTCACTCTTGAATCTCCCGGTGAATACTGTGGTGTGATGCTCTTCTAGCTGTTTTTTTGAAAGATAGGCTTCCTTGGCGACTTTGTCTGAATCTTGATCCAGTTGGTATGTGGGTAGCTCCTGAAACTTTTCTTTCTGGTTGAGCTTCTTTTTGGCCCTATCTATTGCTTGCATGTCTCCTGTGCAGTGAATGGAGTGTCAAAGTTAGCAGATTTGATGGATTTTTCTCTGAAATTTCCTTTCGCCTGAAGTGGTGAGTTTTTTGGTCCAATTTGCTTCAAATCAATTTTTGAACAAGCATAGACGCATAAAAACATGAAAGGAACAAAATTGTAAAGTCCAAAAAAAATTTTGCAGCCAAAGTAAATAATTGTGATTATTTACAGCTGAGTATTTTTTTCAACACTTTACAAACTTGGCATCACAGGCTTGAAGTATATACCAAATACATACTCTGAGTGAAATATAGGCTTATGTGGATGCATAGGGTGAAAATGGTACCAGATTTTGGCTTTAGGTCTCTGAAACAGTAGATATAATGAAAATTTGAGATTCTGAGCTCCAAATTGGTTCAAACGTGTCTAGTGGGCTTAACACATCGTGCACTTTGGATGTATGATGGCAAAATATCAAAATTCTCCCATTTGGGCTAGAAAGTAAATAATCGTGATTATTAACATTTCTACCAAAATAAACATTTTTTGGTACAAATTGGTTCTAGGCATTGTATAGACTCTGTGTATGAGATATGAGATGATTTGAATCAAGAAATGTGGTCCATAACCCAGAAATTGACATGCAAAGACTTCTTTGCATTTTCTGGTAATTTTTCAAGTTATAGGTGCTTCTTTTGGCTCATACTTAATTTTTGGCATGTAATAGGTGTGTACACATGATAGGTGAGGTGATGATACAATTTCCAAGAAAAAATAGTGCAAAAGTAAATAATCACGATTATTTACAGCAGTCACAAATTTTTTACAAAACTTAAAAATTTTGACCTAAACACATTCTATACACCTAAAACAAATCCTAAATTGAATTTGGTCAAGTTTGGTGTTGCCGGCATCACTTTGTGCTTTGTGGACTTTGAAATCTCTGATTTTTGTGACTATACTGCCTGCTTAGTTGGTCAGTCAATTTTGAGGCTTTGGACTTGTCCGCAACATAGTTGTGAAGCAACTCATCCAATTCTGGCTCATTTGGAGTCAATTTGACCCCGTATGTCAAATTTGATGCTTTGTAGCCTTCGAGCCGTTTTTTGCTTTTCAAGGGATTTGCTTGATTGATTTCAATAAACCAATCATATACATTGTATATGAACCTCGTAGGCAAGCTGTTTGTGGAGTCAGATCCAAATTCTGGCATTTGTCAAAAACCTAGATTTTCTACTGGGAACCCCCTTGACCCCTGCTGAATAGTCAACTGATAATATAGAAAGGTTCTATTATGTTAGAGCATGCTACAGTTCAAATCACATCTGATTTAGTCCAGCTGACCACTATGCTCAGTTTTTGGTCCTAGGTCTCCGTGCACTACTCGGTTTCTAGGGGTTTAAACTAGCTACCGGCCGTACAAAATGGATCATTGATGAGTAAAAAACTTACCCCTCATGTCTCGTGTGAGACGGCGCTGAAAACGGGCAACTGTAGACTCTGAAAAAGACGCACGAAAGAGGTCGAAAAGCCACAGTGGAAATGAGGTGGTTTTAGCCTACGTTGGATATCTATACTCGGACTTCCCGAACCCATTTTCCCTAGATTCCCTTGTTAGTCTACTAGTCGTGAAATCTATGTTCGACTCAAAAATTTCCTTGATCAGATTCTTGTAGCTCATTCTGTAAGAATTTTGCAAAAGTAGGTATGGCCGCCTAATTTAGGCTTCCTGCTTCCATCTTTTGATTCATTGAAAATTTTTGTGCTTGTCTGCCTTGTTTTTTTTATCACCATCATGTATTCCGTTTTTCATCTGAGCTTCTATGCTATTTATTATTAATTCTTGACTTGTTTATTAAAAAAAATCAAAGAAAATAGCAAAATGCTCTAAAAAAGTAAAGTGAAAATCCAATAATCAAGAAAATCCATTGAAAAAACAGCTTTATTGTTTTTTGTTGGATTTCTCTATTTTTAAGTCTCATTATCAATAAAAATGATAAAAATAACCAAAAGGGACTATTTTTTGATGATTTTCTGATAGTATATACACTATTTACACTCATCAAGAAGATATTATCAATGAATTTTCCCTTCATGAATTATAAGGGAATTATTAGGTAATTTTGCAAAAAATCAAACGTTAACATCGAACTTTTTCCTCCCTCTTCAATCATTGCCCTTAATTACTTAGTGCCTTTCCACCCCTCCTAGATGGCTTACTCTAGGACGACTCTGTGCATGGGTTGAACAATCGTGTCTATGCATAGTTGTGGTTGGCTCTACCATGCTTTGAAGATCAATGCAATTCAAACCACTATGCTGTGCAAGAGCTGGGTCTTGAGTAATTAACTCAAGGGTTTCTGATGTCGAGGCTTTCTGATATTGTCTTCCAAAGAGAAAATCTTGTAGCTTGTGTGCTCTCTGTTTGATTGTACCATCAGGATGCTTCAGCATGCTGATTTCTAAGCTGTTGGTAGCACTTTTGACTATTGTCGAGCTTTTTCTCGCCATTGGTAGCTTGGTTTGCTTGGTGTTGTATGGTGTGGTGGAGTCTTTTGAGACTTAACTCATCCTTGCTTGATTGGTTTTACGGTTTGTGGAGAAGATAAGTGCTCCTTTTTCTTTCAAATCCATTTCAAGTTAGGTTCCTTGCTTGGAGATGCTCGTCTCTGTGTTTTTACCCTTGGAACCTTATTTTGTTTTGTTGGTGATGTTTTGGACTCCCAGATTTGAATCGGCTTATCCTTAAGCTGTGCTTTTGGTGCCCAAATTTGCATGACTCCTTGCATGCTACTTGTAGCATTTGCTTGTCGAGGGGATTTAGAAGATTGATTACTTCGTGGTTTGATCTGCTGATTTCTTCCTTTCCATTCCTCCTTGATTGGTGCAATTGGAACAATGAGTTTCCCGCCTTTAGGTGATAGCTTGACCTGATTTGTATCCCAATCTGGCACCGCTTTGTATGTCCGCATCCAGGGAATTCCAAGAATCATCGTCTCATTCACGTGTTCATCTGATAAGCATACAAATTGATGAGGACATGAACATCCATGTACTATCACGTTCAAGTTGTCTGCTCCGAATGTTGGGGTTGGGTTCGTGTTGCATCCTTTGATTGTCGCTATTCCTGCTGTCAACGGTTGACTTGTTGCTTTCTTGTACGTGGAATAACTGACTGCATTTACTCTAGCTCCTGTGTCAACCAAAGCATTGGTGCTATGATTGTTGAGCTGTACTTTGATGCGCAGGTCCATTCCATCTAACCAGTCATCATCTGTTGAAGCTGCATCTTTAGGTAATTCTCATTTGTCGGACATCTATTTCCGAAGTGTTGATGGAAATCGGTATCTGTTGATTCCTCAGAGCAGCTTTTCGTTTGAGTACCCGAAGCCGAGCTTCTGCTTGGGCTTCATCAATAACCTGCTATTGTTTAATCCTCCTTTGCATGGTTGCATGTATTCTTTCTAGCAATTCATTGGTTAGCTGCAAATTGTATTTCTTTAAACAACATCCACTAATTCAATTAGCCATTGGTTCACCATCTAGGGTGGATAATTTTACTGCTCCACTTGGAGATACATCTTCAATGATAAACGGTCTGTTTCCCTTTTTCTTAAACTGGGGAATGTGTTGCTTAAGGGAATAGACTAAAATTGTTCGACTATGATTTTTCGATCTTGGAGAGTATACTTTTTGTAATGGGATGGAACACTCAGTACATCCTTACCATCCTCTTCCATGGTTTCCATTTCGGTCATATATATCTCCTTTAGAGATTTTTTCAACTCTTGATATTTCTTTTTTCGCTCAATTCGTGTCATGATTGGCTTCTTATCCTGTTGGTTTGTTTGAGCGTCCCTCCTTGTTTTTCTCGATGTTTTAGACATTTTTGGATTTTTGTTTGAAGGATATCTGCCAGTGATTTTGTCCTTGACACAATCACTTGCATCTATCAGCATCAGGAATTGTGTTCTACTGGAGAGTGATGGCATAGGTCGTGTTTTCACGTTTCTGCTGTCTCTTTTTCATCTATACCAGTTTTGTCTTCTTGATTTCTGGTTAGGAGAGTCAACAACCTTTTTCCTCCCCTCCTTTCAAGAGTAACTTAGCTCTCACATGTTCTTTTTATGACCCTGAATCTTCTAAGGTAACTGAGTGTTCATTTAAATCATCTGTTGCATTGTAGTAGAGGTTTGAAAAGATTTCTTGAGCTTTTATCAAGTCCTTGGTTGAAATCATTTGGATGGGAATTATGTCGTAGCCATCCTCATTGCAAAATTGAGTAAGCATAGACGTATTCACACATAGATCCATTATCGCTTAGATTTGAGTCCACTAGAATGGCTCAAACAAATGCTATAGAAAGGTTTCAGGTACATAGGCTTTGTCTGTGCAATCCCTTTCTAAGATACATTCTTCTCGTTTTAAGCTTCCGTTTTTGAAGCTCCACACATCCAAATAGGAGTGTCTTTGTTTAACCAGGATGGAAGCTTAGTTTCAGCCAAAGAGAGTGAATCAAACTCTTGTATGGGTGTTTTCAAGACATCTCTATAAGTGTGATCTTTTAGATTTACTCTTGTTAACTTGCTTCAAGTACAGATAATTGTTTCCCCAATCTTGGATAAGTTGTATCTGTCGCATGAAATGTCTTCCCAATATGATTTCATATTGAGTTTTTCCCCAAAGTCTACTATGGCAAAAGTGTGTTGATATTCAATTTCACGGGAATTGACCATCACTTTTTCAAGCACCCTAATGGTCTCTCAATGTGTCTGTCAGCCAATTGCAATTTCATTTGAGTTTGTCTAATGGCTGGTTTTCCCCAGGATTCCCATACTGATTTCGTGGCTATGGCTATGCCTGCTCCACTATCCAATATCGCCATGGTTTCAATGTCATATATTTCACTAGAAGGGTGGCGTTTCCTTGGTTCCCTTCGTAATATTCTCCGACTTTGTTCATTGAAACATATCGAATCTCTTTGTTGTCTATTTCTTTTTTCAAATTTCTCAATTTTTTGAGATTAGACCCGTTATCCCCACCTTCTCTAGGGTTTTCTGTAGATCATTCCATAAATATGGTCCGAGTTTTAACAGTTCTCCCAAGGTAAGAGTGCATTGGATGGGTGTAGATATGATTGAATCAATGTTGTCTACTTCTAGGGTCTATTCAGCTCTTTTTACTTGAGTGGTCTTACACACTATGGATTCATCTTCGTTATCTCCTAAGTAAGAGGGTAATGTTTTCAAGGTCAATGGTTTCGACATTCCTGAAGCTTCAAATCCGCAATCCCCATACAATGATTGTATATCCATATTCATATCAGAAGGTAGGTTATCCAACCAAACTTCCTCTATAGGAGCTGACTTTAAAGTTAGGCTCCCATCATTGATCTCTCTAACTTTTTCCCATAAGTGTCCTGGCCAGTCTTCCTCTATGAATGGAATTCTGTTTAAGGCATTCGCTGTCCGGCACTATAAGTTCTCGTTCTTTTGTGTCAAGGTGGGGTTCTGCCACCACCACTTTGGGTTTTTCTTTAGTGTCTCTTACCACAAGCTCTTCAGGTTTTGCGATACTTTCAAGCTTGGGTTATTGTTTTTCCAGCATTTCTTGCATGATTCTTACCAAATTTTGATAAGCTTCCAGCTTAGCTGCTTCCATGTCTAGAGAAGGATAGTTTTTCCATTTGTTTTCCATGTTTTGGCTTGCTTTAAGTCCTGCTTGTTAGGCTTCCAAGGCAGCATTAATAGGCTCAAAATTTTTATCAACCAAAATGGATCCTCCAGATTTCACGGTTGTTTTTTTTATTTCACTTCCAGTTTCTTTCACCTTTTCTTGGAATAGCTTTTTTGCTTTCTCCTCGATTTCAAACTACTGTTTTTGTTTTCTCATCTCATATCTTTTTCTTCTGCTTCTTTTGATCCTCTGAAAGGAAACTTTCGTATTTTATAAATCATCAGAGGAGTTGTGTTTCTTTTTCTTAGCTTGCGCTTTCTGATTACCTTGATTGGAACAATAGGTTCAGTCTCTGATGGGCTACTAGGTATCATTTGGACTACATTTACTACTGTTTTACCCTTGTTTAAAGGATTTTTAGGACAATCTTCCGGAAAGTGTCCTCCCTTTTTGCAACATTGTATGCAATAGGCTTCAACTGGCTTGAGGTTTTTGTCAGGCTCTAGGCATTCATTTTTCCAATCATCCTTTGCACCACAGTTATTATAGTTTCCCGTTCTTGGCTTAATGATGGGTCTTACCATGGGAGGTCTGACACCTATTAGCTACATAATACATTGGTGCGAGCTCTGGTGGAGCATAAGTCACGGTTTCTTCCATTGGTGGTGGATGTGAATTATAACAATCTCCTTCTACCATCATTGTAGATGGATTAGGCTCCACATAGGGTGTAATAGGCACTAATGCTTGTTCATCAATGACTCCTTCGGAGTGCATGTACTTTGCAGGCACTACATTATGTCCTGGATACGGAGGTTGTTAACCTAACACAGGTTGAGGTCTTTCCATACCTATTGGTGGTCTTTGAGCTTGGGCCATATTAGGCTGATACCTATACATGGGTTGTCCTTGTGGCCTCATATGCACATATTGAACATTCCCATTATATTTTGGTCGGAAGTAGCACTCATGGGTCTCATGGTTGGTCCATTTATCCTCAATTGCATACCATTTTTGTGGCTAATTGGTTGTCCCTATTGAGGTATGCCTTGTCCTGGTCCCCTCATAGCTGCTTTTTGCATGTGGTTCATCATGTCGTTCATCCTTTTGAGCATATCTTCTATGGCTAAAAGTGGTGCTGCAGTAGCCGTTCCCACTTGTGCTAGTTTAGTGGATGCTGTTTTCTCACTTTGGTTATCCTTAGGGACATCTTCTTCGTTAAAAATATCACAATTGTCTCATAAGTCAATAGCATCTGGAAAACACTCTTTTAGGGTTGTATGCTTTTTACTATAGAGTATAGCATGAAGTTCTTTGTTTAGCAGTCCCTCTAGAAACAAGGATAGTCGTTCTTCTGCAGGTATCTCTAGCCCTGGGCATCTGGCAATGTATTGTTTCATTCGAGTTGCACAATCCCTAACAGAATCACCATGTTTCTGTTTAAAGCTGTAGATTTGAGCTACCGTCTTATGTTTGATCCCCGTTTTGGAACAAGCAGCTACAAACCCTTGAGCTAATGTGTTCAAGTCCATGATTGACCTTGGTGGAATGTTTTGGAACTATGTCGATGCTTTTCCTTCTAATGTTATTCCAAATCCCTCAAATTGATTATGGAAATCGAATATACGTTTTGCTCTTAGTACTTGCTTAAAGCTTGCTAAGTGGTCGTATGGATCCTCTGATCCACTGTATTTTTTGACCCATTTCTGAAAATCAACTAATCCGACGTGTTTGTTTGGTTCAACTCCCGGTCTCCTGGCAGTTGGTCCTGTTCTGAGTCCTTCAAACCAGTCTTTTGGATGATAGTGACTCGTGTATCCCTGGACTGGCCTTAGTGTCACCCAGTTTTCTACGTGATGAGGTGGTTTCTGGTTTCTTAACATTACTCTCAGA
Organism: Adiantum capillus-veneris; assembly: GCF_014529385.1. Classification (NCBI taxonomy): domain Eukaryota; kingdom Viridiplantae; phylum Streptophyta; class Polypodiopsida; order Polypodiales; family Pteridaceae; genus Adiantum; species Adiantum capillus-veneris. The sequence continues at coordinate 42,235,748 of NC_140939.1, forward strand.
TGATCTCTCACGATGTTCATCTCTTGGAAATTTTTTTGGTCCTTGTCCCAATATCCAATCCCTTATAAAATACCATTGGTATTTGGTTTGTTCTACCTCCTCAGGAGTCATCATAACAAAGTTGTTGTTATAGCAATCCCTAAACAGGTAGGTTGATAGGTCTGCTAATCCCTTATCTTTGATCTTGAAGATGTAGATGATCTTCATGGCCGTTAGTTGTCCTGATTTGGCATGCCAAGTCCACGAAAGATCTTTTACGTTTCTATCCTCCTAGCAATAGACTCCGATCCAAGGATTATCTGTATTAAGACGTATCAAAGGCTTCAAATCTACTTGATCGTATCCCTTGAGTTATAAAGTTGGTGGTCCTTCTTTTGCTGACATATCTGGGATTATGGTGTTTACTTCTAATCCCCATTTGTCTATCACATTAGGGTTTTCGACTTGTACATACTTAGTACCGTTTTTGTCCATGTACATTTTTTCTTGTTTGTTTGCTCTAATCTCTTCTTCGAACTCAATACCATGGTCATCAATGCGAATAGCATACTCCTCGTTAGGATCTAGGTAAACCTGATCTCCATGGTAGTTAGTCTTATAAAAAGAGAGTATATGCTTATAGCGCATTGTCGTTCCGGTTTCCAAGTGAGTCGAGTAAGAAGACATTTCAGATGTTGAATCTGAAAAAGGGTCATTAGGAAATTTTGGAGGTCATTTGGAGGGCCATATGAAGAGAGAGAAAAATAGAGCGCGTCCAATGAGCATGAAGGCTACGTTACGTAGAAAAGTACCTGGAAAAACTCAAAAAATAGGAAAATAGCATAAAACTTTCACGAAACTAGGATGGTAGCATAGTAATTTCCTCACTTTTACCGAGCTTTTAGGTGCTTGCGTGTGGTCCCACTTCTGATATTCTCTCATGGTCATTAACGTACTGGAGGGTGACCATTAAGCCCGCACAAGATATTGGAATTTTGAAACACTTTCCCTCCATTAGAATGCTTTCAAAGTGAATCTCCCTCCACTAAAGCTTTTCTCTGAGAGTTATGGCATCCACGTCTTCTCGCCCAAGAGCCTCAAGGTGTTTACTGTCTCTCACACCAACAAACAACAACGGCACTTTGCCTAGAAGGCCAAGTAGTAGCATATCCTCAATTACAATACCAGCTTCAATAAGTGCAGACAACCAATGGGTTGGACAAAGGATAAACAAAGGTTCATGGGTCCTCATGCAACCAAGAAGACCCAAGAGGTTTAGTGGTATCAACGTTTACCGCTCAGCATGGAAAGCCAGGGTGTTGGATTTCAAAGTTGAGATCGGCAAAAGATCTGTAAAGGAAGTTCTTGTTCAGCATGTGTTTACCCATCCAGAGGTGATAGCAAACGGTGGAAATGTATCAAATATACATCAACCACGTTGCAATTGTAAGTACTCTTGACATGTGAACTTACTGATACTCTCATTATAACTTTTCTTATATATTTTGCAATGTTTCTCCCGCTTGTTATGAGTAATGTCTCTACTCTTCACAACTCAATTACATTAGATTTGTCATTTGTACTTATTGATACTCTTAGTTTAACTCTTCTTTTATATATTGCAGATGTTTATCCCTCTTCTTATGAGCAATGGGAGCCTGTGGAGTGCATAATAGGCCTCTTCCATGTTGTACATGCCCATATTGGTTCTCTACAGTATTCAGAGAGGAGCACCAAAAGATTGGCTGATGAGGGAATCTTTTTTTATGACCACTTTTACCAACTCAGCTCAGGCAATAAGAATGGCATGTTGGTGAAACTACCTCTACCGACTGATTGGAACACTGTGGACTGGCCAGTTCCCGAGGAAACAATGGTGGAGGCAATGCGAAGTAAGCTCTACAAGGATATACAAAGGTCTCTGCGTAGCTCTGTTCCTACCAAACTGGTTCGAATTGCAAACTTTTGTCCTGTTGCACTCTTCATAGAGCTGTTTCATAGCTACAACATCAGAGTTACAAAAACTATGTTCATGTGCAAGTCATTTCAGCAGTCATCCTGTGACAAACTTCTTGACAAAGGATGGTATGCAAAGGAAGAGATTGGTTTACGGTGCGAGGTCGCGCTTGATACTCTAGTTGTCAAGTACATGATTGCAAGCCAATCACTATTACTCTCATTTTGGTATATGCGATCACAAATGCTAAACGGTAAGTACATTCCTATGGACCAAGTTTCTGCAGGTTTGGAAGATAATCCTACTGTGGATGTGGAAGTGATTGATAAAGAGAATGGCCTACTATTGGTGGTTACAATAAGGGAGCTATGCAGTCTTCAGCATTTGCGAAATGACATCATTGAAGAGTCAATGGACAAGGAACTATCAGATTTTTCCTTTTTCTTAGCTGGCCGTAAGGTGATGCGGCGAAGAGAAAAAGATATTTTGTGCAAAGAGTTGGATGGTCGGGTTGAAGTAGTGTCAATGTAACAGATATTCCCAAGTGTATACAAATGACTTTCAAGACATGAAGTTTATTGATCTCATTTTTCAATTGTGCCCTGTGAAAAAGTGTGCTTGAAATACATTTGTTTACCACGTCAAATCTCTCTGTCTCTCTCTCTCTCTCTCTCTCTCTCTCTCTCTCTCTCTCTCTCTCTCTCTCTCTCTCTCTCTCTCTCTCTCTCTCTCTCTCTCTGTCTATATATTA